>NC_069508.1:79483195-79810695 GCF_027579735.1 Bombina bombina
AATATCTTCCCCACTATTGATGTCAGACTAACTGGTCTATAGCTTCCTGGATCATCCCTTCTTCCCTTTTTGAAGAGTGGCACCACATCAGCTTTACGCCAATCCTGGGGTACCATGCCTGATGATAATGAGTCTTGAAAAATTAAGAGTAAAGGCTTGTCTATAACAGTGCTAAATTCCCTTAACACCCTTGGGTGTATTCCATCTGGGCCTGGAGTTTTATTTACCTTAATATTTTCCAGTTTTTTCCTGATATCGTCTAAACAAAACCCAGTTAGTGGTATGGACTGGCATGTTCTATTGTGTTCCAAAGTATCATTCAATGGTTCCTCTCTTGTGTATACTGAAGAAAAAAACTGGTTTAGTACCTCAGCCTTCTCCCTGTCATTATTTATCATGCTACCCTCCACGCATTTTAATGTACCTATATTATCCTTCTTAGATTTTTTGCTATTTATGTACTTAAAGAACGTTTTAGGGTTAGACTTAGAATTCTTGGCAATTAATTTTTCATTTTCAATTTTGGCTAATTTGATTGCTTTTTTGCATGCTTTGTTACATTCCTTATAAATATTGTATGTTGAGTCTGTAGTATTTTCTTGTAATAATTTAAATGCCCTACGTTTTTTCCTAATTTCTCTTTAACACTTTCTTTCTTTCTTTCCCTTTCTTTCTTTCTTTCTTTCTTTCTTTCTTTCTTTCTTTCTTTCTTTCTTTCTTTCTTTCTTTCTTTCTTTCTCTCCTTTTCTTTCTTTCTCTCCTTTTCTTTCTTTCTCTCCTTTTCTTTCTTTTTCTCCTTTTCTTTCTTTCTCTCCTTTTCTTTCTTTCCCTTTCTTTCTCTCTTTCTCTGTCTTTCTTTCTTTCTCTCTCCTCCTTCCTCTCCAAGGGCAGGTGTGGCATCCAAATTGAGCTGTGAAGGGCACATATATTATGGACTAAATAACAAGTTGAGAGTCACAGCTTTTGTGAAACATCTGAGGGTGCAAGGAGGTCCAAAGAACAATTCTGCAAAATAAAGAAGAGAAACAAAGCACAACTTAGCCAGCAACTGTTTACAACTATAAAAAACATTAATCACAATGTAAAGGGACAGTCTAGTCAAAATTAAACTTTCATGATTCAGAGAGGGAATGCAATTTTAAACAACTTTCCAATTAACTTTTATCATCAAATTTGCTTTAGTCTCTTGGTATTTTTTGTTGAAAGTTAAACCTAGGTAGGCTCATATGCTAGTTTCTAAAACCTTGAAGGCCGCCCCTTATTTCAATGAATTTGGCAGTTTTTCACACCTAGGGGGCGGAAGTTCATGTGTGCAATACAGATAACATTGTAACCATGCCCGTGGGAACCTAAACCAGCACCCACACAATGCATACTTCCAAACAACCAACTGGGAACCTCCCAGGGTGACACAGGCTTTTGTAACCTCCCCTATGTAAATACAAAACACAGGAATGGACCGCTCTCACAGACTGGACTGGGTACACATCCTAAGCCACAGCATTACTCCACAGCCCTGAACACTGACAGACAGCTGCAAAGTTCCCAGCAACCCAGGCAGTTAACCCCAGAGCAGTGAATCTGCTGGCGAGTGCCAGGTTTACTGTGTGTTGTGTTGATAATGTTTGTAATACTTTGCTGCGGTCCTGTCACCCAGGCTGCTCTGGGATTAACTGCCTGGGTTGCTGGGAACTTTGTAGCTTTCTGTCAGTGATCAGGGCTGTGGAGTTTGCTGTGGCTTAGGACAGTGACGTGCGGTGACATCATAGGTTGGTGAGGCAGTGACTATAATACTCCCAAGAAACATACACACACGCCCATATATACACAGTATATACACACTCTGCTCACTGACACACACAAACACTTCTCAATAACTCACACACACGACTAGCTCCCTAAAAGATACAGTACTTGCCCATAATATATTTACACATGCTGCTTACTATATACACCCAAATATCACATTTGCTTTGTTCTCTTGGCATCTTGAGTTGAAGAACATACCTAGGTAAGCTCCAGAGCATGAATGCACTACTTGGAGCTAGCTGGTGATTAGTAGCTGCACATATATCTCTAGTCGTTGGCTCACCCATGTGCTCAGCTAGCTCCCAGTAGTGCATTCCTGCTCCAGAGCTTACATTTCAAAAGAAATATCAAGAGTACAAAGCAAATTTAATAATAGCAGTAAATTGAAAATTTGTTTAAACTTAGATCTGTCTAAAAATGTTTAATGTTTATTTTACTGACATAATAACGGACAGATCAGTATAATGCAGTGTACAGGGAATAACAGACTTTACAGTGCAGACATGGCAGGTTCATAACGCACAGTGCTGAATAGGTGAGTGCTTTCTTTTTTCTCCCCCAGGTCATTTCATAGCAGAGGTTGAAGGGCAATACAGTGTTCTGCCTCCCCCACCCATTCCTCATTTAAGCACTGTAAAGTGGGCAGATTCATAGATATATAGAGGCAATTAGTGGCATATTGCTCTAACTACATTTGAAAAAAAACAAAAACAGTGCAGGCAAATGGTTTACTTTTTTATCAAATATTGCAGGAGCATGACCTAAAACAAATGCTGGCATTCTAACATTAATCTGATAGTGGATGAACAGTTATATCACCATTAAATAGTGCTGCTGTCAATATATAACTCACTAAAGATTGACTAAACAACACAGTGGCGTCACTAGGGGGTGCGGGGGGTGCGGGCCGCACCTGGGTGACACCCTCCAGGGGGTGACACCAAAAAAAAAAAAAATTCAAAGAAATACAATGTTGAGATGCCTAGATTATTTTATTAGAGGCTGGAATTTGTGAACATTAGTGGGACTGGGGAAGTTGTAGACACACAATTTTTTTGCCCCTTGAGCCAGTGCTGCAATTTCAACAAATAGTTTTCCCGCCTGCTTTTGCTTGTTTGTACTTTGCTCCTCCCCTGCCCAATTTCACTATGAATGTTGTGGGTGTGCCGTGGGGCTTGCAAAGTTGCGCTGCTAGCCTAAACCTGCCTGCCTATCTGTGCTCACTGCACAGTGACATGCGGCCCAGGGCTGTGCACTGACAGACTTGGAACAGAGTCAGAGAGCAGAATTTTCATAGTTTGCGCGCCTAAACCTTTTCTTCAGTGATTTATTTTAGAGTGCTCTGTTTATCTTTCATTTTATGTTCTGCTGAGCCAGGGAGCAGCTCTAGGCATGAGCTTCATAATTAATGCAGTGCAGTTTACATATTTTGTATGTGTGTGTCTGAGATTTTGTGTGTCTCAGTGTTTTTGTGTGTGTGTTTTTGTGTGTGTGTGTCTGAGTGTGTTTCTGAGTGTTTGTGTGTGCATCTTAGTATGTTTTTAAGTGTGTCTGAGTTTTTGTATGTGTGTTTGCCTGTGTTTTTGTGTGTGTCTGCTTTCTGGGGGGGGGGTGAAACCATGACTTACCGCACCGGGTGACACCAACCTTAGTGACGCCACTGAAACAACAACTTCCTGCTTCAAAAAACACAGTTCCTGCTCTAACTAATCAACAAATCATTGTTGATGTTTTCTCTTATGAATGCTACTCTGTTTGTGTGTTTGTTAAAATAATGTGAATGTGTGTGTTTTCTATGTAATATTACAAGTTTTAATTAATTTCCACATTATAAAAGGCATATAGCAGAATAACTAATAGCCTTTGCAACTTTATAAGTAGTTTTGATTTTGCTTTTTTTTTTTTTTACTAGCCAGATACAGTATAGCTCTTTATAGGGAGTGTCAGGAAGGAATGCTTTGTATTTTTTTTATTAATTTACTCACTTAATTAGAGCAGAGTAGACTACAATTATCCTCTGTAACTTCTGGAAGTTGACAAAAGCATATAGTCAGGGGCTGGCACTGGCAGAAGCAGCAATATCAACAGCCTGACATTGTATGCAGTACTTAACTTATAGGTCAGGCATGAGGAAAAGACGGTCCTTCATCTGCACTCACTGCTTCCCTGGCTCTATTCTCATACAGCATTAGAGTGCTTAAAACTCCCCTAGCACCTCATCGTTTCCAGCAGCCTGACATTGTATGCAGTACTGATCGGTCAGGCATGAGGAAAAGAGTCATCATCTGCAGTCAAAAAGAGTCATCATCTGCAGTCACATCTCACTGCTTCCAAGGTATTTGTGATTGAGTTTGTTTAAAAGTGTAAAAGTGCTACTGTTTTTAACATCAGAATGTCAGGCATAAGGCTGCCCTGTTTTAGCGACCTCCAGCCTTCTAAAGAAGTACGAGATGGGATGTTAAACAGTAGCACTTTTACACTTTTAAACAACCCCAAGGGCAGTTACTTTGGAAGCAGTGGGATGTGACTGCAGATAAAGATGCTCTTTTCCTCATGCATGGTCAGTGTGTAGGAGAAGCCTGTATTTAGAAAGTAGCCCAAGATAAATAAAAATGCAGCCCAGCAGCCCCTCCCACGTGACCTCCGGCTCCCATATAGATATAAAGCAGCTTGCAGGCTAAAGCTGTTAAATACTAGGCTATTAACCCCATGGCTGCCAACAATTGATACAAACCCTAACCCTGATAGCTAGAGCAGAGACAGCCCTGCCACCCCACCCCAGATGTAATGTTAAAACAAACTTAACCTCTGCCTTCACTGTGTGCACAATCACATCTATTCCATAATGTGCGGTGTGCGCACTGCTGACTGCAGTGCACTGCCCTTACACATGCTGCTGTTAAGACTAGTACTCACACTGACAGTGCTGTCAGCACTATCACAGACCAGAAAGGAACCAACCCCAACAGCAGCAAGAATGGATTCAGCTCAACTTGTCAGCACATTCAATGCTCCAATATTTTATGCAGCACAAAAGCTAGATTACAAGTTTAAAAATTCCTGCTGTCCGTGCAGATTGGAACAGTCCTAAAAGCAGGCTCCAAAGCAATGGCCACCCATTAAAAAATATGCTGTAATAACACCCCTAGGGCAGCTGCTTTAGTATAAATAAACAGTACATATTTTAAAAAAATGAAGTATAAAACACATCTGAGAACAGTACTGTAGGTCACTGACTGTACACATGCTGCTGTAGGCCGGCTCACAAACAGGGGAAAAAATACATTACTTACCGTAACCATCATCCAGGGCAGGTCCATCTCAGCACACAGCTCTTCTGTCACAGTGTCTTCTCCGGTCTTCTTGATTCCCGCCAGTCGTCTGGAACACGCTTCCAAGAGCAGTGAGATCTGAGCCTCCTCTAACACGTCACACAACGGAAGCTGCTTAGAGAGCAGCCTCTAATAGGAACTATTTGGGCCGTAATGAGACTTAAGTGCCACTGGGTGGCGCAGTCTCTAAGACATAGAGCAGTGAGCTGAGCTCTGAGTCTCTGAAACGTCACCCTCAGGCAGCTGCTTAGAGAGCAGCCTCTATAAGGATTCAAGAACGGTATGGTTCACAGAGACTTAAGTGCCACTGGGTGGCGCAGTCTCTAGTGTGACTGGCAGTGGGGGTGGGGGGGTCTGGGGGGGTGCCTTCAGTTACATAAAAAAATGTATATGTAAATTTAAAAATATATATATATATTTTTAACATTATAAATAAAGTGTAATTACACACATAGGACAGGGGAGGCACTGCCTCCCCTGCCTCCTATGATGGCACGCCACTGGCTTAGGATGTATACCCAGTCCATCTGTGAGTGTGGTCCATTCATGTGTTTTGTATTTACATAGGGGAGGTTGAAAAAGCCTGTATCAACCTGGGAGGTTCCCAGTTGGTTTGTTTGGAAGAATGCATTGTGTGGGTGCTGGTTTAGGGTCCCAGGAAGGGGGAGACCTTGTTGTGGTCCTGGGCTTGATCCTTTGGCACCAAATGTAACTGACTTCCCCAAGTTTTGCTTTTAAACATTACTGTGAATCTGCTGGTGAGTGATAGGTTTTCTGTGTTTTGTGTTGATAATGTTTGTAATGCTTCCCTGGGGACCTGTCACCCAGGCTGCTCTGGGGTTAACTGCCTGGGTTGCTGGGAACTTTGCAGCTGTCTGTCAGTGTTCAGGGCTGTGGAGTTTTCTGTGGCTTAGGATGTGTACCCAGTCCAGTCTGTGAATGTGGTCCATTCCTGTTTTTTGTATATATGTATATATATATATATATATATATATATATATATATATATATATATATATATATATATATATATGAATATCTACAGTATTTAGAAATACTTAAAACATATTCAGCTATGTGCAGAACATTGAAATGTGAAATATTTACAGTAAATACATACACCTAGCTTATGAGTTTTGCGTTATGGTGCTGTACAGCTTTTAAAAATAATAAATAAAATATAGCCATTACGCTGGAATGGTCAGGAAAGCATATTACGTATTGGGCGGTATGGCTATACCGCAAACATTTTAGCCTGTAATGCTACGTCCATTCCGCACTTATAAAAATGACATTTGAGTTTGGGCTTTTCATAGTACCGGTATTACAGGTTGTACGTTCAGGCTAAAATGCTTGCTTTACAGCTTATACCAACACGAGCCATACCGCCATCTGAGAGAAGTAGTTATAGATTTTGCGAAACAAAAATGTTTCACAAAACTCATAACTAAAATGTTACAAAGTACACTAGACCCATAAACTACCTATTAACCCCTAAATCGCCACCCTCACGCATCGCAAAAACTATTTAAAACGTATTAATGTATCTGTCACCCACCAACCCACATCGCCAACACTTTTTAAATATATTTACCCCTAAACCACTGCTCCCCGACATTGCCGACACTATAATAAAGTTATTAACCCCTAAACCTCCAGCCACCCACATCACTGCCACTAAATAAACCTATTAACCCCTAAACCACCGCCCCCACATCACAAAACTCTAAATTAAACTATTAACCCCTAAACCTAACACCCCCTAACTTTAAATTAAAATTACAATATAACTATATTTAAATAAAAACTTACCTGTGAAATAAAAATAAACCTAAGTTTAAACTATAAATTAACTTAACATTACTATTCTAATAAAATAAAAAAACTACCAATTTAAAAAATTCTAAAAGTACAAAAATTAATAAATACTAAATTATAAAAATTAAAAAAACACTACGATTACAAAAAGTAATAAACAAAATTATAAAAAATAAAAACAATTACACTTAATCTAATAGCCCTATAAAAATAAAAAAGCCCCCCAAAATAAAAACACCCCCTAGTCTACAATAAACTACCAATAGCCTTTAAACAGCTCTTTAACCTTTAAAAAAAAAAAAAAGTCCCTCCAACAGTGAAACCCACCACCCAACCAACCCCCCAAAATTAAAAACCTAAGTCTAAAAAAAATCTAAGCTACCCATTGCCCCTAAAGCGGCATTTGTATGAGCATTGCCCTTAAAGGGGCATTCTGCTCTTTTTCACTGCCCTTAAAAGGGCATTCAGCTCTTTTACAATTGCCCTAATCTAAAAAAATAAACACCCCAAAAAAATGGAAAAAAAACCACCTAACACTAACCCCATTAAATCTACTCACAGTTCCTGAAGTCCGGACATCCATCTTCATCCAGGTGGCGACACCTTCATCCATCTCGGGGACATCTTCTATCTTCATCCCGGTGATGTGGAACAGAGCTATCCTGGAAGCCGATGCCATCCTGCACGGAGCCTCCTCTTCACATGGCCACCACCATACATTGAAGTTGAATGCAAGATAGTCGTTTTAAAATGGCATACCTTGCATTCCTATTGAGTGATTTGATTCTTCAAATTCAAATCAGCCAATAGGATGAGAGCTTCTGAAATCCTATTGACTGTTCAAAACAGCCAATAGGATTAAAGCTACTGAAATCCTATTGGCTGATTTGAACAGCCAAAAGGATTTTCAGTGTATGGCGGTGACCGTATGAAATGGACGCTCCACACAGGATGTCATCCAGGATAGCTCCGCTTTGCTGGGATGAAGATAGAAGACGTCCCCGAGATGGATAAAGGTGTCGCCGCCTGGATAAAGACTTCTCGCCGCCTGGATGAAGATGGATGTCTGGACTTCAGGAACCGTGATTAGTCATTATGGGGTTAGTAACATAGGTTTTTTTTTTTATTTTTTATTTTGTTTTTCCATTTTACAGAAGAAATAAAGAATAGTTTCAGCAATCATGGTACATTCTCAAGTCCTTACTTTTACATACTAATTGAGTATATAACAATTAAAACAAATAAACTTCTAACCTATTTCAGTGCTCTGTAGGTTGTTCGTATTAAATAGAGCTGTTGTTGCTCAACTTATCCAAATCAGACTATTTTACGCTAAAACATTTTCAAATAATCTCACCTAGTTCAATCGACTCCCTCCTCGGCAAGCCTCCTCAGGTCCTCCCCGTCCTCCAAACCAGTTGTCCAACCACTGCCCCCATTTGTTATTAGTGCAACTCTAGAGTCCTCTTGTTTAGTATTCTATCTCACGGTGTGTTGTAGGTCTCTTCCCACAAGAATCTGGCGTCTAAGAAAAAGGGCAGCTTGTTTCGTTTTAAGAAACCATACTCCTCCAAGCTAATAAGCTCTGTAGTTCGTGCTATCCAGGATTCTAATGTCGGGGTTGTAGGGGTTTTCCATGCTCTAGCGATCACTGATCGTGCCCCATTGAGCCCTATCTGTACCAGAAGGGATCTCAGCTTGCATGTAATATGTGTCTTATCATTTAAAAGAGCCACTCTGGGATTAAGTCGAAGTGTCCCTCCCGCTAATTTCTGTAAATAAGATTCCACTTCTCTCCAAAAGTTTTGTATTTGGGGACAGTCCCACCAGATATGTATCAGGCTACCCTGTTCACCACACCCCCTCCAACATAATCAAGATGAGTCTTGGTATATTGTGTTTAGTCTTGTCGGGGTTAAATACCAGCGCGAGAGGAGTTTATAGTTCTGTTCCAATATTTGTGGTGAGGTAGAGGATTTTTTGTTCTGCGGAAGATGTTGCCCCATGTGTTGTCGTCAATGTCTATGTGCATATCTAGTGCCCATCTAGACGCAAAATTTGGTAGGCTCTTAGTCTGGGGTTCTGTCAACATTTTGCGAGAAGTCGCTAAAGAACCTTGGATGGTCATCTCCCTCTCACATAGTCTCTCAAACTGTGTCATTGGTCGGAGGAAGCCCTCCCTATGTGGAGATGTTTGTAGGAAGTGCTTTAGTTGTGCATATTTATGCCAGTGAGTAAATCTGCCATCGGCCACTGTATCGAGGTTATTTCTATCTATCAATCTACCTCCCTCCAAAAATCTACTTAATGGGATGGTGTAACCCCATTCTCGGAGTCTTCTAAAGCCTCTGTCCCACCCTCCAATCATCTCAGTGTTTAAAACTACTGGAAAAAGTGGAGACCTCTTTGATGATATATGGGTTAAGTAATTTTTATTCCCTCCCATTCTTTAAAAAGGTGTTTGTGAATTTCTAGATGGCTACATTGTGGTGGTCTTAATTCTGCAGGAACCCAACACAATGTTCGGACAAACGGGACTTGGAGAATGTGAGAGTCGATGGATACCCATGCTTTATGTGATGTTGCCCCATGCCAGTCTATTATTCTCTGAAGTGTCACTGCATGATAGTATTCCTCAATATTCAGTAGCCCTATACCTCCTGTATCTGTCGACCTATAGAGAGTATTCCTGTTCACCCTGGGTTTAATCTTACCCCACACATAAGAGTTAAGCTGGCTCTGTAACCTTGTTAAATACCATTTTTGCAGATGTAGTGGTAATGCCTGAAGTATGTACAATATTTTGGGTAAAACAGTCATTTTAACAGAATGAACCCTCCCCCACCAAGATAGCGGCTTAGTTGCCCAGATGTTAAGGTCCTTAAATATGTTGTTAAGTAATGTCTCATAATTTTTCTTAAAAAGGACTGGGTGCCGAGGGGAAAGGTGTTATTGTGTTATCTTGCGCCTCACGGCATGGTGTAAACCCTACCTGGTCTGTATGGATGATATCACCCAGATATTTAATTGATTCTGTTTGTAGGCGTAGTGGACAGACCGATGTGAGACCTTGGAACTCAGATGCTTTTAGTGAAATATTTAGGACTTCAGACTTAGATTGGTTCACTAAAAAGTTTGAAAATTTGCCAAATCTTTCAATTTCTCTCAGGATGGCTGGGATGGTTGTAGATGGGGAAGATATTGAAAAGAGGACATCGCCCGCATACATGGCTATTTTGAATTCGTTAGGGCCTATCAGGATACCGTGGATTTCTCTATTTGCGCGTACATGGGCAGCAAACACCTCCATTGTCAATATAAAAAGTATAGACGAGAGGGGGCATCCCTGGCGCGTGCCATTCTTAATAATAAAAGGTTCTGAGAGCATGCCATTCACTCTCACTCTAGCACTTGGGTATGTATAAAGGCTACCTATTCTATTAGTTATTTTAGCTCCAAAACCAAATTTTTCTAGTGTTTGTTTTAAAAAATGCCAATTTGTCCTGTCGATCGTCTTTTCTGAGTCGGTTGTCATTAGGACTGCTGGGATGCTATGATGTTGCGCATACATTGAAAGTGTCAGGGCTCTTATTCTGTTATCTCGGGCCTCACGCCGTGGTGTAAACCCTACCTGGTCTTTGTGGATGATATCACTAAGTACTGTGTTAACCCTATTGGCGATGATCTTACTGAATATTTTGATGTCCGAATTGAGTAAGGAAATGGGTCTATAGCTGCCTGGTTGGTCTTGGGGCTTATCTGGTTTTAAAATAACCGAAATATGTGCAGATAGCATCTCTGGAGAGAATTGTGAACCCTCGTCATCTTGAGATCTAAATAATGTTAATAGATGGGGAGCTAAAAGTTGCTTAAAGGATTTATAGTAAGAGTTAGTGAAACCATCAGGGCCAGGGCTTTTCCCCGAGGGGAGATGAGATATAACTGAGAGAACCTCCTCTAGGGAGATAGGCCTGTCAAGGTCGCTCATTTGTGTTTCTGAGAGAGTGTTTAGGTTGGCTGATAATAAGTATTGTTGTAGTTCCTCATAATGTGCCTGTGAGTCCGTTTGTTTTAAGTTATAGAGGTGTGCATAAAAGTTTCTAAATCCGTCTGCAATGCCCTTGCTGTCTTGTATGTCTTTCCCGTTTTGTAGTTGTAGTTTGTGTACATGTGTCTGGCTAGTTTGTGTCTTAAGCACCTTTGCTAACAAGGACCCCGTCCTGTTACCCTCATAAAAGAAAGTTCTCCGTAGCCTGAAGGCTTTCTGTTAGGCCTCTCTAGTGAGTATGTCATTGAGTTCTGATCTAGTTTTGGTGATTGAGGTTAAGAGATCCGAGTTCCTCGGTTGTTGCTTGTGCTCTAGTTCTAATTTACGTAGTTTGGCTAGCAAAGTGTCTACGGCCCTATTGTGTTCCCTTTTGAGATGTGCAGCATGTTTGATACATTCGCCTCTTATTACTGCCTTATGCGCCTCCCATAGGTTAAGCGGTGAGGTGTCGGGGCCCTTGTTCAAAGTGAAGTATTCATTGATTGATGTGGAAAGGGACTGGTATGTTGGTGGATGGTGTAGTAGGTATTCATCCAGCCTCCAGATATATGGGTTAAGTGGGGCCTCTGGCCAAGTTAGGTAAATGGATACTGTTGAATGGTCGGTCCATGTCGTCGGTTGTATGTCTGAGTCCTGAAAAAGGGAAAGACTAGATTGGTCTACATATAGGTAATCTAGCCGGGAGTAGGATGCCCATGGGAATGAATAAAAGGTATAGTTCCGTTGCCGGGGATGCTGTAACCTCCAGACATCCACTAAGCCTAATTGTCTAAAACATTTGTATACTACATCAGGGGGTCTATGTGTGGTTCCCATTTTGGAGGAAGTCATGTCAAGCCCAGGATCCACAGTCACATTGAGGTCACCCCCTAGTATCAAAATTCCTTTCTTGTGTTCCAGTACTAGAGAAAGTAGTCTTTTAAACAAGGGGGCTCTATTTGAGTTGGGTCCGTACACATTAACTAATGTCACTGGTCTGTTGTATAGCAGTCCCACTACTATTAATACTCTACCCTCTCTATCCCCTATAGTCTTAATCAGCTGGAAGGGAATTTTGCAGTGGAACAAGACTCCCACTCCATTTCTTTTCTTGGTGTGGGAATTAAAGTAACCGATTGGGTAGTCTCTAGACGAAAATTTGGGCTCTGATTCCTTAGGGAAGTGTGTCTCTTGAATAAAGACGATAGAGCTTTTTTGTCTTGCGAACCATCTCAAAGCTATAGATCTTTTTGAGGGGGAATTAAGCCCTTTAGCATTTTGAGATATTATCTTTAGGGTTTTATGCATTGTGGGTGTGTGTATTGTGGGCTGTAGTCCCTGCTTACCTTGTCTGCTAGGTTTACCCTCTGGTGATACTTGTTCTCGTCTCTTATCTGGTTGGCCAGGGAGGACCCAAGTCAGCAGTGTTCTGAAACAAACCTATAATAGCGCCTTGTCTGTGAATGAAATAAAAAGAGCACATAACTAAACATAAACTTTATAACATTTATAACAATTAGCTGACTTCTCAGCCTATTAGTAAACCTTCTAACTAAGCTAGGCCTCTTCATGGCCAATTTACACATGGGGGGAAGCAGCACTTTATCTGCTGCAATCGAACCTGCATATAAGACTATAATAACTAGAGGAACTGAAAATGTTACTACAATTCTAGTCAAGAAAGAATACAAAGAAAATTGAAAAATACAAACTAATGAGTTCTGGAAGTCTCTTGCCCGTGGCTCTTATGAGCCTTAGGGTCGGCCTGTCAATTTCTTGTGGAATATAGTCCACATACAATATGCATATATTTTGACATAGTGTAAGTAGATCTATCGGCAGTGTCCCTTGTTCAGTTCAGGTAGGAGTTGTATCATTGGAGAGCCCTCCAGGGCGTCTCATTGTCAGTGCTTTAGACTTCTTTGTGACTCTGGTCCACTTCTGCCTTTGCTGTCTTGGTAGCTGATGCTGTGAAGAATCTTCTTCGTGGTCTTTGCCTGCTCCAGCAGGAATCTTTGGCAAGGGGATGTTTAGTTGTCTACAGAATGAGTCTAAGTCCTCCAGGTCTCTGTAGATACATTCCTTGTTGTCCTTTAACACCGTTAGAGAAAAGGGGAAACCCCATTGATATGGAATCGCCAGGTTTCTTAGGTGTGTTGTGAGAAAACCCACTTCTCTGCGTTTCGCTAGTGTAAGAGGACTTAAGTCCGCCAATATTTGAAGGGAAGCTTCTAGGTGTTTAATTGGTGATTTTTTTCCTGACTGCTGTGAGGATTCTTTCCTTGTCCTGATAGTAGGGGCATTTCAAAATGACATCCCTGGGTGGAGCAGAGGGTTGTGCTTTCGGTTTCAAAGCCCTATGGGCCCTATCTAACATTATGTCCATCTCAGAGCTACCATCTAGAAGTGAGCGAAAGAGGTCTTGTAGGTACTGTTGCAGAGTGGTAGGCCCAACTGTTTCGGGTATGCCCCTTATTCTTAAATTTTGTCTGCGGCCTCTGTTGTCCAAATCCTCAATTTGGTTCTGTAGCTGAATAATTTCAGATGTTTGATGTTGAAGTTGAGAGGATGTCACATTAGTGGTTTCAGACAGTTCTTCAGCATAGTCCTCAAGTTGTTCAACCCTGTTGCCTAGGTCTGTAATGTCTTTTTTAACCTCTGCTAGCCCGTCTCTGATCAACTGGCTAACTTGTTGCATGAAAGAGGCAAAGTCGTCTTCAGAGGGTAGTTGTTTCAAGTCAGCTCTAGTTAACGGTATTTCCTCATATTGAGGATTTTCTTCTGCATTCGGACTCTCCACTGCCGTGTCAGTTGTTGGTGAAGTTGGGGCTGCTTCATCAGTGGCTGTTACTGCTTTGAAAAAAGTGCTCATTTTGGAGTTTGTACTGGTGTTTGATTTCAATTGATTTTCAGGCTTCTGTTGCCTTCTTGATGCCATAACGTCCTTATAATGTGAAATCTGTTGGAGCCTATTGATTTTAATGTGGAAGGTACAATCTCCCTGGATAAGAACCAGTAACGAAGCCTAAGCTACAATGTACTGTACCGTGAGTTCAGAGGGTGTTCAGAGGGTGTTACCAAGGAAAGGAGAGGAAAATCCTTCGGTCAAAACTCGGACCGCGGCTGCAGTAACTACCGTTCCTGGGGATAGAAGTGTGCAAACCTCTGCACATGTGAGTCGGCGTCTGACGTCACAGACTTTTCATCCGCTCTTCTCAGGTTGTTATTCGCTGCTCCAGCAGCGTGAAAGAAAAAAACAGCTGATTGCTGTGTCCTGATGGAAACTTGCTGTAAAGGCAGACTTGTCTGCTATAGATGTACTTGTTGATCCAGTAGAATGGTGGGGCACAAGTTATCCCTCACTTTAGGATATATGAAGCTGCTGTTAACCCGGGTTAGAGTTGCAGTACAAACTGCACTGGAATGTCCGTTTGTGTTTTCAAAGTCACAGTGTCACAAATGCAAGCGACGCGTTTCACCCTTCCTTGGGCTTTATCAAGATGCATGTGACAGGTAACTGAGAGCCTTTTAAGTGATCCATTCTCTTGTAATTGGTTAGTAGATTCAATTGTAAAGGTAACACCCTCCAGGTAGTTAAGGTGGTATCTGTTTTTCTTTTACCTTTGAAATCTTTCTTCTTTACTTGCTAGGGTAACACCCTCCAGGTAGTTAAGGTAGTATATGCTTACCTGAGTCATTATAGACTATTTAGCTTTGTGCCTGTCTGACACCAAAATATATAGAAACATTTAAAAGAACCATCTGTGCAATACGTAATCAATATCAGTTGTGTCATAACAATAAAGCCATACTAAGTATATTGGAATTGATCAATGTAGATATAATTCTAAGCCAAAAAATGTAAAGATTGATTAAAAATATATTGAGTATCTACCTTTAGTGGACATGTATATTATAGGGGGATATTTGCAGCTAATTGTGTAGGAACATCATAAAAATAAGTACATAATATCTAAAAATAAGTGAATGAATAAATAAATAACAATGTATTGACAATTACAAGGCTAAAAGTGAACCTATCAGAACAATTATTAAGATTGTGGTGGGAACAAATTAAAATTCTAATTGTATAAAGTGCGTGTGCATGTGAGTGTAAAGTGCTATTGGTCAATTCTATTCAAATAAAAATGGGGAGAGGTCCAGTTCTGAGTTAAGACCCTTTGGGAATAAAGTGTCATATTTGTAAATCAATTCAGCTTCTTGTATTAAAAGTGTTTTCTCCTTGTTGCCTCCTCTCCAGTGTCCTTTAACTTTTTTAATCCCCCAATAATTTAGTGCTTTAGTGTCCCCATAGTGTTTTTCTTTAAAATGTTTATAAAGTGAAGTGTCATCCCTACCCTTTTCTATACATAATAAATGTTCCCTAATCCTATCCTTCAGGGATCTGGTGGTTTCACCAAAATAAAAAGATTACACGAACATTTTAATGCATAAATAATATTTTTATGATTGCACCTGATTAAATCTTTGATTTGAAAATTAGTTTCTGAACTATTTATTTTTAAAGCCTTCAGTTTGGAGCTGTGTTTGCAGGCCTTACAGGTATAACAGGGAAAAAATCCTACTGGTATTTTACCCTCCAAGTCTTTTTGTATTAAGTTGTTATTCCTTTTTAGTTCACTGGGAGCTAGCTGCATTTTAAAATTGTTCGCTCTTCTAAAAATAAAGGTTGGTTTATTTGCCAATTGTTTCCCAATTATATTGTCTTCCTTTAAAAGGGGCCAATGTTTCTTTATTATCTTTTTGATTATATTATGGTCTACACTGTAATCTGTAATAAAGGGAACATTAATTAGATCACTCTCTTCTCTTTTTTTTAGTCTTATACTCTAGAAGTTCATTTCTGTTGGTTAAACGTGCTTTAGAAATTGCGTTTTCAATTTTAGTTTTCTCATATCCCCTATCCTCAAATTTTTTTGCTATTAGAATGACTTGGTTCTCAAAGTCTTCAATTCTTGAGCAATTTCTTTTAATATGTAGTGTTTGTCCATAAGGGATGTTATCCTTCCAGGTTTTCAAGTGGCAACTATCTGCATGAATTAAATTATTACAATCGACTGGTTTAAAATGAGTCTTAGTTTCTAATTTGTCTTTAATTGCCATGATTTCCAGGTCGAGAAAGTTAACCTTGATTTGACTATAGTGGCTTATAAATTTGAGACCATAGTTATTGGAATTCATCCTCTTAAAAAGTTTAATTAGTTCATTCTCAGGGCCTTTCCAGATTAAAAACAAATCATCTATATAGCGCTTGTAGAGCACGAGGCTCGCACCGAGAGGGTCATTATTGAAGAATTCTTCTTCCCAGAACCCCATAAATAAATTAGCATAACTCGGTGCGAACCTCGTGCCCATGGCTGTGCCCTCTATCTCACTGTAGAATTTACTGTCAAAAGAGAAAAAATTATGCTCTAATATATATTGAATACTTTTTAATATGAAATCACTCTGTTTGACTTCCATATTGGTATCACCATATAAAATTTTTTTAACTGCTGCTATCCCCTGTTGGTGATCAATCACAGTGTACAGTGATGATACATCGCATGTTGCGATTATCATTCCATCCTCCCATTTTATAGAATTTAAGATATTTAGTAATTGGGTTCAATCTTTCAAATGTGAATTTAAACTAGTTACATAAGGTTGCAGGAATCGGTCTATATATTGAGATAGATTGGCAGAGATCAAGTTAATCCCAGATATGATGGGCCTCCCCGGTGGATTTATGAGACATTTGTGCACTTTTGGAAGGAAATAAAAGATAGGGATTTTGGAATGTTTAGGTGTTAAATAGTTGAATTCACGTTCATTGAGAAGTCCTTCAGATTTGCCTTCGGTAAGAATTTTATTTAGTATTTTAATATATTTATCTGTAGGATTCATTAGTAGTACTTCATAAGTTTTCTTATCATTTAACAACCTATATGCTATCTCAATATATAGACCGATTCCTGCAACCTTATGTAACTAGTTTAAATTCACATTTGAAAGATTCAACCCAATTACTAAATATCTTAAATTCTATAAAATGGGAGGATGGAATGATAATCGCAACATGCGATGTATCATCACTGTACACTGTGATTGATCACCAACAGGGGATAGCAGCAGTTAAAAAATTTTTATATGGTGATACCAATATGGAAGTCAAACAGAGTGATTTCATATTAAAAAGTATTCAATATATATTAGACCATAATTTTTTCTCTTTTGACAGTAAATTCTACAGACAGATAGAGGGCACAGCCATGGGCACGAGGTTCGCACCGAGTTATGCTAATTTATTTATGGGGTTCTGGGAAGAAGAATTCTTCAATAATGACCCTCTCGGTGCGAGCCTCGTGCTCTACAAGCGCTATATAGATGATTTGTTTTTAATCTTCAAAGGCCTTGAGAATGAATTAATTAAACTTTTTGAGAGGATGAATTCCAATAACTATGGTCTCAAATTTATAAGCCACTATAGTCAAACCAAGGTTAACTTTCTCGACCTGGAAATCATGGCAATTAAAGACAAATTAGAAACTAAGACTCATTTTAAACCAGTCGATTGTAATAATTTAATTCATGCAGATAGTTGCCACTTGAAAACCTGGAAGGATAACATCCCTTATGGACAAACACTACGTATTAAAAGAAATTGCTCAAGAATAGAAGACTTTGAGAACCAAGTCATTCTAATAGCAAAAAAATTTGAGGATAGGGGATATGAGAAAACTAAAATTGAAGACGCAATTTCTAAAGCACGTTTAACCAACAGAAATGAACTTCTAGAGTATAAGACTAAAAAAAGAGAAGAGAGTGATCTAATTAATGTTCCCTTTATTACGGATTACAGTGTAGACAATAATATAATCAAAAAGATAATAAAGAAACATTGGCCCCTTTTAAAGGAAGACAATATAATTGGGAAACAATTGGCAAATAAACCAACCTTTATTTTTAGAAGAGCGAACAATTTTAAAATGCAGCTAGCTCCCAGTGAACTAAAAAGGAATAACAACTTAATACAAAAAGACTTGGAGGGTAAAATACCAGTAGGATTTTTTCCCTGTTATACCTGTAAGGCCTGCAAACACAGCTCCAAACTGAAGGCTTTAAAAATAAATAGTTCAGAAACTAATTTTCAAATCAAAGATTTAATCAGGTGCAATCATAAAAATATTATTTATGCATTAAAATGTTCGTGTAATCTTTTTTATTTTGGTGAAACCACCAGATCCCTGAAGGATAGGATTAGGGAACATTTATTATGTATAGAAAAGGGTAGGTATGACACTTCACTTTATAAACATTTTAAAGAAAAACACTATGGGGACACTAAAGCACTAAATTATTGGGGGATTAAAAAAGTTAAAGGACACTGGAGAGGAGGCAACAAGGAGAAAACACTTTTAATACAAGAAGCTGAATTGATTTACAAATATGACACTTTATTCCCAAAGGGTCTTAACTCAGAACTGGACCTCTCCCCATTTTTATTTGAATAGAATTGACCAATAGCACTTTACACTCACATGCACACGCACTTTATACAATTAGAATTTTAATTTGTTCCCACCACAATCTTAATAATTGTTCTGATAGGTTCACTTTTAGCCTTGTAATTGTCAATACATTGTTATTTATTTATTCATTCACTTATTTTTAGATATTATGTACTTATTTTTATGATGTTCCTACACAATTAGCTGCTAATATCCCCCTATAATATACATGTCCACTAAAGGTAGATACTCAATATATTTTTAATCAATTTTTAAATTTTTTGGCTTAGAATTATATCTACATTGATCAATTCTAATATACTTAGTATGGCTTTATTGTTATGACACAACTGATATTGATTATGTATTGCACAGATGGTTCTTTTAAATGTTTCTATATATTTTGGTGTCAGACAGGCACAAAGCTAAAGAGTCTATAATGACTCAGGTAAGCATATACTACCTTAACTACCTGGAGGGTGTTACCCTAGCAACTAAAGAAGAAGGATTTCAAAGGTAAAAGAAAAACAGATACCACCTTAACTACCTGGAGGGTGTTACCTTTACAATTGAATCTACCAACCAATTACAAGAGAATGGATCACTTAAAAGGCTCTCAGTTACCTGTCACATGCATCTTGATAAAGCCCAAGGGAGGGCGAAACGCGTCGCTTGCATTTGTGACACTGTGACTTTGAAAACACAAACGGACATTCCAGTGCAGTTTGTACTGCAACTCTAACCCGGGTTAACAGCAGCTTCATATATCCTAAGGTGAGGGATAACTTGTGCCCCACCATTCTACTGGATCAACAAGTACATCTATAGCAGACAAGTCTGCCTTTACAGCAAGTTTCCATCAGGACACAGCAATCAGCTGTTTTTTTCTTTCACGCTGCTGGAGCAGTGAATAGCAACCTTAGAAGAGCGGATGAAAAGTCTGTAACGTCAGACGCCGACTCACATGTGCAGAGGTTTGCACACTTCTATCCCCAGGAACGGTAGTTACTGCAGCCGCGGTCCGAGTTTTGACCGAAGGATTTTCCTTTCCTTGGTAACACCCTCTGAACACCCTCTGAACTCACGGTACAGCACATTGTATCTGTTTGCGGCATAAGCTTTGAAATCCAAGCTGTTATTTCTCATAAGTGTTACAATAATGTTGCTCATTTGCATACTGCTACCTGCACTGTGACTATATATATGAACTTTGTGCTTATCATTTTATTCAATCCCTTTGTTTTTAAGTTATATTTTATAATATCAGTGTTTTGCCATACATTTTAACATTTCCTTGATATCATAAATCATCAATTGTTATCTGAAAATATTTGCTTAGCATATATAGGTTTTTATCTGCATTTTTAATCAGGCCGTTTATCTGAATTTCATTTACTCTACAGGGAGACGTCCCTATATCCAGTATTTGTATATTTTTGTGTATTTTGTTTTATGTGTTCATTAAATTCGAACATCAATCTTTATATGGTGTGTATACTTTTAGCTTATTAGCACACTCTCTCTATCCTGAAGCTTAGGCTTCGTTACTGGTTCTTTTCTTGTGTCTGATACAAACAGAGATTGTATCTTTAGAGTAGTGTTTAGTAATACTATCCTCTAGCGCGCACTAATCTTCCCATTTTTAATCTCCCTGGATAGACTTTAGCAGGTATTTTATAACCTGAATTTTGCCTCAGAGTCAGTGAATGTATCCAAAGTCACCCTTTTTCTCCATAAATTTCTATAACCTGCAGGGGTCTTTTTATGCTCATCTTATTCCTTTTTCTCTTTGTTTTTAATTTTATTGTATGTTGTCTCCCCCAAGGGATTGTGGCCTTATGCTAGGAGCTGCAGCCATTTGCACTGTTAAAGTCTTATCTGTTTAAAGATCTTTCATAATGTGGTGTTCTGTTGTGGGCTTTATACTTTATGGTTTGTCTGTGTCGCCCCTGTCATGGCGCTCATCTGCTCAATATCTATTTGCCCTCTGCGTGTGGAGGTTATTCCGGGGCCTACTGTCCTCTACCATCGGTACCTCTTTGCTCACCTATGATCCGCCATTCCAGGCTGCCCACTATGCTCTTATGGGGGCTAAGTATGGGTGAGTGTGGGACCGGTCTTGAATGTTCAGTCTCCCTCCTTGTACTTACTGCGCGTTGCGTCGTGAAATGCCGTGCTCTGGTTACAAGGCCGCAGTTAAGCAGGAGTCGGAACAGCCTGTCTCCACAGTGCTAAGGTTGATCCACTGTCATGGTCATCTTGCTGCTCCGGAACCTCCACTGTTATTTACCGGGCATATTCCGGCGTTTAACTCCCTCTAGGCTGCCGTTTGAATAGTCAGCAGTGTCTGACTTCTCGGAGCGTTACTCAGATGCGACCATGCTGGTCCGTGGTCGGCTCCACCCCATGAACATAGGTTTATTTTTTATTTCACAAGTAAGTTTTTATTTTTTTAAATATAGTTATATTTTAATTTTAATTTAAAGTTAAGGGGGTGTTAGGTTTAGGGGTTAATAGTTTAATTTAGTGTTTAGTGTTTTGCGATGTGGGAGGTTGGTGGTTTAGGGGTTAATAGGTTTATTTATTGACGGCGATGTGGTAGGCAGGAGGTTTATAGGTTAATAGGTTTATTTAGGTGGCGGCGATGTCGGGTAGTGACGGATTAGGGGTTAATACATTTATTTTGTGACAGCGATGTCAGGGAGCGGCGGATTAGGGGTTTATAGCTTTTATTTAGGTGTTGGCGATGTCGGAGAGTGGCAGAATAGGGGTTAATAATTATTTTTAGTGTCGGCAATGTCGGGGAGCGGAGGATTAGGGGTGTTTAGACTTGGGGTTTATGTTAGGGTGTTAGGTTTAAACAAAATTTTCTTTTCCCCATAGACATCAATGGGGTTGCGTTACGGCAATCTCCATTCCACACTTCAGTTTTTTTTTCTAACACTCTCTCCCCATTGATGCACAAGCACGTAAACTCAGTTCTTGGCTTTTGTGCAGTATGGAGCTTAACGCACCATAACGCACAGCACAAGGAGGCTTTTCAGTAACTCGTAATAGCAGCTTTATGGGAGTGAAATAACGTAACTTTTTTGGCATTATTTTCGCACCCTTTTTAGTGCAAAACTCGTAATCTAGGTGATAGTTAAGAATTAGAATAAAAATGAATATTGCATAAATATGTTTTTACGTTTTCATCTTCTTCTTAACAGCAAAATGTTCTAATGCCCTTATATATATATCTTTTCTATACATATAAATATTTATTTGTTGCTTGGGTGTTTCTTGATCTGCGCTGTGTACGTTGCAAATGGTTATTTTGCTCTAAATAGTTCCTCCTGATATATTTCAATGGCAGCTAGTTTCTGAATATTCCACTATCATCAAATGGAATGTGAAGTAAAAAGGTATAAAAAAAAGTATAGAAACTTTTAGCAGGTGGAAATCTTGATATCCCTGCAGTAGAAATATGTTGGTATTTCAGACAAACTTCTCCTCTCTGGAGTTAGGTAGAGAAACTTTAATACTTTTTGCTGGATTTCTTTCCTTGTTGCTGTTTATTTCTTTTCCCCTTCTTTATACTTGAAAGGCTTCTCCTCTCTGGACTATGGTATAAACGTTATGTATGCAAACCAATTAGTGCTCAGTTTACATACTATGAGATCAATTGTGGATATTAATTGCAGCACTCATGAGATGCGTATAAATGATGCTTGCAAGGACACAAAGTGAAATTTAAAATAAAAACACTTTTATTTTCCAATGTCCAATAAAAAATGATAAACAGAAATCCTCTTTAATAATAGTCCAGATCAGGGACAGAAATAGGTGAGCAGATGAAATATAGTATATTTCTTTAAATCCGGTAGTGAGTTTTTAAATCAGGGCTGGTGCAAAAACAGCTAGCTGATAAAAGTTAGTGATATTGTGGTATAGGATGCTGTAAGTACAGCTGAAAGTAAATTCCTTGTGGTGGTTTTGAGCTCTGAAAAGCTCCCAGAGTTCAGGTGGATAAGTTGGTGTTTATGATGGAAAACCGTAATAAATAGTTACATGAACTGCTGTAAATACAGCTAGATGATGATTCCTTGTGGTTTTTTGAGCTCTAGATAGCTCACAATATCCGGATGGATGTGGATTCTTAAGCCTGTCAGTGACAGGGTCCGTAATGCTGAAGTGTTTGAAGCTTGGTCTCCCTGGACAGGAAGTGACGTCAGAAGTGGGCGTGCCCTTACGCGTTTCGTGAATTACATTCACTTCATCAGAGGGTATGCCCGCAGAGCACTGAGGAGCGCTTATATGGCGTTTCAGTGCAGATAATTGGCTTTAACTTAATTTTGTTAATTGAATACAGGTACCCTATTGTATATTCATTGATTGGTGTGATTTATTTGTATTAGTCTGCATAAATTAGAAGCAGATTACTAACTGGCTTACACATATTTTGAAAGAAAAAGAAAAAAAGAGGAAAAAAAAAAAAGGAAACCTTGTTAGTGATATTGGAATTTTATCTATGTGTTTAGATATAAATCTGGTGGGGAATCCTTACATATTTCCATAGGGGTAATCAAAGGTAATAAAGCTGCCTAAAATTACTGTCACCCATATGATTTTTTGCCTAAAGTGAAGTCTGCTTTACCTATGTGTTTATTTATATTTTCGCATAAAAATATAATTAAATTAAAATAAGCAACCAATTTGGTGCTTATCACAGGTGGAGCCTGCTAAGAGCAGTTCTCTGGGGAGTACTAATTGCTTAGGTGATCCTCTACCTCACTTTACCTATGTGTTTATCCATAAAAATAATTTATTATTTTTATTATTTAATTAATGGATTAGGGAATGGGTGGCGTTACCTTAAATGTCTGACCATGGACATAACTTTCTATGTGGAGGTATATTTGCTTAGGTGATCCTCTACCTCACTTTACCTATGTGTTTATCTATAAAAATAATTTATTATTTTTATTTTTATTATTTGATCAATGGATTAGGGAATGGGTGGAGTTACCTTAAATGTCTGACCATGGACATAACTTTCTATGTGGAGGTCTATTTGCTTAGGTGATCCTCTACCTAACTTTACCTATGTGTTAATCCATAAAATTTGAGAATCACAAATTATTATTTTTATTTTTATTATTTGATTATTGGATTAGGGAATAGGTGGAGTTAACTTCAATGTGTGACACTGGACATAACTTTTTATGTGGGAGGTCTATCTGCATAACTATGTTGTTTTACACAGATTTAACTATGTGTTTATTTGAAACGGGACATAGAGAATAATTTAGGTGTAGAAGCACTTGGTAATATTAATCACAATATGTAAGACATAGGAGTGGATAGGAGAAAGTCAAAATGGGTCATTCTTGATTATTTAAAGAAATGCAGCCAGGTCTATGTCTTTGTTGAGACCTGTTGGTTGTAAAGTATTCAAATGGTGAATCCAATAGGTTTCTCTTTTTCTGAGCTGTAAAAGTCTTTCCTTCCCTTTAGAGGCTGAAATTTGTTCAATTGCCCTTACCGTAAATTCGTCACTATTTTTATTGTGATATTTTTCAAAGTGTTTGTCGATGCCTTATTCAGAATCGGCATCTTTGATGTTGTTTATGTGTTCCAGCACTCGTCTCTTTAGGCTTCTCTTTGTTCGCCCTACGTAGAATTTTTTGCAAGAACACTCTAATAGATGTACTATGTATTCTGATTTAAAGTTTAGAAAACTTTCTATTGGTACTTGTTCATCTTTGTTGTGAATGATCCATTTATTTATTTCTTTGTTTTTGTTTGTGTGGCTGCAGCACACACAATTTTTTCTTCCACATTTAATGAAACCTTTAATCGGTGGATTTCTTTCTTTAAGTTTTGTGTTCTTTAAAGCAGTTGGTGCCAGAATGTTTTTATACACTTACTTTTCCTATAAGTGACTTTTGGAGTTATATGTGTCAGAAAACAACCCATATCAACCAAAAATTAAATTTTGGAAGAGATTTATCGATGATATTATCATCATATGGGAAGGAGAAGAGTCAGAATTTAATGAGTTTACTAATTACCTCAACTCTAACAACATGAACCTTACCCTACCAAGTGTTTCTACACCTAAATTATTCTCTATGTCCCGTTTCAAATAAACACATAGTTAAATCTGTGTAAAACAACATAGTTATGCAGATAGACCTCCCACATAAAAAGTTATGTCCAGGGTCACACATTGAAGTTAATTCCACCTATTCCCTAATCCAATAATCAAATAATAAAAATAAAAATAATAATTTGTGTTTCTCAAATTTTATGGATTAACACATAGGTAAAGTTAGGTAGAGGATCACCTAAGCAAATAGACCTCCACATAGAAAGTTATGTCCATGGTCAGACATTTAAGATAACACCACCCATTCCCTAATCCATTAATCAAATAATAAAAATAAAAATAAATTATTTTTTATAGATAAACACATAGGTAAAGTGAGGTAGAGGATCACCTAAGCAAATATACCTCCACATAGAAAGTTATGTCCATGATCAGACATTTAAGGTAACTCCACCCATTCCCTAATCCATTAATCAAATAAAAAAATAAAATAAAAAATTATTTTTATAGATAAACACATAGGTAAAGTGAAATAGAGGATCACCTAAGAAAATATACCTCCACATAGAAAGTTATGTCCATGGTCAGACATTTAAGGTAACTCCACCCATTCCCTAATCCATTAATCAAATAATAAAAATAAAAATAATAAATTATTTTTATGGATAAACACATAGGTATAGTGAGGTAGAGGATCACCTAAGCAATTAGTACTCCCCAGAGAACTGCTCTTAGCAGGCTCCACCTGTGATAAGCACCAAATTGGTTGCTTATTTTAATTTAATTATATTTTATGCGAAAAAAGAAATAAAAACATAGGTAAAGCAGACTTCACTTTAGGCAAAAAATCATATGGGTGACAGTAATTTTAGGCAGCTTTATTACCTTTGATTACCCCTATGGAAATACGTAAGGATTCCCCACCAGATTTATGTCTAAACACATAGATAAAATTCCAATATCACTAACAAGAAAAAAAAGTTTCCTTTTTTTTTTCCTCTTTTTTCTTTTTCTTTCATAATATGTGTAAGACAGTTAGTTTTTATCTGCTTCTAATTTATGCAGACTAATACAAATAAATCACACCAATCAATGAATATACAATAGGGTACCTGTATTCAATTAACAAATTAAGTTAAAGCCAATTATCTGCACTGAAACGCCATATAAGCGCTCCTCAGTGCTCTGTGGGCATACTCTCTGATGAAGTGAATGTAATTCACGAAACGCGTAAGGGCACGCCCACTTCTGACATCACTTCCTGTCCAGGGAGACCAAGCTTCAAACACTTCAGCATTACGGACCCTGTCACTAACAGGCTTAAGAATCCACATCCATCCGGATATTGTGAGCTATCTAGAGCTCAAAAAAACACAAGGAATCATCATCTAGCTATATTTACAGCAGTTCATGTAACTATTTATTACGGTTTTCCATCATAAACACCAACTTATCCACCTGAACTCTGGGAGCTTTTCAGAGCTAAAAACCACCACAAGGAATTTACTTTCAGCTGTACTTACAGCATCCTATACCACAATATCACTGTCGTGAGTGAGCTCGTCTCAGGTGCAGTAATAAAGAGGTCCAGACCAGATTTTTATCAAACAAGGGCTCACCTCAGGAGAGGTAATCTTTATTACACTGTTGCAACAGTGTCCCAGAACAAAAAACAGCAACGCAAGACTAACACATTTTCATATACATGCATTTTTATACTATTACAGTTCCTTACAAAGCAGAGAGCTAATTGGCTGATAATGATTGGCCAATAAATCTCACATGATTAGTGGTTACTAGGAAAGGAAGAAAAAAAACAGGTCCTCTATGTTAAAATTTGGGAGATATGTTTTCTTGGAATGTGACCAGAGGCTAGCTGGCTAATTGGATTGAGAAGTTGATACTGCACAGAGAAGCCTTGGATTTTACCTTGAGTTTCAGATATTTAGAAAACTTTGTATGGGAGAAGCCATAACTTTAAGATGTACTGATATATACTTTTTAGGCTAAAAGCAAGTTGTTAAAGATACATCATTTATTAGGTCAGGAGTGAATTGCTGGAAAATACAGAAGTAATATATCTGCAGTTTCAGAGAAGAGTACAGTAAAAGAAAAGGAAAAGTTTGGTTAAACATATAAAATAATGAAAATATAATAAGCAGCTCATAACATTCCCCCCTTTGATCGCAAACGTCAAAGTGCTGCGTTCACAAAAACTCAATGTGACTCATGGCGGTTTGACAATTACAATCACAATGCTATTAGTACATGGGTGCTCGCGTCCAAGATGGTTCACAGGACTACAAGAGGGTAAGCAAAAACAAGGTAGGAGTGAAGTTATTAGGTAGTAGGCAATTCCGTTATTACCGGACGCTAGTCGCCATCGGGTGGAGTAGACAACTACCTAAACATTCCTATGCTATAAATGTGTGTGTGGCATGACATCGTGCAGAAACATCCCCTCCCATATTTATTAACAACAATTAACAATCCCCATCATTCTTGCAGAGTTGATGGCGAATAGTTGGTTGTCAGGCAGTATCATGGCATGTTTGGGAGGTGAAGGAATTCTGCACCTGTGAAGGAAATATAGAGAGTGTAAGTATAAGGTAATGCAATATGAAAGCAAAATAAAACAATACAGAAAGACAATGAAGAAATAGAAACCACCAGGGAGGGAAAAAGGAGTGGGTTATGGGTATACAGGCTACGACCGGGGTGGCCATCAAGGTAGATGATGGTCCATGGTCTCTCCGTGGCCAGTTTCCCAATGTAGGAAAGTTCTAGACGATCCTAGGGACGTAGTGCATCCTGCATAGGGATAAGACAGGGAATTTTAGGGCACAGCTGGTGGGTAGGCAATAACATTGTAAGATCAAGAGGTCAAAAGAGACATAGAGTAGGAGAGAAGTAGGTGAACTCAGAAGAAATCAGGGTCAAGAGAGATCTCAACATGGTGGGGAGATTCAAAACGGATAGAGGGAAACAAGTATTTGGGAGAAGAATGAGACACAGTGAAAACATTCTTGCATGTAGAGATTAAACCAGGTACACATTGTATACATCAACACATCAGGATAAGGCATACTATAATAACAATGCCATACAGAAAAAGGTAGCGTAACCATCCCAAATTAGGTAGCCAATCAAAGAGATGGTCAAAAATACCTCCAAGGCCAAATTTGTCATCAATCACATCTTGGACATCCTGGGATAGGGACCTAATAACTGTGAGATGGTGACTCAAATTAAGTGATTGATCAGTAACATAGGTACAACATTCTTTTCTCACAAGACTACACCCCCCCTCCCCTCCCCTCCCCTCCTTGGGAAGCCAGGAGGTAATCAAGGGCCATCCTATTCTGCAATGCTAGTTGTCTAAGCTGCTTCAACTCTTGGGCCACACTCTGAACAACTCCTGCACTCTCATTCATGAAGGTCTGTAGTGTCACAGATAACATGATGATGTCCTGATGATTCAGGTAGACACCAACGGCCGGGAGGATAGCTCGACCAGTTGAATCTCCAGCATACTGTTGGACAAGGGGGGGCAGCAAGCTTTCAGATTCACGTTTATTGCGAATTGGGCCCAAGGGCAGCGTGGGGACAACACAGATGGCTGGGGTTAACACACCCAGGAAGCAGATGGCTGTAGAGTTACCAGGGAGGACTGACACCGCTGTCTGTCCACATATCAATACAACCCAGGGGGTGGTCTGCTGAGGAAAGATTGTAGAAGGGATGGGGAAACAAAAGTAGAATTGGGGCCCTGGAGGAAAATAAAAAAGTGCAGTGAGATTATAATTCACAGTTAGGATCATACCAGAGGAATTTACCTGCCGGAAATGAGTGCCATTACTGGAGATTACATACTCACATAGGGAGGCACCCAACCGCACCGTACCTTGGCCAATTTCCCTGCAGATAGTACCATATGAGGTGCCTCCCAGAGATAAAATTACCTGATAGGTTGAACAATGGTGTACCTGGAGGAATAAAAGTAGACAAATCAAAGGTAAACAAATCAACATTAATACCCATAAGAGGAATACCCCCGTATGATGAGTGGGAATGCGAGCACAAATATAACAATTGCCCTCTGTGTGATTGGCTATAGTTTGGAGTAGGACAAAGTGTGAGTTTAGTCCCCATTCACCTAAAGAATATTTCTCTGTGGACAATTGGGCATTAGGTAAATTATCATTATGGGGGAAAGAATTGTGGGGGTAAATAGGGGTTGTGGCAATTGTAGTTACAGGGGAACGTCAAGCAAGAAGGGGTGACTTTCATTTCTCAGCTACCCACTTCATAATTTTCAAACCACATTCACTAGTGGGGCTATGCAAATAGACTGGATAACAAACCCCTTAGGACCTTTAAATACGAACTTTGAGTATAATTACTTGTTGAGTGCAGCTAGTAGTAGGAGGAAAACTGCCACAGATACAAGGTTACCAGAACAAGAGTATTTAGTAAAGGGGTTAGGACAAACACACTGACCAGAAGACACATATTGGGAAATAGAGTAAGAGAGCATGGTCAAAAGTGTGACACAAAACAAAGGAGACATATTGAGGGATGTTACTCAAGATATCAACAGAGGAGTGAGACAATGAAAATAAGAGAAAGACAGATCTTTCAGTTTCACTCATTCAGCTAGTGAGATTTCACTATTTCTGGTTAGTCTGAGTTTCAAACCCAGAAGGGTCTGAATTAACCAATCGTCGTCAGGGGTCTTGGTTACCCCTTCTTCAGAGGCCTTGGTAGCCCCAGCTTCTTCTTTCTTTGGCTTGTTGCAGGCTGCTTCTTTGTCTGGGCTGTATCTTTTACACCTGGAGTAGTGGATCCAAGAGTCGACCTCAGCAACTTTGATAGCTGTTGGAGTAGTCAGCAAAACCAGGAAGGGACCTTTCCAGAGAGGCTGCAGTGTTTTTTTTTTTATAGGTCTGGACTAAAATGAAGTCACCTGACTGGAAGGGATGTGCAGTCATGTCCAATGGCAAAGACTGAGAGAGAGAGACATGTCTGTGGAGAGAATGTCTGCAGTTGCAAAAGATAAGCAGTTAGTTATACATCACCTACTGCAAGGTCAGGCAGGTGTAAGGTGTTGGCACTATACAAAGGAGGTGGCCTACCAAACAATAGTTCATATGGTGAGAGCTTGAGGGTCCCCCTATGGTTTGTGTGAGTACCAAACAGTGCTAGGGGCAAAGCATCTACCCATTTAAGGCTTACTTGAGAACACATTTTTGCAATAGTCTGTTTTAGGGTCTGGTTCTTTCTTTCCACTTGGCCTGATCTTTCTGGATGCCAAGGGGTATGACGATGCCAAGTAAAGCCTAAGGCTAATGTCAGTTGCTGAATAATATTACTTGTGAAATGTGTTCCTCTGTTAGATTCAATTACTCTGGGAGGCCAAACCTGGGTATCGGTTCACTTGGCAACTTCTTGGACTTTCACAGTTCTTGTAGGAAAGGCCTCGACCCATCCAGTAAGTTGGTCCACTATCACAAGTAAATGTTTGAAACCCCTACAGGGAGGTATGTCAGAAAAGTCAATTTGTAAACATTCAAAAACATTCAAAAGGGCATCCGCCTGGTGGGCCTTTAGGTTCCCCCCTTGGATTGAATTGAGCACGTCTCACAATTCAATACAACCCATTTTGCAGCTTGATGGGGGGGGGGGCAAAGTTGTGTGGTACCTCAGTGTGTTTGGTTATGCAGAAAGGATAGCATAAGAGAGAGGTGTGGTTGAGGTAGAGCAGGGCATCCATCTGGAGTGGACCAGATACCAAAAGTCACAGGTAACACCAAGAATAGTCCAGAGGTGATCAGTTTGTTCAGGAAGAGAAGTGTAAAGAGAGACAATGTAGTGTAAATGGCAGAGAAGCTGCATGCTAAGCAATATGATCAGCATAACTATTACAAAGTGAAATGGGTTCCTGTGAGTGGGTGTGTGCTTTGCAATGCATGACAGAGATGGAAGTGGTTAAATGGATTGAGTCAAGGAGTACAGAAACTTGTGGTGCATTGGCAATTTGGGTACCAGCAGAAGTTAGAAAACCCCTTAATTTCCATAATTGACCAGTGGCATATACAATCCCTAAAGCATATTTACTATCAGTGTAAATGTTTACTGACCTGTCCTTTGAGAGCTGACAAGCAAGTGTGAGTGCATGTAGCTAAGCCGCTTGGGCACTGTAGTGAGATGGGAGGGGCTCGGCCTCTATAACAGAATCTGTCATGACTGCACCAGAAACATTCACCATCCTCAAACTTCCATCACAGAACAGTGTCCAATCCAGGTTAGGTAGAGGCACATCAGAGAGGCCATCCCTTAGTTTGGATTAAAAGAGAGATACAGATAAACACATAGTGTGGGGTACCATCATCAGGTAGAGGTAGCAAAGTTGCTGGGTTGAGAGAGGTACAGTGGATGATAGTGATATTAGAAGGTACAAGAAGCAATGTCTCATACCCAGTGAGACGTTGGCTTTAAAAAAAAATGTTGTGTATTTGTCTGACTGAGTAAGAGGTGTACTGCGTGTGGCACATAAATGTGTAAAGAATGTCCCTGTACAAGCTCCTTTCCTCTATTTTGGCATTTGAAATAGCTGATTTAGTCTGTGGTATACCCACCTATAGTAAAAATTTTATACTGGAGTCTCATCTATCAATCAGCCTAAGTAAACAAGCCAGTAATAAGAAACCACACTCACGGGGGTGCAGGATAGTTAAAGGGACAGTTTACCCAAATTAAGAATAATTTTTAATTGAAACTGCTTGACATAGTTAAATATACTAGTGCTGAGCATACAATAAACTTCATTTTCTTTCTCTGTAAATATTTTTTTAAATCTCAGATTTTATATCAGTTTGCCTATACCCCTTTAAATATTTTTTTTTCCCTGCCTTCTGTGCATAGCACTTGCTCCACCCCCTGACTCTGTGTTGAGCAGTGAGCAGTTTTTTTTAGAGCTTGAATACATTCAGGTCAGTGATATCTCTCAGTTTGCAACTTATTTGAAGAGGAAAAAAAAACGTTTGCAACATGCAATTCCACTCCTGTATTAGAACAGACTTTTACACAGACCTGTATGTATTCAACTCAGAAGTCAAATCCACATCGGCATGAAGCCTCAATCAGCTGGAAAGCAAATGTAACTCTTTTTTTTTTTCACTGCTAGTCTCACAGATTTTATATTATCTATATATACAAGGAAAGGTCTGCACAAGGTGATTATGTACGCAAACTATTGTAAAACAAACTAAAGAAAAAAAAATAGAGAAAATCATCCAGGTCTTATGCAATTATTATGCTCCCGGAGAAAGTGTGGGGAGTGATATTTTAATTTATTTTGTTAGCTGCTGATTGTGTGTGCACATTGGAGGTTTACTGTCTTTAGCATATCATTTACTAAAGCACTTTGATTGGCCATGGGGTGGGGTAATAGAGCATTGTAGCACTGCCCTTTTATCAGGGCATTCCAGGGACATTTAGCTGAACTGCAAATAAGAAGATAAAAAAATGTAAAAACAATATATATATTTTACAAACTACTACATTTTATGTATTATCTCCTTTACTTGTTAATCCAGTGTTATTGCTGTTCATGAACTCATGAACTGGCCCTTTAAGTAACATAATGACAATTTTCCATTGCTCTGTCTAAGCACTGAGCTCCGGTTTTACAGACAAATATAAGATAACGAACACAATGAGATATGCTTATTATCTAAAATTCAACCCATTGCAATCAACTGTGTTTTGGAAGCATAAAACCAGCTACTTCATATATATACAAATAAACTTGCAAATGCAATATCTCCTATATTTTATACATGCAGCTTGTATAACAAGTCATTGAAAATACATTAATATAAAAACAAATTTACAGTGTACTGTCCCCATAAGGGCTGACCATTTATCATGTATATTACATATTCAACCTTATTGTCCTATTTACCATTAAAACTCCACCTCCCCACTGCATCACAACCTGCATATACTTAAATATTTATTGCAAAAGAAACAGACCCAAATACATACATCTAATGACACACAGTCCATAATACAGCAAAGAAGCAGAACTCCAATGGCAAACAAGACAAGTTTTTTACCTTATTTTCTTTTCCACAAACATACTTAACCCATTAATCATATACAAGAAAAACTCTCATATTTACTAGAGCGTGACAAAAATGACACACACCATCGCACTTTCAAAGTCTTTAGTTACTTCACTTGCAGATATATTTTATATGCCTCAAACAGATGGAAACACATTAAATCTCTCATCAGCCCATACATAAAACAAATATCACTTAAAACTAAAAAAAATGCTATTATTGGCGCACAAAATTAAGATCATACATATGACTTTAAAACCAAGTTACAGCAATTACAAGCAAATCATTACGTCATCAAATTTCTTAGCTAAGAATCCCTGATACACACACAGCTCCAGCCTGCATCAAACATCAAGGCCAGCTTTCTTTTGCAGCAATTGTATACAAAAATTCTTATCAACTCGCATACCTCAAATATTTCACTCCCAGCATTTATTCTAAAGCAATGTTAACATACATGAAACTTTTAGTAATACAGAAAACACATTTTCATTTGGGTTTTGACGTCCGCAACCCTACTATTCTCAAACAGATAATAGTAGTCCATCTGGTCAGGGCATATATCAACCAGAAGATTGCGGAGGGCAATTAATTTAGGGAGCTCAAAGGACCCAAATCTCGGCCACCTTAATTCAGGATCAAGGCTGAGAGTATAGGAAACGCAGAGCTCTGTGCACAAAGTATAAAGTCTATTTTTTTATAACCAAGCAGTACTGAGTTTTCCCTAATTTGCATATACTTTAACAAGGGGAGAGTCTTTGTCTACTTGAGACAACCGGGATCCCATTATTATACCCCTGTTCCTTAAAGTGAATGTAAATTTTGATGACAAAGTGCCCAGTCTACAAAAATTAGACCAAAAACAGGGGCACTTTAACTCCTCAAAATCCACACCTCACTTCAATCCCTAATCAAGTCCCTGCAGTTACCGGACGGACACTTCCTCAACGTCCCTGCCTAGCGGGAGAGATTAGCACTATAGTCAATCAAGTCCCTGCAGTTACCGGACGGACACTACCTCAACGTCCCTGCTTAGCGGGAGAGATTAGCACTATAGTCTCAAATCACAATATGTCTTGGATCACTATTTCTGCCTCTGTAAAATCCCTACCACCTGAAACTTTATTTTATAGTGGGCTGGCACCCTAATGGTGTTTAACTGCCAGACAGATGTCCCACTGAATTTAATAGTGATCCAGTATATAAAACAAAAACAGGGTAAAAGACCCACAACATATATTACACGTACATGAACACAAAAGACAAGAAGACACTCACAGACTTGTCCAAGGGGTAGATTGTGTCCGTTGTTTGTGGTCTGTTCCTCAGGACGTACTCCCTTATCGCCCCCCCGGGACTCCCTGGCCAACAAGACAAAACCTCCCACAGGTAAGCTATAGACCTGAATCAGATGGGTGCGCGCAGATGTTGGTTCCCAGCCAGGGAGGCACGGAAAGGTCGACCTGAAGCACGTCCCACCAGAGTCGCCAAGTTACTGTCGTGAGTGAGCTCGTCTCAGGTGCAGTAATAAAGCGGTCCAGACCAGATTTTTATCAAACAAGGGCTCACCTCAGGAGAGGTAATCTTTATTACACTGTTGCAACAGTGTCCCAGAACAAAAAACAGCAACGCAAGACTAACACATTTTCATATACATGCATTTTTATACTATTACAGTTCCTTACAAAGCAGAGAGCTAATTGGCTGATAATGATTGGCCAATAAATCTCACATGATTAGTGGTTACTAGGAAAGGAAGAAAAAAAACAGGTCCTCTATGTTAAAATTTGGGAGATATGTTTTCTTGGAATGTGACCAGAGGCTAGCTGGCTAATTGGATTGAGAAGTTGATACTGCACAGAGAAGCCTTGGATTTTACCTTGAGTTTCAGATATTTAGAAAACTTTGTATGGGAGAAGCCATAACGTTAAGATGTACTGATATATACTTTTTAGGCTAAAAGCAAGTTGTTAAAGATACATCATTTATTAGGTCAGGAGTGAATTGCTGGAAAATACAGAAGTAATATATCTGCAGTTTCAGAGAAGAGTACAGTAAAAGAAAAGGAAAAGTTTGGTTAAACATATAAAATAATGAAAATATAATAAGCAGCTCATAACATCACTAACTTTTATTAGCTAGCTAGCTGTTTTTGCACCAGCCCTGATAAAAAAAACTCATTATCGGATTTAAAGAAATATACTATATTTCATCTGCTCACCTATTTCTGTCCCTGATCTGGACTATTATTAAAGAGGATTTCTGTTTATCATTTTTTATTGGACATTGGAAAATAAAAGTGTTTTTATTTTAAATTTCAATTTGTGTCCTTGCAAGCATCATTTATACACATCTCATGAGTGATGCAATTAATATCCACAATTGATCTCATAGTATGTAAACTGAGCACTAATTGGTTTGCATACATAAAGTTTATACCATACTCCAGAGAGGAGAAGTCTTTCAAGTATAAAGAAGGGGAAAAGAAATAAACAGCAACAAGGAAAGAAATCCAGCAAAAAGAATTAAAGTTTCTCTACCTAACTCCAGAGAGGAGAAGTTTGTCTGAAATACCAACATATTTCTACTGCAGGGATATCAAGATTTCCACCTGCTAAAAGTTTCTGCATACCAGCTGGAAACATCTTTACCACAGATAGGGATTACATCCCCTCCATGCTTCCAACATACCTCACATGTTTGAGGTTAAACAAGGTGAGCACATTTAAATCTCACTTTTAGTTTTTGAATGCCTAGTACTGACATACTGCACCATAATTTGTTTTTGTTTTTCTCCATTCTATGTGCGCTGAACTCTGAAACTCAACTCCATATATATATTTATGTGTTTAAATGGGTATATATGTCTGTAAATACATATAAATACATAAATACATATTTACACATATATAGGTATATGTAAATGTATGTATATATATATATATATATATATATATATATATATATACATATACATAAAGTGAGAAAGCAAGAATATTGTGATAGAAGGGCATAAAACCTGCGATCTATGATCACCTAAGAGTACCAGGTGACACTACACTACAGTGAAAATTAAGACTGTAGAATAATAATATAGATATAAAACAAATAAACGTAAGTTTAGGTTTCAAAATCAGTAATGGGTTGAATGAATCCAAGAAAAGTTAAATCTAATACTGCATGCAAAGATCACATATACAAAAAGATATATCTTAGTATAATGATGAGAAAAATTCATGAGTCAGTAAAATAAGTAAATTATATGCAATATACACAAATAAGTAACTGTAAAAAATATATATATATGGAAGTGTACCTATCTAAAAATACACTTTAAAAACCTTAAAAAGCTAATATTGGCAATCTAGGTGCCGAAAAACATACATAAGATGGTACAACAAAATTAAAACAAAATAAAACAAGCAGTGTTATAAGTGATGTTGTCTCAATATATGTGGATGTTTCCAAAATCATTCTATAATGAGATTGTGGAAATTCAAAAGATGATGTTAGAGAATTCTTTTAGAAATAGCTGCAGTTACAACACATATTCAACATCTATAATCCAAATAGCTTTCTGTGGCCAAATCCACCAGAAGCGAATACATCCGGATAATCAACTGTGCAGATCTTTCTTTCCAAATGTATTTATGGATGGGTACTCACCATATTTCACCTCAATCATATGAGGAAAGGGTATCGCCAGCACCGGAACACGTCCGTTTTACAAGGAGCCTGAGAGGGAACTTTGTGATATATCTTTTTCTCCTTTCTTTTTGTCACCAGATAGACACAGGGTAATTTTCCGGATTGCTTTTCGGAGCAAGCCTTAAGCGCAGTCCCCGAGTCTTTGGTCTGTCCGACCATCTACTCTGGTTCTCTTGTTTTTCTCATATATATATATATATATACACATACTGTATTGGAAGTCACCCACATGGTCTTTATGCAAAATAATCAAATTATTTATTGACATTTCGGGGTTTTCCCCATTTTCAAAACAAGACCTCCAATACCGGGACTATTTATTTACTTTGAAGTGCACCTAGGGCAACACAGGCTATTTCTGCTTACAGTTACTAGGAGTGCTTCTACCTGCCTTGCCTATATAGATATAGATATATATAGATATATACACAGTTCGAAGTTAGAAAAGCACTCATATGGATTTGTATAAATAACACATTTATGGGGATATGTATCAAGCTGTCAACTATGTTGCATTCGCCGGCATCAAAACACTCGCCTAACATCGCCTAACATCACAGCCGCGTATCTCAATACGCTCTCCTTACTTATGAAAAAAGCCGGCAAAAAGATGTGCACCAAGTACGGGGCGATGAGCATCGGACTGTTAACTAGCAGTAATCGATCTTGCATCTATTTGGCTTTTTCCCAACATTATTTATACCCTGTCACTAAATGCTGCCACTATACTAAAATGTTTAACCCCTATCCCGCCGCTCCCCGACACCGCCACAACCTAAATAAAATTATTAACCCCTATCCTGCTGCTTCCCTACATTGCTGCAAGCCTAAATTAAGTTATTAAACCCTATCCTGCCGATCCCCGACATCGCCGCATACTAAGTAAAGTTATTAACTCCTATCCCGCCGCTCCCCAACATCGCTGTAACCTAAATAAAGCTATTAACCCCTATCCTGCTGCTCTCCGACACCGTCGCCACTAAATAAACGTATTAACCCCTAAACCTCTGGCCGCCCACATCACTACCACTAACTAAACCGATTATCCCCATAACCATCAGCTCCCCACATCGCCAAAAACTAAATTAAGCTATTAACCCCTAAACCTAACAACCCCCTAACTTTAAATTAAAATTACAACATTCCTATCTTAATATAAATTAAAACTTACCTGTAGAACCAAAATAAAATGTTTTAAACTATTAATTAACCTACCCTAACTATTATACTACAATTAAATTAAAATACCAAATAAATAAACTAAATTACATATTAAAGAAACCTAACCCTACTCAAATTATTTAAATATACAATTAAACCTTATTAAAAGTACTAAATTACAGAAAAAAGCAAACACTAACGGCTAGATTCCGAGTTGTGCGTTGTGGGTAAAAAAGCAGCGTTAAGAGTACCTAACGCTGCTTTTTTACGCCTGCTGGTATTATGAGTCTTGAATGTTTAGGTGTACCGCACACTTCTTTGGCCTTACCGCAAAACGACTTACGTAAAACTTCGTAAAGTCTTTTTCTATGGGACTTCCATAGCGCCGGTATTACGAGTCTGTCCTGGGAGGCCAAAAAGTGAGCGTTACACCCTACCCTGTCAAGATCCCTAATGCATTTAAAAGTCAGTAGTTAAGAGTTTTATGGTACAACGCCCTAACATAAAACTCATAACCAAAGTGCTAAAAAGTACACTAAAACCATAAACTACCTATTAACCCCTAAACTGAGGCCCTCCCGCATCGCAAACACTATAATAAATATATATTTATGAACCCCTAATCTGATGCCCCCAATGTCGCCACAACCTACCTACACTTATTAACCCCTAATCTGCCGCCCCCAACGTCGCCTCCACTATAATAAACATTTTAACCCCTAAACCGCTGCACTCCCACCTCACAAATATTAGTTAAATATTATTAACCTCTAATCTGCCGCCCCTAACATCGCCACCACCTACCTACATTTATTAACCCCTAATATGACGCCCCTAACATTGCTGCCACTAAACTAAATGTATTAACCCCTAAATCTAAGTCTAACCCTAACCCTAGCACCCCCTAACTTAAATATAATTAAAATAAGTCTAAATAAAATTACTATCATTAACTAAATTATTCCTATTTAAAACTAAATACTTACCTATAAAATAAACCCTACGCTAGCTACAATATAACTAATAGTTACATTGTAGCTAGCTTAGGGTTTATTTTTATTTTACAGGCAAGTTTGTATTTATTTTAACTAGGTAGAATAGTTATTAAATAGTTATTAACTATTTAATAACTACCTAGCTAAAATAAATACAAAAGTACTTGTAAAATAAAACCTAACCTAAGCTACACTAGCACCTAACACTACACTATAATTAAATACAATTACCTAAAATAAATTAAATTACCTAAAGTACCACAAAAACCCCCCACTAAATTACAGAAAATAATAAACAAATTACAGATATTTAAACTAATTACAACTAATCTAATAGCCCTATCAAAATAAAAAAAAGTGAGCTCAATCCCATTGGCTGATTGGATCAGCCAATAGGATTGAACTTCAATCCTTTTGGCTGATTGCATCAGCTAATAGGATTTTTTCTACCTTAATTCCGATTGGCTGATAGAATTCTATCAGCCAATCGGAATCTAAGGGACGCCATCTTGGATGATGTCACTTAAAGGTACCTTCATTCATCTTTAGTCGTCGGATGAAGAGGATGCTCCGCGTCGGATGTCTTGAAGATGGACCCGCTCCGCGCCGGATGGATGAAGATAGAAGATGCCGTCTGGTTAAAGACTTCTGCCCGTCTGGAGGACCACTTCGCCCGGCTTGTATGAAGACTTCTCCCGGCTTCATTGAGGACTTCGGCCCGGCTTGGATGAAGACTTCTCCCGGTAAGTCGATCTTCAGGGGGTTAGTGTTAGGTTTTTTTAAGGGTGTATTGGGTGGGTTTTATTTTTAGGTTATGGACTTTGGGCCTGCAAAAAGAGCTAATTGACAAAACGAAATGGATGGCGCTGGTCTTGATGTATAGTTAATTTCTAGTGATAGATAGAAATGGACTTGATGTACAAGTTAAATCCGACAAAATAATGTGCAATATACTCACTCCTTTAGTAATGTGAGTTCTGCTTCTAAGGTGTGTCTCTCTTCAAAGGAACAACAGGTTATTTTTAAAGGTATTATCAGCTGGGCTGGAAAAGGATTAAAACCCCATCAGCAGTAAGGTAATAACTTAGGTTGTAAATCAAGTAGTAACTTACTTATGCAAAGTAGAAAGTCCGGCTTGTCACAGGAAAGAATGATTCCCAATATAAGAGATAAAAAGGTTTATTTCAGCTCTACGCGTTTCAACGCTCAAGCGTCTTTTTCAAGAGCAATAAAAACAAGTGAAAGTTTGTATAAATATACAAACTTTCACTTGTTTTTATTGCTCTTGAAAAAGACGCTTGAGCGTTGAAACGCGTAGAGCTGAAATAAACCTTTTTATTATATTATTATTTATATTTCAATTAGCCAATAGGATTAGAGCTGCTAAAATCCTATTGGCTGTTCAAATCAGCCAATAGGATTTGAGCGGCTCTGATTCCGTCTGGATGAAGACTACTTCCCGCCTGGTTGAGGACTTCTCCGGCTGGATGGATCCTTCAAGCGGGACTTCAAGAACTGTAAGTGGATCGTCGGGGTTAGTGTTAGGTTTTTTTAAGGGTTTTTTGGGTGGGTTTTATTTTTAGATTAGGGTCTGGGCATGTAAAGAGATAAATGCCCTTTCAGGGTATTTGGGGAGCTTAGGTTATTTTAGATTTTATATTAGGGGGGGTTGCTTGGTTGGTTGGTTGGTTGGTTGGTTGGTTGGTTGGGTGGTGGGTTTCACTGTTGGGGGTGTTTGTATTTTTTTGCAATGTAAAAGATCTAATATCTTTGAGGAAATGCCCCACAAAAGGCCCTTTTAAGGGCCATTGGTAGTTTGTTGTAGGCTAGGGTTTTTTTTTTTAATTTGGGTGGGGGGGGGGCTTTTTTGTTTTGATATTAAATTAGCTGTAATTCTTTTTTTTTTGATAATTTTTTTTTTTATTTTTCGTAATTTAGTGTTAGTTTTTTTTTTGTAACTTAGTGTTTGTTTTTTTCCGTAATTTTAATAAGGTTTAATTGTATATTTAAATAATTTGAATAGGGTTGGGTTTCTTTAATATGTTATTTAGTTTATTTAATTGGTATTTTAATTTAATTGTAGTATTTAATTAATAGTTTAAGATAGTTTTAATTCTACAGGTAAGTTTTAATTTATATTAAGATAGGGATGTTGTCATTTTAATTTAAAGTTAGGGGGTTGTTATGTTTAGGGGTTAATAGCTTAATTTAGGCCTAGATTTAGAGTTTGGCAGTAGCCGTCAAAACCAGCGTTAGAGGCTCCTAACGCTGGTTTTAGGCTACCGCCAGTATTTGGAGTCAGTCAGGAAAGGGACTAACGCTCACTTTCCAGCAGCGACCACAGATCCCCTTACGTCAATTGCGTATCCTATCTTTTCAATGGGATCTTTCTAACTCCGGTATTTAGAGTCGTGGCTGAAGTGAGCGTTAGAACTTTAACGACAAAACTCCAGCCGCAGAAAAAAAACAGGAGTTAAGAGCTTTCTTGGCTAACGCCGGTTTATAAAGCTCTTAACTACTGTGCTCTAAAGTACACTAACACCCATAAACTACCTATGTACCCCTAAACTGAGGTCCCCCCACATCGCCGCCACTCGATTAAATTTTTTGAACCCCTAATCTGCCGACCGCCACCTACGTTATACTTATGTACCCCTAATCTGCTGCCCCTAACACCGCCGACCCCTATATTATATTTATTAACCCCTAACCTGCCCCCCCACAACGTCGCCGCCAGCTACCTACAATAATTAACCCCTAATCTGCCGACCACAAAGCGCCGCCACCTACATTATAGCTATGTACCCCTAATCTGCTGCCCCTAACACCGCCGACCCCTATATTATATTTATTAACCCCTAATCTGCCCCCCTCAACGTCGCCTCCACCTGCCTACACTTATTAACCCCTAATCTGCCGAACGGATCTCACCGCTACTATAATAAAGTTATTAACCCCTAATCCGCCTCACTCCCACCTCAATAACCCTATAATAAATAGTATCAACGCCTAATATGCCCTCCCTAACATCGACGACACCTAACTTCAATTATTAACCCCTAATCTGCCGACCGAATCTCGCCGCTACTGTAATAAATGGATTAACCCCTTATAGCTATTTTAGGATTTATATTTATTTTACAGGCAACTTTGTATTTATTTTAACCAGGTACAATAGCTATTAAATAGTTAAGAACTATTTAATAGCTAAAATAGTTAAAATAATTACAAAATTACCTGTAAAATAAATCCTAACCTAAGTTACAATTAAACCTAACACTACACTATCAATAAATAAATTAAATAAATTACCTACAATTAAACCTAACACTACACTATCAATAAATAAATTAAATAAAATACCTTCAATTATCTACAATTAAACCTAACACTACACTATCAATAAATAAATTAAATACAATTCCTACAAATAAATAGAATGAAATAAACTAACTAAAGTACAAAAAATAAAAAAGAACTAAGTTACAAAAAATAAAAAAATATTTACAAACATAAGAAAAAAATTACAACAATTTTAAACTAATTACACCTACTCTAAGCCCCCTAATAAAATAACAAAGACCCCCAAAATAAAAAAATGCCCTACCCTATTCTAAATTACAAAAGTTCAAAGCTCTTTTACCTTACCAGCCCTGAACAGGGCCCTTTGCGGGGCATTCCCCAAAGAATTCAGCTCTTTTGCCTGTAAAAAAAAACATACAATACCCCCCCCCCAACATTACAACAGATTGAGCTCGCATTCTGTTGACTGATCGGAACAGCCAATAGAATGCGAGCTCAATCTGATTGGCTGATTGAATCAGCCAATCGGATTGAACTTGATTCTGATTGGCTGATTCCATCAGCCAATCAGAATTTTCCTACCTTAATTCCGATTGGCTGATAGAACCGTCATTCGTCGGGAAGTCGTCGGAGAAGAAGGATGGATCCGCGATGGAGGTCTTGAAGATCAGCCGGTCGTCATCGGATTGAAGAACATAGAAGATGCGGCTTGGATGAAGATGTTTGCCGGTCCGGATGTCCTCTTCTGCCCGCTTGGATCAAGACTTCAGCCGGAGGATGGACGTCACTCTTCAGCCCCCCGTTTGGGCTTGGATCAAGACATCGGAGGCTCTTCTGGATCGATCGGTGAACCTGGCATGGTGAAGACAAGGTAGGAAGATCTTCAGGGGCTTAGTGTTAGGTTTATTTAAGGGGGGTTTGGGTTAGATTAGGGGTATGTGGGTGGTGGGTTGTGATGTTGGGGGGGTATTGTATGGTTTTTTTTACAGGCAAAGAGCTGAATTCTTTGGGGCATGCCCCGCAAAGGGCCCTGTTCAGGGCTGGTAAGGTAAAAGAGCTTTGAACTTTTGTAATTTAGAATAGGGTAGGGCATTTTTTTATTTTGGGGGTCTTTGTTATTTTATTAGGGGGCTTAGAGTAGGTGTAATTAGTTTAAAATTGTAATTTTTTTCTAATGTTTGTAAATATTTTTTTATTTTTTGTAACTTAGTTCTTTTTTATTTTTTGTACTTTAGTTAGTTTATTTCATTGTATTTATTTGTAGATATTGTATTTAATTAATTTATTGATAGTGTAGTGTTAGGTTTAATTGTAGGTAATTGTAGGTATTTTATTTAATTAATTTATTGATAGTGTAGTGTTAGGTTTAATTGTAACTTAGGTTAGGATTTATTTTACAGGTAATTTTGTAATAATTTTAACTATTTTAGCTATTAAATAGTTCTTAACTATTTAATAGCTATTGTACCTGGTTAAAATAAATACAAAGTTGCCTGTAAAATAAATATTAATCCTAAAATAGCTATAATATAATTATAATTTATATTGTAGCTATATTAGGATTTATTTTACAGGTAAGTATTTAGCTTTAAATAGGAATAATTTATTTAATAAGAGTTAATTAATTTCGTTAGATTTAAATTATATTTAACTTAAGGTGGTGTTAGTGTTAGGGTTAGACTTAGCTTTAGGGGTTAATACATTTATTAGAATAGCGGTGAGCTCCAGTCGGCAGATTAGGGGTTAATGTTTGAAGTTAGGTGTCGGCGATGTTAGGGAGGGCAGATTAGGGGTTAATACTATTTATTATAGGGTTAGTGAGGCGGATTAGGGGTTAATAACTTTATTATAATAGCGGTGCGGTCCGCTCAGCAGATTAGGGGTTAATAAGTGTAGGCAGGTGGAGGCGACGTTGTGGGGGGCAGATTAGGGGTTAATAAATATAATATAGGGGTCGATGGTGTTAGGGACAGCAGATTAGGGGTACATAGGGATAATGTAAGTAGCGGCGGTTTACGGAGCGGCAGATTAGGGGTTAATAATAATATGCAGGGATCAGCGATAGCGGGGGCGGATTAGGGGTTAATAAGTGTAAGGTTAGGGGTGTTTAGACTCGGGGTACATGTTAGGGTGTTAGGTGCAGACGTAGGAAGTGTTTCCCCATAGCAAACAATGGGGCTGCGTTAGGAGCTGAACGCGGCTTTTTTGCAGGTGTTAGGTTTTTTTTCAGCTCAAACAGCCCCATTGTTTTCTATGGGGGAATCGTGCACAAGCACGTTTTTGAAGCTGGCCGCGTCCGTAAGCACCGCTGGTATCGAGAGTTGAAGTTGCGTTAAATATGCTCTACGCTCCTTTTTTGGAGCCTAACGCAGCCATTCTGTGAACTCTCAATACCAGCGGTATTTCAAAGGTGCGGCCAGAAAAAAGCACGCGTAGCTAACGCACCCCTTTGGCCACCGAACTCTAAATCTAGGCGTACATTTTTTGTGATGTGGGGGGCGTATTTAGGTTTTGTGCTGCCCTAGGCACTCAAAATTCTGCTGCCCCCCTCCCCCCCCAAAAAAAAAAAGATTTTAGGCCTTTTTCCCCCTTAATATTTTTTGGGTCAGTGTGTAAAAAAAAATGTTTTCATTTTTTTTTTCCCATAACAATTCAAAAGAAAATGGCAAGCAAAACAATTGCATACAGGTGGGTTGAATTGCAAGCATCTCATACCATTTTCTCCCTGAGAGAAGGGAGAGAAAAGAAGGGGAGGGGAGAAAAGGGAGGGAAAGGAAAGAAGGAAGGGAGGGAGAAGAGAAAAGTGGGTAGGGAGAGGAGAAAATGGGGGAGGGAAAGAAGGGAGGGAAAGAAAGTGATAGAAGGGAGCAAGGGAGGGAGTTGAGAGAAAGAAGGGAGGGTGGAAGGAAGGGAGGGAGTTGAGGGAGGGAGTTGAGAGAAAGAAGAGAGGGAGGAAGGAAGGGAGGGAAAGAAATAAGGGAGGGAGTGAGTTGAGGAAGGGAGGGAGGGAGAAATTGAAAGACGGGAGAGAAAGAAGAATACACTTTGAAAACTATCACTGCCCTTTACATGCAACAACATACAGTTATTACCATCATTCAAGTAATGAAACTTTTTAAGTGTCCATTTACTATTTACTTAGTGGGTTCATGAATGTAGAGAAAGCTAGCTATTAGTAGCTAACATACATTAGCACTGAGAGTTTACGATTGGACATCACAAGCTGATCTAAGCAGTGCACAGACGCATCTAGTCTGTTAGTAACTAAGACCTGCAATAATCACTGCACTCCCTGATCCACCACAGCTGACAAGGGGTGGCAGCATATCGGCACAAGGTCTTCTCCATCCTCACCTTGTAAGCATATCCCCAGGCAAGTTTCTCACCAAGAACGCTTCCACTGCAAAAATGCCAGCAGCTGTAAATGAAGCAACGGTTTAAAGGAGCACTGCCTGTAAAGAGTGATCTTAATCAGTGCACGTGCCTTGTCTTCTCTGTAAAAGCCTGCACTTTATCGCTCACTGTACTGTGTGCTTTTAGAGAGATGATAGGGCAGATGTGCTGTCTCTCCCAAATCTGCTGCCCTAGGCACCGGCCATAATACGCCCCTGGGTTTAGGGGTTAATAGGTTTAGTTAGTGGTAGTGATGTGGGAGGCCAGATGTTTAGGGGTTAATAAGTTTATTTAGTGGCGGTGATGTTCGGGAGCTGTGGGATAGGGGTTAATACATTTTATTTAGGTTGCGGAGGCATATTAGGGGTGTTTAGACTCTAGGTTTATGTTAGGGTGTTAGGTGTAAACGTTACTAGTTTTCTACCATAGAAATCAATGGGTTTCTTGCAGCATCAAACATAAGCTTTCGCTGCTTTCAGACTCCCATTGATTTCTATGGCATCCGCAGCCTCCAGGGTGGTGGATTGAAAAACAGGTACGATGCGTTCAAATAACCATGAACATACCTGTTAAAAGTTTGATAACTGGGAAAAAGTGTCAAATAGAGCCGAATGTGTATTCAGAACATCTGTAATGACATAAGCATCGATCTGCGTTGAATTGAGATTGCTGGTTCGTATGTTACGTCACAAATTTCGACATTTGCTGGTCTGTAGACTTTGATAACTGGGTCTGATCAATCTCGCAACAATTACGATGCGGAATTCTGGTGTATTTTAGGTTGACAGCTTGATAGATAAGCCTCTTAATGTATTAACATTTTTGGGGTTGCCCTGTCCTCAGATACAGGTTATAAACACACTTTACTTACCACCCATATATGAACCCTCATACCCAGTGGACAGATCTGCCATAATGCGCACAGAGCCGCAGCATTCCCCATACGCTACTTAGCATGCACAAATGGGAATATGGATGCCCGCAGAGGCCAACTGTCAAAGCAAAAAATAAAATCAAGCATACATGTTACAGAGCGCAATTCAATGAGTAGGTACAAGCTAAGTGCTGAATATACAATTGCAAAATCTATAAAAAAATATATCCACCTCACATCATGTTCTTACTTTCTAATCTATGTCTGCAAACAAATACATATACTATATAAACCTGGCAGTAAGAATATTATGCTGGATTGAAAGAGCATTAAAGGGGACTTGAGCTAAATAATGTGAAACTGCCTGATTAACAGAGCCATATCTGGATAGCCTTATATAAGAAAAATGATGTCTACATATATAGAAGTATGAATAAGGCATCCCCAGCTACAACACATACCTAGACCCTAAACAGATGTAACACTAAACCAAAAAATGTGACAGACACTGCTCCATATCGGAGAATAGTGTTATAATCTGACTGGGAGTAATGTACTTTAACCATAGTCAGTTAACCCCTAATGTCTAGGTAATATAGAAATACACCTATAGTAATAGCACAGAGATGACACATTACACATAGACCAGTAGCATCACATTCTTAGAAACAGAAAACCACATAATTAGTATAATATCATATAGTCATAGAAAGCATGCAAACCACATATTTAGTGGAGCAGTGGTACACTTTTGTGTGCAATATTTTTTTTTAGAATTTTTATTAGACTTACGGCTAGATTTAGAGTTCTGCGGCCAAAGGGGTGCATTAGCTAGGCATGCTTTTTTCCCCCCCGCACCTTTTAAATACCGCTGGTATTTAGAGTTCACAGAAGGGCTGCGTTGGGCTCCAAAAAGGGAGCGTAGAGCATAATTTACCGCCACTGCAACTCTCAATACCAGCGGTGCTTACGGACTAGGCCAGCTTCAAAAACGTGCTCGTGCACGATTCCCCCATAGGAAACAATGGGGCCGTTTGAGCTGAAAAAAAACCTAACACCTATAAAAAAGCAGCGTTCAGCTCCTAACGCAGCCCCATTGTTTCCTATGGGGAAACACTTCCTATGTCTGCACCTAACACCGTAACATGAACCCCAAGTCTAAACACCCCTAACCTTACACTTATTAACCCCTAATCTGCCGCCCCGCTATCGCTGACCCCTGCATTTTATTATTAACCCCTAATCTGCCGCTCCGTACACCGCCACAACCTACGTTATCCCTATGTACCCCTAATCTGCTGCCCCTAACACCGCCGACCCCTATATTATATTTATTAACCCCTAATCTGCCCCCCCCAATGTCGCCGCTACCTACCTACAATTATTAACCCCTAATCTGCCGACCGGACCTCATCGCTACTCTAATAAATGTATTAACCCCTAAAGCTAAGTCTAACCCTAACCCTAACACCCCCCTAAGTTAAATAAAAAATTTATCTAACGAAATAAAATAAATCTTATTAAATAAATCATTCCTATTTAAAGCTAAATACTTACCTGTAAAATAAACCCTAATATAGCTACAATATAAATAATAATTATATTGTAGCTATTTTAGGATTTATATTTATTTTACAGGCAACTTTGTATTTATTTTAACCAGGTACAATAGCTATTAAATAGTTAATAACTATTTAATAGCTACCTAGTTAAAATAATTACAAAATTACCTGTAAAAAAAATCCTAACCTAAGTTACAATTAAACCTTACACTACACTATCAATAAATTAATTAAATAAACTACCTACAATTATCTACAATTAAACCTAACACTACACTATCAATAAATAAATTAAATACAAATACCTACAAATAAATACAAATAAATACACTAACTAAAGTACAAAAAATAAAAAAGAACTAAGTTACAAAAAATAAAAAAATAATTTACAAACATTATAAAAATATTACAACAATTTTAAGCTAATTACACCTACTCTAAGCCCCCTAATAAAATAACAAACCCTACCCTATTCTAAAATAAAAATTGAAAAGCTCTTTACAACATTACAACCCACCACCCGCATACCCCTAATCTAACCCAAACCCCCTTTAAATAAACCTAACACTAAGCCCCTGAAGATCTTCCTACCTTATCTTCACCACGCCGGGTATCACCGATCCGTCCAGAAGAGAGTCCGAAGTCTTCCTCCTATCCCGGCGATGTCTTCATCAAAGCGGGGGCTGAAGAGGTCCATCATCGGGCTGAAGTCTTCATCCAAGCAGGGGCTGAAGAGGTCCATCATCCGGCTGAAGTCTTCATCCAAGCGGGGGCTGAAGAGGTCCATCATCCGGCTGAAGTCTTCTATCAAGCGGTATCTTCAATCTTCTTTCTTCCGGCTCCATCTTCATCCCGCCGACGCGGAACATCCATCCTGGCCGACGACTTCCCGATGAATGACGGTTCCTTTAAGGGACGTCATCCAAGATGGCGTCCCTCAAATTCCGATTGGCTGATAGGATTCTATCAGCCAATCGGAATTATGGTAGTAATAATCTGATTGGCTGATGGAATCAGCCAATCAGATTCAAGTTCAATCCGATTGAACCACTGAATTCTCCAAGAAATCTTGCCAGTACTATGAAGCCTCATGTATAATTCTCCAAAGGCATTTTTTACCTTGAGAAAAGTGTCTTGAAAAGGTGTGTTTTCTCCCTTTAACTAAATGAAGGAGATGCATATTTTACAAAAGGGATCACAAAAAGTCATTATATAAAATCATATGAAATAAATTAATGGTATTTTGGGGAAAAAAGAACCAGTGAAAAATTGTATAGTTAAATAAACAAAATTAAATCTTATTTTATGACAAAATTAAAATTTGTTTTTAAATTAGGCAGGAAAAGAACATACGGTATTTATTACACAGCAGAAGTTTTCCAAATCCATACAATGTTATGTAAATGAGGGTAAATCTTGCATCAATACCTTTAATATAGACTATATACTGTACATATAACTTGGTCGAGTTTACAGATTAAATTGCCAAATAATAAAATAGTTTGGAATAGCTAAAAATTATCTGGGCATGCATATTATATTTTTCTCTTCTAAAGGCTTAAATTGGGCCACACGTAGAAAAAATAATTAATCAAAATGTAACCCCTTTACTACCAGGAGTTTTTATCCTTTTTGCTATCACTCCATTTAAACATAAATAGTATATTTCACGCCACCATTTTGCCACCAAATGTGATCTTACAAAAAAAAATCTCAAACTTATTTACATACCACTTGTGCAGTCATAACACAAATGGTTGTTAAAGCTTCTCTGGGATCCTTTTTGTTCAGGCTTTGCCATTACTTTTTAGTAATTAGAAGGTCGCTAATTGCAGCTGTGCAGCACTATTCCCAGGAGTAAATGGGGTTAATTAGTTAGCTGGTAATGGTAATAGTAATGTAATGTAGTGATTACCCCCCCCCCTGATACTCCCCACTTACCTGATCCCTCCAAACAACAATCCTCACCAACATCTAAGGCACTGGTTGACAGCTGCAGTATGCACTTTAGGGCTTTTTTTGCAGTGTAGGATCTCTCATTAACACTTTCACCTCCCTGATCCCTCCCAAACAGCTCTCTAATCCTCCCTATTAATGGCATCTATCTAAGATACTGGCAGCTGTCTGCCAGTATGCATTTTTGTAATTTTATTTATTTATTTATTAATATCATTTCAGTAGTGTAAGGGTCCCTCCTCACACCCCCTCCCCATACTCAATATGTAGCCACCCACCCTGATTTAATCTTTTTCTGTAGTGTAGTAACCAATCCCTCCCACTTCTTTCAAAACTCATTTTCTGTAGCATAGGGCCCTGCCCCTCCATCCCCCACTGGGCCACCCATCCCCTCCCGCCTTCCCTTTCACACTTTAGATTTAAAAAAAACCTGCTACAACCTAATTTATTACAGCAATATGTCTTTGTGAATAAGTCTATATTAACTTTGTACATTTAGACTGTATAATTTTATCAAATTCTTCCTTGAAAGAGTTTAATTTCCTTGATATTTTGAGGGGATTTCCTGTGTGTAGCTGTGTTTAGGTCATGCCAAAGGTTTTCAATAGAATTGTGGTAAGAGGACTGATTGGGCTATTCCAAGATTTTGATTTGCCTTTTCTGAAGCCATGCCTTAATCTTTGTTTGTTTTGGATCATTGAGCCACCAGGTTTTGTGTCAAAATATTATGGAGCAATCAATCATCTCATCAATCTTGACAAGAGCCCCTGACCCAGCTGAAGAGAAGTAGTCCCAAAACACTATGCTACCTCCACCATGCTTGAAACTCAGTTTTATCGGCTTCAACTTTTACAATTTAAACAACCACATCATACCTCACTTAGGTATCTAGTAAAGATGTAGGTGAGTAAAGCAGAGAAATAACTGTTCTCACTTAATTCCCAAATGCAACACCTTCCATAGTATAAGGAGTCAAAGGACCAGGAGAGGACAGGATACTGGAAATATATATATATATAGATGTAATAAAAAAAATTCAACCCCCATTGCAAATCAGGTTTATTGTCAAAATTTTAAAATGTACAGACTTTTAGCTATTTGTAATGAGCAATTGAAATAGCTACACTGATTCAAGCCATTTCCCTAAATTCAATTGAAAATGCAATTTTTTAATGAATTCTGCAGTCTCAAAATATTAATTCAATCCCTTTATGGCAAGTATCTTTAGTACTTTTTAGAGCACGTTCCCCTTCAGTGCAACAGGAGCATTGCGCATGCGCAAAAGCCTGTTATGAGGAGGATAGAAAAATTACATAGATCACAAGAACATGCTGATGTCACTGATGATGAAAAAGGGGAGGGGCTTAACAGACATTTTGAAACGGCTGCGGCGCGAACAGTAAGTGATTTTACTGGCACAAACACAGTGGCCCATATTTATCAAGCTCCGTACGGAGCTTGAAGGGCCGTGTTTCTGGTGAGTCTTCAGACTCGCCAGAAACACAAGTTATGAATAGTGATGTCGCAAACCTAAAAATTTCAGTTCGCGATCGGCAGACGTGAACTTCCGTAAATGTTTGCAAACAGGCGAACCGGGCGACCCACCATTGACTTCAATAGGCAGGCAAATTTTAAAACACACAGGGACTCTTTCTGGCCACAATAGTGATGGAAAAGTTGTTTCAAGAGTACTAACACCTGGACTGTGGCATGCCGGAGGGGGATCCATAGCAGCGGCCAGAAATATTGATGTTTGTTTCCCTGGCAGAAAGTGCCCTAAAACATTGTGGCTTGAACCCTAGTTGGTGGCGAATAAGTTACGCAAGTCATCCGGCATTCGAAGATATTATACAGCAGCTTGTGGACCATTTATAGCCCAAGGCAGATCATCTCATTAGGCCTTTTTTACTCGAATGTATCGCCCAATGTCAGTCCCTTCGGGATCCATCCCTCATTCATCTTAATAAAGGTGAGGTAATCTAGACTTTTTTTTACCTAGGCGACTTCTCTCTTTACCTACCTCCTGCAACACTGAAGGTCCTTTCTGACAGGACACTTGAAGCGGGGCAGGCCAGAAGTTCTATAGCAAATTGGGATAGCTCAGGCCACAGGTCAAGCCTGCACACCCAGTAGTCAAGGGGTTCATCGCTCCTCAGAGTGTCGAGATCTGCAGTTAAGGCGAGGTAGTCTGCTACCTGTCAGTCGAGTCGTTCTCTGAGGGTGGACCCCAAAGGGCTGTGGCGATGCATAGGAGTTAAAAAGCTCTGCATGTCCTCCATCAACAACACGTCTGTTAAGCGTCCTGTCCTTGTCGGTGTGGTCGTGGGAGTGGGAGGATTACTTTCACCTCTTCCCCTGTTAGATTCCCGTTGTGCTGTGACATCACCCTTATACGCTGTGTAAAGCATACTTTTTAATTTATTTTGGAACTTCTGCATCCTTTCCGACTTGCGGGAATTTGGTAACATTTCAGGCACTTTATGCTTATACCGGGGGTCTAGTAGCGTGGACACCCAATACAGGTCCTTCTCCTTCAGCTTTTTTATACGAGGGTCACTCAACAGGCACGACAGCATGAAAGACCCCATTTGCACAAGGTTGGATGCCGAGCTACTCATGTCCCGTTCCTCGTCCTCAGTGATCTCACTGAAGGCATCTTCTTCCCCCCAGCCACGTACAACACCACGGGTACCAGATAGGTGACAACAAGCACCCTAGGATGCCTGTTGTGGTTGGTCTTCCTCCTCCTCCTCAAAGCCACATTCCTCCTCTCACAATCCTCTTCCAGCATTGCAGCTGGTCCAGCAAGCGATGCTGATAATTACTTCCATTGTCAGAAACCACTTTGCCGATCTCCAGTTGGTGCAGAGTCAGCCACTGATCCACCTGTGCGTTCAGGGCAGACAGGAGTGCTGTTCCGGTGTGACTCTCTGCTTTCAGGCAAGTCAACCCCAAGACGGCATGACACTGACATATCTGGGATGTGGAATAGTACCTGCGTAGCTGGGGGAGTGCCGTTGATGTGGAGCAAGATGCAGCAGCAGAAGAGGACTCAGTCGAGGAAGAGGTTATGGAAGAGGATGGAGTAGGAGGAGTAGAGGAGGTGGCAGCAGGCCTGCCTGCAAGTCGTGGCGGTGTCACCGACTCCTCTGCAGAGCCACGCATTCCATGATTGGCAGCCGTCAGCAGGTTTACCCAATGCACAGTGTAGGTGATATACCTGCCCTGACCATGCTTTGCATACCAGCTATCAGTGGTCAGATGGACCCTTGCCCCAACACTGTGTGCCAGACATGCCATTACTTCCTTTCGCACAATCGAGTACAGGTTGGGGATTGCCTTTTATGCAAAGAAATTTCGGCTGGGTACCTTCCACTGCGGTGTCCCAATAGCTACAAATTGTTTGAATGCCTCAGACTCCACCAGCTTGTATGGTAAAAGCTGGCGGACTAAGAGTTCAGACAAGCCAGCTGTCAGACGCTGGGCAAGGGGGTGACTTTGTGACATTGGCTTCTTACGCTCAAACATGTCCTTGACAGACACCTGACTGTGGGCAGATGAGCAGGAACTGCTACGGAAGAGAGGCGGAGTGGCGGATGGTTGAGAGGGGGCAAGGAGGACAGCAGTGGTTGACGTGGCTGAAGATGCTGGACCAGGAGGAGGATGGCGGCTATGAGTTTGTGTGCTGCTTCTACTCATGTGTTCATCCCATCGGCATTTGTGATGTGAGATCATGTGCCTTCGCAAAGCAGTTGTACCTAGGTGGGTGTTGGACTTCCCACGACTCATTTTCTTTTGGCACAGGTTGCAAATGGCATCGCTGTTGTCAGAGGCAGACACACACAAAAAAATGCCATACTGCTGAGCTCTGTGATGACGGCATTCTGGTGGTGGCAACAGCATGCGTTGATTGGCGTGCTGCCTGGCTGACCCCGCGTGCCGATGCATGCTGTCTGACTGTGCCACTAGCTCCTTGTGACGACCTCCCCCTGCTTCCAACTCTTCTCCTCCTCTCTGTCTCCCCATCTGAACTTTCCCCCTCTTCTTCTTCTCTTCTAGCGGGCACCCACGTGACATCCATGGACGCATCATCATTAACCGCTTCACTTGTATCTGACAAATCAACAAAGGAAGCAGCAGCGGGTACAACATCATCATCATCATCATCACACCGTATGTCCATGTCTGTAATGCGGCCTGACTGAGACATATCACTGTTATCTACATCCTCTGTCAATGATGGTTGCGCATCACTCATTTCTTCAAACTGATGTGTCAATAACTCCTCTGACAGATTAAGTGAAGCTGCTGTGGTGCTAGTGTTGGTGGTGGTGGCAGGTGGGCGAATGGTCACTTGAGAGGTGCCCGAAGCTAAGCTGGAGGTGAATGGTGCGTCAAGGTTCCGAGCGGAAGCTGTAGAAGATTGGGTGTCCTGTGTTAGCCAGTCAACTAGGTCCTCCTCAGAACTTTTCGTGTTCATGGTACATGGCCTCTGAACACTGGGCATTATTGTAGGGTCAAAGGGAATCACAGCACCACAACCACGACGGCACCTGCGGGGTGGCCTGCCTCTGCCTGTCATTTTTTTTTAAATGTTCTATAGCAAATTGGGATAGCTCAGGCCACAGGTCAAGCCTGCACACCCAGTAGTCAAGGGGTTCATCGCTCCTCAGAGTGTCGAGATCTGCAGTTAAGGCGAGGTAGTCTGCTACCTGTTGGTCGAGTCGTTCTCTGAGGGTGGACCCCAAAGGGCTGTGGCGATGCATAGGAGTTAAAAAGCTCTGCATGTCCTCCATCAACAACACGTCTGTTAAGCGTCCTGTCCTTGTCGGTGTGGTCGTGGGAGTGGGAGGATTACTTTCACCTCTTCCCCTGTTAGATTCCCGTTGTGCTGTGACATCACCCTTATACGCTGTGTAAAGCATACTTTTTAATTTATTTTGGAACTTCTGCATCCTTTCCGACTTGCGGGAATTTGGTAACATTTCAGGCACTTTATGCTTATACCGGGGGACTAGTAGCGTGGACACCCAATACAGGTCCTTCTCCTTCAGCTTTTTTATACGAGGGTCACTCAACAGGCACGACAGCATGAAAGACCCCATTTGCACAAGGTTGGATGCCGAGCTACTCATGTCCCGTTCCTCATCCTCAGTGATCTCACTGAAGGCATCTTCTTCCCCCCAGCCACGTACAACACCACGGGTACCAGATAGGTGACAACAAGCACCCTGGGATGCCTGTTGTGGTTGGTCTTCCTCCTCCTCCTCAAAGCCACATTCCTCCTCTCACAATCCTCTTCCAGCATTGCAGCTGGTCCAGCAAGCGATGCTGATAATTACTTCCATTGTCAGAAACCACTTTGCCGATCTCCAGTTGGTGCAGAGTCAGCCACTGATCCACCTGTGCGTTCAGGGCAGACAGGAGTGCTGTTCCGGTGTGACTCTCTGCTTTCAGGCAAGTCAACCCCAAGACGGCATGACACTGACATATCTGGGATGTGGAATAGTACCTGCGGAGCTGGGGGAGTGCCGTTGATGTGGAGCAAGATGCAGCAGCAGAAGAGGACTCAGTCGAGGAAGAGGTTATGGAAGAGGATGGAGTAGGAGGAGTAGAGGAGGTGGCAGCAGGCCTGCCTGCAAGTCGTGGCGGTGTCACCGACTCCTCTGCAGAGCCACGCATTCCATGATTGGCAGCCGTCAGCAGGTTTACCCAATGCACAGTGTAGGTGATATACCTGCCCTGACCATGCTTTGCATACCAGCTATCAGTGGTCAGATGGACCCTTGCCCCAACACTGTGTGCCAGACATGCCATTACTTCCTTTCGCACAATCGAGTACAGGTTGGGGATTGCCTTTTATGCAAAGAAATTTCGGCTGGGTACCTTCCACTGCGGTGTCCCAATAGCTACAAATTGTTTGAATGCCTCAGACTCCACCAGCTTGTATGGTAAAAGCTGGCGGACTAAGAGTTCAGACAAGCCAGCTGTCAGACGCTGGGCAAGGGGGTGACTTTGTGACATTGGCTTCTTACGCTCAAACATGTCCTTGACAGACACCTGACTGTGGGCAGATGAGCAGGAACTGCTACGGAAGAGAGGCGGAGTGGCGGATGGTTGAGAGGGGGCAAGGAGGACAGCAGTGGTTGACGTGGCTGAAGATGCTGGACCAGGAGGAGGATGGCGGCTATGAGTTTGTGTGCTGCTTCTACTCATGTGTTCATCCCATCGGCATTTGTGATGTGAGATCATGTGCCTTCGCAAAGCAGTTGTACCTAGGTGGGTGTTGGACTTCCCACGACTCATTTTCTTTTGGCACAGGTTGCAAATGGCATCGCTGTTGTCAGAGGCAGACACACACAAAAAAATGCCATACTGCTGAGCTCTGTGATGACGGCATTCTGGTGGTGGCAACAGCATGCGTTGATTGGCGTGCTGCCTGGCTGACCCCGCGTGCCGATGCATGCTGTCTGACTGTGCCACTAGCTCCTTGTGACGACCTCCCCCTGCTTCCAACTCTTCTCCTCCTCTCTGTCTCCCCATCTGAACTTTCCCCCTCTTCTTCTTCTCTTCTAGCGGGCACCCACGTGACATCCATGGACGCATCATCATTAACCGCTTCACTTGTATCTGACAAATCAACAAAGGAAGCAGCAGCGGGTACAACATCATCATCATCATCACACCGTATGTCCATGTCTGTAATGCGGCCTGACTGAGACATATCACTGTTATCTACATCCTCTGTCAATGATGGTTGCGCATCACTCATTTCTTCAAACTGATGTGTCAATAACTCCTCTGACAGATTAAGTGAAGCTGCTGTGGTGCTAGTGTTGGTGGTGGTGGCAGGTGGGCGAATGGTCACTTGAGAGGTGCCCGAAGCTAAGCTGGAGGTGAATGGTGCGTCAAGGTTCCGAGCGGAAGCTGTAGAAGATTGGGTGTCCTGTGTTAGCCAGTCAACTAGGTCCTCCTCAGAACTTTTCGTGTTCATGGTACATGGCCTCTGAACACTGGGCATTATTGTAGGGTCAAAGGGAATCACAGCACCACAACCACGACGGCACCTGCGGGGTGGCCTGCCTCTGCCTGTCATTTTTTTTAAAATGTTCTATAGCAAATTGGGATAGCTCAGGCCACAGGTCAAGCCTGCACACCCAGTAGTCAAGGGGTTCATCGCTCCTCAGAGTGTCGAGATCTGCAGTTAAGGCGAGGTAGTCTGCTACCTGTTGGTCGAGTCGTTCTCTGAGGGTGGACCCCAAAGGGCTGTGGCGATGCATAGGAGTTAAAAAGCTCTGCATGTCCTCCATCAACAACACGTCTGTTAAGCGTCCTGTCCTTGTCGGTGTGGTCGTGGGAGTGGGAGGATTACTTTCACCTCTTCCCCTGTTAGATTCCCGTTGTGCTGTGACATCACCCTTATACGCTGTGTAAAGCATACTTTTTAATTTATTTTGGAACTTCTGCATCCTTTCCGACTTGCGGGAATTTGGTAACATTTCAGGCACTTTATGCTTATACCGGGGGACTAGTAGCGTGGACACCCAATACAGGTCCTTCTCCTTCAGCTTTTTTATACGAGGGTCACTCAACAGGCACGACAGCATGAAAGACCCCATTTGCACAAGGTTGGATGCCGAGCTACTCATGTCCCGTTCCTCATCCTCAGTGATCTCACTGAAGGCATCTTCTTCCCCCCAGCCACGTACAACACCACGGGTACCAGATAGGTGACAACAAGCACCCTGGGATGCCTGTTGTGGTTGGTCTTCCTCCTCCTCCTCAAAGCCACATTCCTCCTCTCACAATCCTCTTCCAGCATTGCAGCTGGTCCAGCAAGCGATGCTGATAATTACTTCCATTGTCAGAAACCACTTTGCCGATCTCCAGTTGGTGCAGAGTCAGCCACTGATCCACCTGTGCGTTCAGGGCAGACAGGAGTGCTGTTCCGGTGTGACTCTCTGCTTTCAGGCAAGTCAACCCCAAGACGGCATGACACTGACGTATCTGGGATGTGGAATAGTACCTGCGGAGCTGGGGGAGTGCCGTTGATGTGGAGCAAGATGCAGCAGCAGAAGAGGACTCAGTCGAGGAAGAGGTTATGGAAGAGGATGGAGTAGGAGGAGTAGAGGAGGTGGCAGCAGGCCTGCCTGCAAGTCATGGCGGTGTCACGACTCCTCTGCAGAGCCACACATTCCATGATTGGCAGCCGTCAGCAGGTTTACCCAATGCGCAGTGTAGGTGATATACCTGCCCTGACCATGCTTTGCATACCAGCTATCAGTGGTCAGATGGACCCTTGCCCCAACACTGTGTGCCAGACATGCCATTACTTCCTTTCGCACAATCGAGTACAGGTTGGGGATTGCCTTTTATGCAAAGAAATTTCGGCTGGGTACCTTCCACTGCGGTGTCCCAATAGCTACAAATTGTTTGAATGCCTCAGACTCCACCAGCTTGTATGGTAAAAGCTGGCAGACTAAGAGTTCAGACAAGCCAGCTGTCAGACGCCGGGCAAGGGGGTGACTTTGTGACATTGGCTTCTTACGCTCAAACATGTCCTTGACAGACACCTGACTGTGGGCAGATGAGCAGGAACTGCTACGGAAGAGAGGCGGAGTGGCGGATGGTTGAGAGGGGGCAAGGAGGACAGCAGTGGTTGACGTGGCTGAAGATGCTGGACCAGGAGGAGGATGGCGGCTATGAGTTTGTGTGCTGCTTCTACTCATGTGTTCATCCCATCGGCATTTGTGATGTGAGATCATGTGCCTTCGCAAAGCAGTTGTACCTAGGTGGGTGTTGGACTTCCCACGACTCATTTTCTTTTGGCACAGGTTGCAAATGGCATCGCTGTTGTCAGAGGCAGACACACACAAAAAAATGCCATACTGCTGAGCTCTGTGATGACGGCATTCTGGTGGTGGCAACAGCATGCGTTGATTGGCGTGCTGCCTGGCTGACCCCGGGTGCCGATGCATGCTGTCTGACTGTGCCACTAGCTCCTTGCGATGACCTCCCCCTGCTTCCAACTCGTCTCCTCCTCCTCCTCTCTGTCTCCCCATCTGAACTTTCCCCCTCTTCTTCTTCTCTTCTAGCGGGCACCCACGTGACATCCATGGACGCATCATCATTAACCGCTTCACTTGTATCTGACAAATCAACAAAGGAAGCAGCAACGGGTACAACATCATCATGATCATCACACCGTATGTCCATGTCTGTAATGCGGCCTGACTGAGACATATCACTGTTATCTACATCCTCTGTCAATGATGGTTGCGCATCACTCATTTCTTCAAACTGATGTGTCAATAACTCCTCTGACAGATCAAGTGAAGCTGCTGTGGTGCTAGTGTTGGTGGTGGTGGCAGGTGGGCGAATGGTCACTTGAGAGGTGCCCGAAGCTAAGCTGGAGGTGAATGGTGCGTCAAGGTTCCGAGCGGAAGCTGTAGAAGATTGGGTGTCCTGTGTTAGCCAGTCAACTAGGTCCTCCTCAGAACTTTTCGTGTTCATGGTACATGGCCTCTGAACACTGGGCATTATTGTAGGGTCAAAGGGAATCACAGCACCACAACCACGACGGCACCTGCGGGGTGGCCTGCCTCTGCCTGTCATTTTTTTTTTTAAATGTACACTTACATTACTTTTAAACAAAATATGAGTGGTGCCACTGGGCAAGTGGGCACAGTATACGCTGTGATCCTGACACAAAAAAGCAGACTGAGGTTTCACAATCCAAAAAGTTTATTTTTTTTAAATGTACACTTACCCTACTATTAAACAAGATATGAGTGGTGGCACTGGGCAAATGGGCACAGTATATGCTGTGAGCCTGACACAAAAAAGCAGACTGATGTTTCACAGTCAAAAAAGTTTATTTTTTAAATATTTACACTACTGTTACAACAGATATGAGTGGTGGCACTAGTTGGCAAGTGTGCCTGGCACACACGCTGGCAGGCAGTCAACTGCAATTAGATTACACTAGCAAACTGATGTTTCACAGTCAAAAAAGTTTTTTTTTAAAAATATTTACACTACTGTTACAACAAATATGAGTGGTGGCACTAGTTGGCAAGTGGGCCTGGCACACACGCTGGCAGGCAGGCAACTGCAATTAGATTACACTAGCAGACTGATGTTTCACAGTCAAAAAAGTTTTTTTTTTTAAATATTTACACTACTGTTACAACAAATATGAGTGGTGGCACTAGTTGGCAAGTGGGCCTGGCACACACGCTGGCAGGCAGGCAACTGCAATTAGATTACACTAGCAGACTGATGTTTCATAGTCAAAAAAAATTTTAAAAAATATTTACACAACTGTTACAACAAATATGAGTGGTGGCACTAGTTGGCAAATGGGCCTGGCACACACGCTGGCAGGCAGGCAGGCAGGCAACTGCAATCAGATTACACTAGCAGACTGATGTTTCATAGTCAAAAAAGTTTTTTTTTTTTAAATATTTACACTACTGTTATAACAGATATGAGTGGTGGCACTAGTTGGCAAGTGTGCCTGGCACACACGCTGGCAGGCAGTCAACTGCAATTAGATTACACTAGCAGACTGATGTTTCACAGTCAAAATTTTTTTTTTTTTTTTAAATATTTACACTACTGTTACAACAAATATGAGTGGTGGCACTAGTTGGCAAGTGGGCCTGGCACACACGCTGGCAGGCAGGCAACTGCAATTAGATTACACTAGCAGACTGATGTTTCACAGTCAAAAAAGTTTTTTTTTAAAAATATTTACACTACTGTTACAACAAATATGAGTGGTGGCACTAGTTGGCAAGTGGGCCTGGCACACACGCTGGCAGGCAGGCAACTGCAATTAGATTACACTAGCAGACTGATGTTTCATAGTCAAAATTTTTTTTTTTTAAATATTTACACAACAGTTACAACAAATATGAGTGGTGGCACTAGTTGGAAAATGGGCCTGGCACACACGCTGGCAGGCAGGCAGGCAACTGCAATTAGATTACACTAGCAGACTGATGTTTCATAGTCAAAAAAGTATTTTTTTTTAAAATATTTACACTACTGTTACAACAGATATGAGTGGTGGCACTAGTTGGCAAGTGTGCCTGGCACACACGCTGGCAGGCAGTCAACTGCAATTAGATTACACTAGCAGACTGATGTTTCACAGTCCAAAAAGTTTTTTTTTTTTAATATTTACACTACTGTTACAACAAATATGAGTGGTGGCACTAGTTGGCAAGTGGGCCTGGCACACACGCTGGCAGGCAGGCAACTGCAATTAGATTACACTAGCAGACTGATGTTTCACAGTCAAAAAAGTTTTTTTAAAAAAATATTTACACTATTGTTACAACAAATATGAGTGGTGGCACTAGTTGGCAAGTGGGCCTGGCACACACGCTGGCAGGCAGGCAACTGCAATTAGATTACACTAGCAGACTGATGTTTCACAGTCAAAAAAGTTTTTTTTTATAAATATTTACACTACTGTTACAACAAATATGAGTGGTGGCACTAGTTGGCAAGTGGGCCTGGCACACACGCTGGCAGGCAGGCAACTGCAATTAGATTACACTAGCAGACTGATGTTTCATAGTCAAAATTTTTTTTTAAAAATATTTACACAACTGTTACAACAAATATGAGTGGTGGCACTAGTTGGCAAATGGGCCTGGCACACACGCTGGCAGGCAGGCAGGCAACTGCTATTAGATTACACTAGCAGACTGATGTTTCATAGTCAAAAAAGTATTTTTTTTTAAATATTTACACTACTGTTACAACAGATATGAGTGGTGGCACTAGTTGGCAAGTGTGCCTGGCACACACGCTGGCAGGCAATCAACTGCAATTAGATTACACTAGCAGACTGATGTTTCACAGTCAAAAAAGTTTTTTTTTTTTTTAAATATTTACACTACTGTTACAACAAATATGAGTGGTGGCACTAGTTGGCAAGTGGGCCTGGCACACACGCTGACAGGCAGTCAACTGCAATTAGATTACACTAGCAGACTGATGTTTCACAGTCAAAAAAGTTTTTTTTTTTTAAATATTTACACTACTGTTACAACAAATATGAGTGGTGGCACTAGTTGGCAAGTGGGCCTGGCACACACGCTGGCAGGCAGGCAACTGCAATTAGATTACACTAGCAGACTGATGTTTCACAGTCAAAAAAGTTTTTTTAAAAAAATATTTACACTACTGTTACAACAAATATGAGTGGTGGCACTAGTTGGCAAGTGGGCCTCGCACACACGCTGGCAGGCAGGCAGGCAACTGCAATTAGATTACACTAGCAGACTGATGTTTCACAGTCAAAAAAGTTTTTTTTAAAAATATTTACACTACTGTTACAACAGATATGACTGGTGGCACTAGTTGGCAAGTGGGCCTGGCACACACGCTGGCAGGCAGGCAACTGCAATTAGATTATAACCACTAGAAACCTAAATAGCTGCACTATCAGGGTCTATATAGGAGGTGTGCCAATATAAATCGAAAATATGAGTGTATATAAAATCAATTCTCAAGCCTGTTAGTATTGGGGCATAGATAAAGACCATACGAGATAAACTGTAAAATATTAAATGATTAATAATAATATAAAAACCTAGATAACATAAAATTGTATATATTGAATATGCCTATCAAAGTCCCAAATCAGAAGAGTGAATATAAATAAATATATAAAAGTCCATATGAACCATAGACCAGATCCCACGACGTACAGCAGCTCTCTCCAAAAGTGGCAGGAAGAAAATACAGTCCTAGAAGACAAAAAACGAGAGGCGCTCTTGGTGCAGCAAATTATAAACAGATGCAAGTTATGAATACACAATATATACCATGTACTCACAAGTAAAGTTGCACAAGCAGTGCAATATCGTGCAGGCCGAAACTTCTGAGCCGTTCGGCTGACTCACAGTGGCTGAAGCAGATGGTATCCAGAATGAGGCTCCAATCCTGATACTCGTCACCTTTCAGGAACGCCAATAGAAACCGATCAGTGCTATAGAAATCCAGCACTCGGCTGAGAGTCCAACCAGGTGTTTCACTCCAACAATACCGGAGATAATAAAGGGTCCAGAGCAAGACTGTCTATAATCTGATTAGACTCCTGCTGTGCTGTGCTCTGTTTGTTTGGTGGTTAATTAGTAACTTTGCATCGTCTGCTCACAGCCCAAAGACAAATGTGCCTGGGAGGGATGGGGTTAACCATTGCTAATTGTGTTAGGTGTGTAGGTCCTTGGACCTGGGCAGTTGCTGTGTCCAGTAGGTTGCCCTGTCCCTATCAGGCTGTATTGGGGACAGGGCAACCTACTGGACACAGCAACTGCCCAGGTCACATGACCTACACACCTAACACAATTAGCAATTAGCAATTACCAAACAAACAGAGCACAGCACAGCAGGAGTCTAATCAGATTATAGACAGTCTTGCTCTGGACCCTTTATTATCTCCGGTATTGTTGGAGTGAAACACCTGGTTGGACTCTCAGCCGAGTGCTGGATTTCTATAGCACTGATCGGTTTCTGTTGGCGTTCCTGAAAGGTGACGAGTATCAGGATTGGAGCCTCATTCTGGATACCATCTGCTTCAGCCACTGTGAGTCAGCCGAACGGCTCAGAAGTTTCGGCCTGCACGATATTGCACTGCTTGTGCAACTTTACTTGTGAGTACATGGTATATATTGTGTATTCATAACTTGCATCTGTTTGGAATTTGCTGCACCAAGAGCGCCTCTTGTTTTTTGTCTTCTAGGACTGTATTTTCTTTCTGCAATTAGATTACACTAGCAGACTGATGTTTCACAGTCAAAATTTTTTTTTTTTTATTTACACTACTGTTTCAACAGATATGAGTGGTGGCACTGCAGGCAGGCAACTGCAATTAGATTACACTAGCAGACTGATGTTTCACAGTCAAAATTACACAGGCAAAAAAAAAAAAAAAAAGACCGATGTTTTAGCCCTAAAAAGGGCTTTTTGGGGTGCTGTACAAACAGCAGAGATCAGATGAGTCCTTCAGGACTGTAGTGGACACTGAATACACTAGCCTAGCTATCAATTTCCCTAAAAAATCAGCAGCAGCTACACTGTCCCTCCTCTCACTAACAATGCAGGATCAGAATGAATCTAAAATAGCTGCTGTCCAGGAGTTGGGAGGGTCTGGGAGGGAGTGTCTGCTGCTGATTGTCTGTAATGTGTCTGCAGACTGTGAGATACAGGGTCAAAATTTACTCAATGATGACGAATAGGGGGCGGATCGAACATCGCATAAGTTCGCCCGCTGCTGCAAACGCGAACAAGCTATGTTCACTGGGAACTATTCACCGGCGAACAATTCGCGACATCACTAGTTTTGAAGCAGCGGCCACAAATACCGCTGCTCCTTAACCTGTCCGCCTGCTCTGAGCAGGAGGACAGACATCGCCGGAAATCAACCTGATCGAGTACGATCGGGTTGATTGACACCCCCCTGCTGGCGGCCGCAAGTCTGCAGGGGGCGGCGTTGTACCAGCAGCTCTTGTGAGCTGCTGGTGCAATGCTGAATACGGCGAGCGTATTTCTCGCCATATTCAGCGAGGTCTGGCGGACCTGATCCGCAGTGTAGGATCAGGTCCGCCAGACCTTGATAAATAGAGGCCAAAATATTAGAAAACTGGGTTAAATTGGTAAATGATGATCGATGGAAAGTTTATATGTATAACTTAAAACGTTTTTTGGGTTGAAAAGTTGCATTTTCAGTTGAATTTGGGGAAAGCACTTGAAGTATTTGTTGTGTTGAACTATTTCAATTACTTTTGTTGTTTGATTTGTTAATTGCAAACAGCTGAAAGTCTGTACATTTTGACAATAAACCTGATTTGCAATGGGGGTAGAATAATTTTTATTACAACTGTGTGTGTATATAGATATATATATATATATATATATATATATATATACACTAAAGGGAAAAGGAAAGAAGAGCGCAAAACAAACGCATCAAAGTGCAGATTAAAAATTACATTTATTAACAGATATCCCTATCTCAGAAAAAAACTCACAAGATTCCCAGCCCTGGAGAAATGGGCATTTGACCCCAGAGCAGGGCTAGTGTATGGGAACTGGTATGCTAGTGTTGGGGGGGAGGCGGGCTTAGGAAGAGAGCTTAAAAGGACAGAGAGCAGGAAGTAGGCTCATCTTCAATCCGGACCTGATGGTGAGAGGATGCTGAAGCTCCCTGTCACCTGCTTCAAACCCGGAGAGAACATGTCCGACTTTCAGGACCTGTTGACTGCTGCTGCAGCTGCCAGCAGGGAGAGAGGCCCTCAGTGGTTGCTGGTGCAGCTGAAGGCAGCAGGAATCTTACCAGATGGCACAGGGGTTCAGGAGCGGTCGACGGGGATGGGACCATCCCCCAGGGCCAGGCCGCTGTGGTGGTCACAGCCGCCAGAGCGCCTCAGTCCAGAGGCGGGCCCAAGAAGAGGACTTCGGCGGCAGGTGCTGGCAGAAGAGGCGGCAGAGGGCAACCGACTGGGAGAAGGAGCGGCCTGCAGAGGAGAGAACACCAGGAGCAGCAGGCACGGGAGGAAGACGGCGGTCACGTGGGTGTCGTGATGCGCCAGGCTGATCCAGACAGGAGGTGTCCGTGGAGGTGGCAGCGTCGGCTGTGCCATCAGGTAAGCCACTGAGCTGTCAAAGAGGAGGGGAGCAGTGTGGCAGTGGAAACAGGCCAAACAGGGGGCCAAAGGAGTTCAGGGGTCCAACTACGGACAGGGGACCGGGTGGGGGGTAAAAGGGGGGGCCCGTATGAGGCTGGGGGCAGGGGAAGATCGGGGATGGCGTCTAGGAGGGGAGGTGGGAAAGTTATAAACGGATCGTAGAGGGAAAGGCCCAAAAAGAAATGAGGGAGGAGGAGAAATAAAAGGCAGAAAGGCGCCCAAATGAGGCAGAGTGGGAGGCCCAGATGAGGCTGTAAAGGGGGGGGGGCAAATGAGGCAGTTTTTCTTGGTAGGCACAAAAACAGGGCTTAAGGGCTTAAAGTGGAGATTTTGTCTACACAGAATCTTTGAGGGGCCAATATGAGGCCGCACAATAAGGCGATTAGATAGGCAGGTAGTGGAGCCATTGGTAAGGGGCACCAGTGGCCTTGCAGCGGGACAGGTAAGGGCCATTAGGGTAGGTGGGGGGGGAGTTAAAGTAGGCGGATGCCTATAGTAGCGGCAATAGGCAGGGCAGATTGCCGGCTAGGGGATATAGTTGACAGGTGGACTCAGATGGAACCTAAGGGGTGCATTAAGATGGCACCTGGGTTTGGGCTGCTCAGGGGGGTTATCTAAGTTTAGGGGTCTAGGTCACGGAGGGTGTTGGGTACGGGGTAGATCTGGTGGGAAGGGGAGAAGGGGGGTTGTGGCTTTTCCTAATGGAGGGCCTGGGTAGGAGGACTGACTTGGGGGGGGGGGTTGAGATGTCCTGCTAAAGGGGGGCTGAGAGGGGAATAACTGCCCTCTCTCTTTTCTGTATTAGTGATGATTGCTTCCACGCCAGGAGGACATCACAGCAGCAATCACAATAAGACATGCACAGCATAAATTCTGCAAATAAAGGTGCACGATTCCCAGGATCTGCCTAAACCTCAAATCCAGTGTAAATCCAAAGTAGGAACAGCACCACAACGACAGCAGTTCAAAGTTGCTTTATTGGGGCATCAACAAAAACACAGCACAACATTTCGGTCTAACTGACCTTAATCATGTGGAATAAAAACAAGGCCTAACAACCACACATATATACCCAAATGGGGAGGAGACTATTACCTGTTACAGGTGTACATTTGTCATTATTAGCAATAAGATGCAAAAATTCACAGCTCCATCTAGTGGTGAAAAAGGCCATCACTTCTAATGCTCAGAGACCTAGAAAAATACAAATAGATTTTTTGTAATAAAATCCTTAGCAATTAATTCTATATACAGTATCACAAACTACTCATTCATATTGTGAGCAACACTTGGAGAAATATTTACATGAGATCACAAGGTAACACTCCAGTCTATTTCTTTATTCATACCTAATGGAACCAGAGACTGTAAGGTGTAGAACCAAAATGTTTCTCTACACTTCAACATTCTCTGTCTATCACCACCCCTTCTAGGTTTCTTGATTTGTTCTATTAATTGATATCTAAGTTGGGATACACTGTGTCCTGCCTGTAAGAAGTGATTAGAGACAGGAGCCTCCCTATTACCACAACGTATATTAGATTTGTGTTCATTAATCCTGTCTCTAACCCTTCTTGTAGATTCTCCAATGTAGATTTTTGAACACGGACATTTAATAAGGTATACAATGTATTCAAAATTACAAGGAAAAAGGCCTGGAATCTTATATTTCCTCCCATTAAGAGGATGTACAAAACAATCTCCTTTTATAATGTTGCTACAATTGCAGCATCCCAAACAGGGAAAACAACCAACCTTACGGGCAGATAAAAAAGTTTAAAAGTTTTTCTTTTTAGACCCAACATCAGCTTTAAACATCTTTTATGTTCTTACACCGCCGGTAGGCGGGCATAGGTATCTCCTGAAATTCAACAATGTTAGGGTTCAAATCTCTTAAAACAGACCAGTGTTTCCTAATGATCTTAGTTATTTTATCACTCAAGGGGTTAAACTGGGATTCAAAAATCATTTGCTTGTTCTTATCTTTAGCTTCCCTCTTTTTATTACTATAGTCACCCTTTAAGATAGATGTCCTAGATACATTCCCAATCTCTTTAATCTGTTGCTCAACCAGTGGCTTAGGATAACCTCTTTGTAAAAAGAGGTTACCCATTTCATTTAATCTAGTCTGTGCCAATACATCATCAGACACAATCTTTTTTACTCGGAGGAATTGACTTTTAGGAAGGCTTTTGATCAAAGGGGGATAGTGAGCACTCTCATATTTCAACAGACTGTTTCTGTCACTATCTTTCCTATACAAATCAACTAGCAATTTCCCATCTTTTTTATATACAGTTGTATCAAGAAAATCAATCGATTCCTCACTACTCACTAGTTTCAATTTAATGTGGCTGGTGGAGACATTTAAATCAGCCACAAATTCAAGCAAGGAGTCCATGTCGCCCCCCCCCCCCCATATGCCAAATATGTTGTCTATATATCTAAACCAGCATATCCCATGTTGTAGGAATGCTCTATGAGTATATACGAACCTCTCTTCATAGATATTTATAAAGACATTGGCATATGTGGGGGCGACATTAGACCCCATTGCAGTTCCCTGGCATTGGATGTAAAATTGATCCTGAAAGAGGAAAAAATTGCAGTAAAGAACCAATTGTAATAATTCTAGAATAAATTCACATTGGAATTCAGTAAACCTATTGCTAGTGAAAATAGCTTGTCTCATGGCCCCTAGAAGGGGTGGTGATAGACAGAGAATGTTGAAGTGTAGAGAAACATTTTGGATCTACACCTTACAGTCTCTGGTTCCATTAGGTATGAATAAAGAAATAGACTGGAGTGTTACCTTGTGATCTCATGTAAATATTTCTCCAAGTGTTCCTCACAATATGAATGAGTAGTTTGTGATACTGTATATAGAATTAATTGCTAAGGATTTTATTACAAAAAATCTATTTGTATTTTTCTAGGTCTCTGAGTATTAGAAGTGATGGCCTTTTTTCACCACTAGATGGAGCTGTGAATTTTTGCATCTTATTGCTAATAATGACAAATGTACACCTGTAACAGGTAATAGTCTCCTCCCCATTTGGGTATATATGTGTGGTTGTTAGGCCTTGTTTTTATTTTACATGATTAAGGACAGTGAGACCGAAACGTCGTGTTGTGTTTTTGTTGATGTCCCAATAAAGCAACTTTGAACTGCTGTCGTTGTGGTGCTGTTCCTACTTTGGATTTACACTGGTGTCACAGCAACAAGCCCGGCAGGATACCGGAGAGGGACGGGGATTCTCTTGTCATAGAGGATATCCCTATCGATTCTGACGGCGAGGATCTTCAGGAGGCGGAAGTCCCGGAGCATGTTACGGCTGGCCAGGTGGGAGAGCTTGACGCCTTGGTGCAGTTATTGGAGTCTATATCTCCTCCTAGAGGTTTTGGGGATAGGGGGAGGGGCAGGAGCAATGCCAGGGCGGCGGGAGATGGGTAGCACAAGGGACTAGGGATGATGTTTTTGGCATGCCTTTACAGGTTGGAAGTGAACGGAGGTGGGAGCACTCACCTGGTGGTTGCTGGGAGATGGATTGGAGGCGGGGAAGGTCCTGTTCCCCTGTGAGCAGCAGAACCCACAGGGAAAGGAGGATTTCACCGACTTGGGCGAGGATTGAGCTGATGGACAGGGACAGGAATGGTGGAAGGAGAGGGGAGTCTAGACCCAGGAGGAGATCACTAGAGAGGCGAAGGAAGTTGCTGGCAAGGGAGAGGAGGCGGCTGAGCAGGCCTGGAGCTACAAGGGAGTCGGGAGCTGAAACGGCACGCAGGACTCCAGCAGAGGTGCCAAGAGGTAGGGGTTCACCTATTACTCAGAGTGGGCAGGTGAATGATATTCAGAATGTGTTGTTGCAAAGATTGAGGGATTTAATTACCATGGTAGAGCAGTCAGGGGGGACCGTAGGACAGGGGAGTCCAGCAGGCGCATGGAGAGAGGGCACCCCAGGGGCGGGGCCGCAGTGGGAGTCGCAGGGATTGGGAGTCCGATGGGGACTCCTTCAACAGGGGTGTGGCAGGCGCCCATTGCAACCCCATATGGGGACGCAGGCGCTGGGGTATCAGGAACGGCGGTTCCATCAGGCACTTCGGGGGTGGTGACCCTTAGGGTGTCGGATGACGCCCTGCGTAGACCATGCCTGTGTTCTATAGGCCCTTTGGGGCTGCATTTGGCAACGGAGGTTAAAGAAAAGATATGGAAGAGGGAGTTCCTAGAGTTGTTCTCCCTCCTTCCCATTGATCAATTTGTGGAGGTGAAAGAGGACCCAAAAGGGGACCAAGGGAAAAAGGAGGAGGAGGAGAGAAAAAAGCAGTACCGTAAAATTCCGAAGACTTTCACTAATTGGTCTAGGGCATTCTGTATATTGGCTAGCATGATTACCCAGAAGTTCTCTGAGCAGGGCTCTGCCCTGTTTTGTTACTTTGATGAGGTCTCCTCCGCCTACCGTACTTACGGGGGGATGGCGTGGTGGAGATATGATGAGCAGTTTCGTCAGAGGATAGCTGTCCACCCGGACATGAGATGGGATGACAGGGACATGGGGATTTGGCTGGAGATTATGACTCCATTACGGGGGGGTTAGTCCTTTCGGGCGGGGGGTAGCGGCCACCAGGGAACGGCCGGCGCAGGTTCAGCAGTGGCCCTACGGAAAGGCCTCTGCTTCCAGTTTAACGACGGGCAATGTCGGTTCGGGGCGTCGTGCAAGTACAAGCATGAGTGTTCGGGATGTGGGGGAGTGCATTCATATTCCAAATGCTTCCGGAAAGGTAAAGCAGGGAATAGACCAGGGGACATGGGTGTTAAGGGCACGGATGCCGGTGGACATCAGAAGGATGGTCCCGTGGCTAAAACAGTATGCTGAGGTGAGGGGCAGGCGGGGCGATGCCGAGCTGCTCTTAACGGGTTTTAGCACAGGTTTCCTCACCCCCTTTCAGGATATGAAGTGTCAGGGAACTTGAAATCTGCCAGGGAATTCCCGGTGGTGGTTCAGGAAAAACTGGTTAAGGAGGTTGCCCTGGGATGAATGGCAGGCCCCTTTTTGGTCCATCTGTTGCCTAATTTGAGGCTGTCCCCTCTTGGGGTAGTCCCCAAGAAGGTTCCGGGGCAATTTTGTATGATACACCACCTGTCGTACCCGAAAGGCTTTTCGATGAATGACGGTATTGACCCAGCGTTTGCGGCGGTCCGCTACGTGTCATTTGATGATGCGGCCAAGATTGATGTGGAAGCAGCTTTCAGATTACTGCCAGTTCACCCGGCATGCCACCACTTGCTTGGTTGTTCATTTGAGGTGAAGTATTTTGTCGATCTATGTTTACCCATGGGTTGCTCAATATCATGCTCCTATTTTGAAAAATGCAGTTGCTTTGTGGAATGGGTTGTGAAGCGGTCGGCAGGGTTGAAGTGCATGGTGCATTACCTGGACGACTTTCTGTTTGTTGGCCCTGCTGGCAGTGACACATGTCAGCTGTTGATGGACGCTTTCAGGGCAGTAGCAAGGGATTTTGGAATCCTGGTGGCAGGGGATAAGTCTGAGGGCCCTTGTGTTGCACTGAGTTTCTTGGGAATACACATAGATTCAGTCAAGATGGAGTGTAGTTTACCTGAGGACAAGGTGTCTGACTTGTGTGGTGTTTTACGACAGGCTGTGGGGAAGAGAAAGTTAACGCTGAGAGGGATGCAGTCTCTGTTGGGAAAGTTAAACTTCGCTTGCAGAATTATTCCAGTGAGGAGGGTCTTCTGCAGGAGGTTGTCGCTGGCCACAGCAGGGGTAAAGGAGCCGCTCCATCACATCTGCTTGACAAAGGTGTTGAAGGAAGACTTGGTAATATGGCTGAGATTCCTAGCAGAATTTAACGGTAGGTTTTTGATACAGCAGGTGGGGTGGGAAGATCCTGATGTGCACCTGTTTACAGACGCTTCTGGGGCCCACGGGTTTGGAGCATATCTGGGGGGTAAGTGGTGCACAGATACATGGCCACAGGAGTGGCGGGCAAAAAACTTGACTAAGAACTTGGTGTTCTTAGAATTGTTCCCGTTGCTGGAGTCTCTTATGATCTGGCCGGGGCTGTTGTGGGACAGAAAAGTCCTGTTTCATTCAGACAACATCGGAGTGGTGGCGGCAGTCAACTCATTGTCAGCATCCTCTCCCCCAGTGGTGGTCCTCCTCCGTTCGTTTGTGTTGGAGTGCATGAGATGTAATGTAATTTTAAAGGCTGTGCATGTGCCCGGGATATCCAATGGGATAGCTGATTCTCTTTCCCGTTTCCAGTGGGACAGGTCCCAGGAACTGGCTCCGTTGGCAGAGGTGGAAGGGACACAGTGCCCGGGGAGCATGTGGAAGGTGGACTTCTTGGCTTGTTGAAGATGGTACGGGGGGCTCTGGCGGGGTCCACGTGGAAGGCCTATTCTCAGGTATGGAGAGAATGGTGTGTGGTGCTAAAAAGGGTGGGGGGGAGCCTTCACAGCCCAGAGCTGGTTGTCAGTGCTAATAGGGTGGATGGCAGGATGGGGTAGGTTAGGGGCATCGATGGCCAGGGTGAAGCGAAGGCTGGCGGCACTCGCCTTCCTCTGCCAGTGGGGTGGGAGGACGTTACCAAGTATTTTGTGGTCTGAATGGCTGGCAGGGGTTTGTGTAGGGGTGGTAGAGTCCCGGACTCCAGCAGGCCAGTTATTTTTGCTTTGCTGCAGCGGGTGGTGGGCGCACTGGACCTGGGGTGCGCAGACAGGTATGAGATGATACTTTTTAGGGTTGCATATGTGATAGCCTTTTTTGCGGCCTTCCGGGTTTCCGAAGTGGTAGGTGCGAATAAGAGAGTAGGGGGGGTTTCAGAGAGGTGATGTGTGGATTCAGGGTGGGGAACTTGTCATATGGCTGAGGAGGTTGAAGACCGATCAGGGAGGGCATGGGAGGGGGAGGACTATTTGCCTCAGAGCGATTGGGGGTGCATGTTGCCCAATCAAGGCAGTGGCCTCCTTTTTGTGGGTGCAGCCACAGGGCGATGGCCCTTTGCTGGTCCATAGGAATGGGGACTCGTTATCGCGTTTTCAGTTTATAGCAGTTTTCAGGAAAGTGTTGGGGCACTTGGGACTACCACAGCTTGAATTTGGGTCACATTCTTTTAGAATTGGGGCAGCTACAGAAGCGAGAATGCTGGGCATGTTGGACGCAAGGATAAAAAGGATTGGGAGGTGGGCTTCTAGCAGTTTTAGATACTATGTACGTCAGGACTTAGTAATGTAGGGTCTTATGTATGGTTTGTTGTCTCTCCTTGTTCCACTGGTTAGGTATCCGGGAGTGCTGGATAATTGGACATTCCTACGTTTATTGTTCAAGGTGAGCAGCAATGACCAAAGAAGACGGGGGTCAGCTGGGGCTGGATGGCAACGCAGTCCGGATACGATGGTTGGGGTTTCAGGGTTTAAGGTGGGATCAGGTGATTGTGAAAATGGTGTGATTTTTCTAGGTTGTACAGCCCGCCAGGAATGGTGGTGATCCATGCGGGCGGGAATGATCTGGGATTCATCTCTCAGAAAGATTTGTTGACAGCAGTAAAGAGGGATTTGATAAGGTTATGGGAGTTGTTTCCATAAATTATTGTAGTGTGGTCGGAGATAGAGCCTAGACGGAATTGGCGGTCAGCATGGGATGCTTGGAAGCTGGAAGTATCCAGGAGAAAAATCAATAGGATTTTGAGCAAGTTTGTAGAAAAAAAGGGGGGTGTCAATACAACATGTGGAGTTTGAAGGGGAGTCGGGGGAATGTTTCTGAGAGATGGAGTCCATTTGAACAAGGTTGGGCTTCATTTGTTCAATTTCAATTTGAGGGAAGGGGTTGAAAAGGCCTTGGGTGGTGGCGGGGTCCGGCTTTAATCCGTCCTGGTGGTGGGCGGGGCTATCCTTTGGTGGTCTGTGGAGTTTGCTGGGATACCTCCTGCTATGCAGGAGAGGTCTATTACGGTTCCTGAGGGGACCTTCGGCATGGAAGTACAATGGGTTAAGCGGCAAGCCCCGAGGGGGGGGTTGTTAATGTTAGTTTTATTATTGGGGTTATTTAACTGTGTTGTGTTGCGATCGCTCAGCTGATCGCTCTCTCTGCCTGTTGTTTTTCCGCCGCTGTTGCACTTCCTTGGTTGCCTAGCAACCCTGTATGCCACCGGCCCCTTCTGCTGACGTCAGAAGGGCTTCTTATTCCGGCGTCTCCTCTCCTTGGTGCCTGTTTGTTCTCATTTCTCGGCTTGTGAGTACTATTTTGAACTTCTTGTCAAATTTGAATTGCTGGCTTGTTTGACTTCAACCCTGCTTAACCCCTACCTGCCTGACACCTGATAACTGGACTTTGTTTGTTAGGTTAATCTACTTATTAACCCCAAACTGCCTTATTACATGTTGCTGGAACTTTGCTTGCTAGACTAATCTACTGATTAACCCCAAACTGCCTGATTACATGTTGCTGGAACTTTGCTTGCTAGACTATTCTACTGGTTAACCCCAAACTGCCTGATTACACATTGCTGGACATTGCTTGTTTGATAATTCTACTGGTTAACCCCAAACTGCCTGATTACACGTTGTTTGACATTGCTTGTTTGATAACTCTATTGGTTAACCCTTATCTGCCTGATTACACGTTGCTTGACATTGCTTGCTTGATTACTCTACTGGTTAACTCCTACCTGCCTGATTGCACGTTGCTGAATATTGCTTGCTTGATTACTCTACTGGTTAACCCCTACCTGCCTGATTACTCGTTGCTGGATATTGCTTGCTTGATTACTCTTTGGTTAACCCTATCTACACGAAGTTTCTTCTCCTGACCCTGCTGTGCCAACTTCCAGTTTATTTCAGTGAGTATATTACTGTAGCTGTCGCAGGGTCAGTGCCAGGTATATACTCACAGTGCTAGGGTGTTACAAACCTCATTCTAGCATTTGGGTCTAACTCTGGACTTAGCCTATCCTGACATTACAAACAGGCCATATAATGGACCCTGGTGGCTCTACAGGGACAGCTTCTTGGAACCCACTCTGCACACCTGCAATCCCTGGATTCTAAGTTGGATCAAATTACTGCTCTTTTGCTTAATCTCTCTCCACCTTCACAAGTCTCAGCAACTCCTGTTGTCCCTGCGGCCACTTCTAACCCTGCATGTAACCCGCCACAACCTGCAGAAACACTTAGTTCCCAGAATCCCGCTACCTGATAAATATGACGGGAACCCTGAAGACTGTCAAGGATTTCTTAATCAGTGCCGCCTTCACTTCAGAAATAATCCTCTGATGTTTGTTTCCTCTTCCTCCAAGATCACCTTTTTGATTTCTCTTATGAAAGGTAAAGCCTTGGCTTGGGTTTCTCCACTGTTGGAAAAGGATGATCATTTGCTCCATGATATTGACACTTTTGTATCCATATTCTCTTCTGTGTTTGATAAGCCTGGAAGGTCTGTGGCTGCCGAAGCAGGACTTTTAGATTTAAGGCAGGGTTCTCTTTCTGTAGTACAATACGCTATAGAATTCCGGACTTTAGCTGCTCAAACTATGTGGAATCATGGGGCCCTGCGTGCAGCGTTTCATAAAGGTCTTTGTGATCATTTAAAAGATGAACTGGTTTATAGGGATCTTCCTGTTTCTCTAGAAGAACTCATTAATTTATGTATCAAGTTAGATGCTCGTTACTCTGAGCGTCTCCATGAACGTGACCGTAACAGAAGATCCTTTATCAAACCAACTTTCCATCCTATGTCTTGTTCACCAAACTTCCTGCTCCGAGTTCTTCTATCTCTGAATCTAGTGAACCCATGGAGGTTGGTGCAATTAAGTTATCTGAAGCTGAACATCTCAGAAGGCATAATCTTGGACTATGTCTTTACTGTGGTATTAAGGGGCATTTGTTAAAAGATTGTCCAACCCGTCCAGTAAAAGCCAGGGCTTAACGCCAGAAAGAGGGCCTGAGTTAAGCCAAAGATCTTTTCCTACCCTCAATCCTAAGCTGTTTGTTCCAGTCACCTTCCGTTTTGGCAACACCAAGTTCCAGGCTCAAGCACTCATCGATTCTGGAGCTGCAGGAATGTTTATGGATTCGGATTTTGTCAATTCCTTTCGGATTCCTTTGCTTTCCAAGAGCCAAGTAATTAAGGTCACTACTGTCAGTGGTCAACCCTTAGGTTCTGGAATCATTCAATATTCTACGATACCACTTCTTATGTCTGTAGGAGTACTTCATTCAGAAACCATCTGTTTTGACATCATCTCCTCTCCTCAGTTTCCTTTAATTTTGGGACTTCCTTGGCTACAACTTCATGATCCGGTTTTCTCCTGGTCTAAAGGGGAACTTGTTACTTGGGGATCTTCTTGTTTCAAACAATGTCTTCAAAATACTCCCAAACCTTCTAGTACTGTTGTGGCAGTTTGGACATTCCTGATTCTTTGCCTGTACAATATCATTCTTTTTTTGATGTCTTTTCTAAGAAAGATGCAGAAATTTTACCTCCACATCGGACCTTTGATTGTCCCATTGACCTACTACCTGGAGCCCCTCTTCCTAAGGGTAAAACATACCCTCTTTCTCGTCAAGAAAATGTTTCACTCGAAGAATACATTAAGGATAATTTGGCCAGAGGTTTTATTCACCCTTCTTCCTCTCCTGTAGGAGCAGGTTTTTTCTTTGTTGAAAAGAAGGATGGAGGTCTTCGTCCTTGCATTGACTATCGTGCTCTTAATCAGATTACAATCAAGAATTGTTATCCCCTTCCTGTCATTCCTGAATTGTTTAATCGTCTCAAGGGTGCTTCCATCTTTACCAAATTGGATCTTCGTGGGGCATATAATTTAGTCAGAATTCGTAAAGGGCATGAGTGGAAACAGCCTCAACAGATTTGGACACTATGAATATTTAGTTATGCCTTTTGGGTTATGCAATGCCCCTGCAGTTTTCCAACATTTTGTTAATGAAATATTCAGAGACTATCTTAATCAATTTGTTATTATCTATCTTGATGATATTTTGATTTATTCTCGGACTTTACAGGATCACGTTCATCACGTTAAACTAGTACTCCAGAGATTACGTGAAAATTCTCTATTTGCCAAACTTGAAAAGTGCTCTTTTCATCAAGAATCTATTCATTTTTTGGGTTACATAATTTCACCGTCTGGATTTGAGATGGATACTGACAAACTGTCGGCTATTAAAGATTGGCCTAGACCAACTTCCTTAAAATCTCTTCAGAGGTTTCTGGGATTTGCCAATTACTACCGTAAATTCATAAAGGACTTTGCTAACATCTCGGCTCCTCTTACTGCTCTTACTAAGAAGGGTCAGGATTGCAAACATTGGTCGAATAAAGCCATACAGTCCTTTGAATCCTTGAAGTCAGCATTTACTTCGGCTCCTATTCTTTGTCATCCAGTTCCGAGTCTCCAATTCATCCTTGAAGTGGATGCTTCTCTGATTGCTGCTGGGGCTGTGCTATCTCAACTAAATCCTGTCACTAGCAAGATTCTTCCTGTGGGGTTTTTCTCCAAGATGTTTAATTCTTCAGAACTGAATTATGACGTTGGTAACAAAGAATTGTTAGCAATTAAGATGGCTTTGGAAGAATGGAGACATCTGCTTGAGGGCACGGTTCAACCATTTCTTATTCTTACGGATCATAAACATCTTCTGTATCTTCATACTGCTAAATGCCTCAACTCACGTCAAGCCCAATGGGCTCTGTTCTTTTCAGATTTAATTTTGTCCTCTCCTACATTCCTGGTTCTAAGAACTCTAAAGCGGATGCTTTATCCAGACAATTTCAGGCCTCTGATTCTGCATTATTTGATTCTGAAACCATTCTCTGTCCTAGCAAGTTCTAGCTCAGTTGTCTACTTTTCCTTTCCAAGCATTACAGTCTGCTCAAGCCTCAATTCCTTCCTCCTATAAATTACCTCCTGGAATCTTGTTTGTACCTACAGAATTCCGCCTCAAACTTCTTCGTTGGGCTCATGATAATATTTTGTCTAGACATCCAGGAGTACCTAATGCATTGTGGAAACTCAAACAACATGTCTGGTGGCCTTCTATGATCAAAGATGTCAAAGATTATGTTGCAGCTTGTAATTCCTGTAACTCTAATAAACAGTCTTCTTGCTTACCTTTTGGACTCTTACAACCTCTACCTGTTCCATTTTATCCCTGGTTACATGTTTCCATGGACTTTATTACTGACCTTCCTAATTCTGCCGGAAACAAGACCATAAGGGTTGTGGTTGACAGATTTTCCAAAGCGGCTCATTTTGTTCCTTTACCTGGATTACCATCCGCCCAGAGTCTCGCTGAACTGTTTATACTCCATATCACCAGATTACATGGGTTTCCTTTGTGTGATATTGAGATTATCAGTTGGTATGAACCATATCAACCTGTTGTTATGTGCACAATGGTAGAGTCAGGAAGTGCCTCTTGCATAGTGTGTGTGTGTATAGATTCTCAATAAAGTTTACAGTTATGAAGACCTGTGCTTGATCTCCTTATATAAACTAAGATAAAACATGGTGTCAGAATAAGGAGTTCCCTGCTTCCATCTGAACTGACAAGCAAGGACTCTGAGGAATCCATTAGAAATCTTTGCAGCAAATTGAAAGTGTGAGAGTCAAGGCTCTGGCAGAGTGACTACAGCTTCTTCTCATGAACTGAGTAAGTGCATCATAACTTGTACAACTGATTGATTCTAACAGCACTACATACTTTTATATTAATACTGCATAATTCAGAACATTAAGATGGAAAAGTTAAATCCTCCACCAGAATTGAAAATGACTGGTAATATGGAAGATGCATGGCAGAGGTTTAAGCAAAGATTCCAGCTATATGTTAGAGCTATAGGAGCTCAGGAGCAAGATGATGAACAAAAGATTGCACTTTTTCTGACTGTAGCAGGATCAGCAGCAATAGATGTATACAACACCTTCACATTTACAGATGAAGAAAGGGATGTTTATCAGGTTGTTCTAGACAAATTTGAACAGTACTGTGTACCTAGACGCATTGAAACCTATGAAAGGTATCTTTTCAGATGTAGAATGCAGAATGAAACAGAGACTATTGAGGAGTATGTAACAGACTTAAAACTGAAGAGTAGATCATGTAATTATGGAGCAATGTGTAACTCATTAATCAGAGACCAGTTAGTCATGGGCAGCAGAAATATAAGGGTTAAAGAACGCTTGCTCAGAGAGAAAGATTTGACACTGGAAAAGGCAGTAGAAATTTGTCAAAGTTCAGAGGCAGCACAGGAACAAGTGCGCACACTCTGTCACAGTACAGCAGCAACATCAGTAATGTCAGTTACAGTGGGGAAAAACAAAGTGCATCCACATTATCAAAATAAAATGAAAGGAAAAAAGTTTTATCACACAAACAGCAAATTCTCAGCCTGAATCAGACTGGCTATGTACCAGATGTGGAAAGCAGCATGGCATAAGACAATGTCAGGCTTATGGGCAAATCTGCAGAAAATGTGGAAAAAGGAATCACTTTCAAAAGATGTGTAAAGCTAAAAAAATGGTTCACATTGTTGACCAGTCAGAAAGTGAGGAATCAGAAGAATTCTTTATTTCAATACTTGACTTAACCAAAGCTACAGATAAGGAGTGGGTCATTGAAGTTATTACAAATGGCACTAATATTGCTTACAAAGTAGATACAGGTGCACAAGCTAATTTGATGCCTGAGAGCAAGTATCACCAATTGAAGAACAAACCAGAACTTCTGAAAAGCTCAGTTAAACTAAAGACATATAACAGGGATTTTATCCCAGTGCTTGGCAAGTGCAGTGTGTTCCTGGAATATGGAAATCAAATGCATAAAATGAACATTCTGGTAGTTCCAGGAAAAAAAACAGCTCTACTGGGTCTTCAAATGTGTGAAACTTTAGGACTGATTAAAAGGGTAAATGCCATTGATGGAACTAATAAAGAAGAGGACATAGAACATTTATTAACAGACTATGCTGCAGTATTTGAAGGAATAGGATGTCTTCCAATGCAACATAAAATACAACTAAAAGAAGGTTCTCGTCCAGTAGTGCATGCCATGCGAAATGTTCCAGTTACTCTAAGGGATCGTCTTAAACGGGAACTTGCCAGGATGGAGGATAAAGGTATTATAAAGAAAATCAAGACACCTACTGAATGGGTTCATTCTATGGTGTTGGTGGAAAAACCGGATGGGGGTCTCAGAATCTGTATTGATCCCAAGGAACTGAATAAAAGCATCTTAAGAGAACACTTCCAACAAAACCAGAATTGCTTGGGGAGCTAAGTGGAGCAACTGTATTCAGTAAACTGGATGCATCCTCAGGATTTTGGCAAATTCCACTGGAGGAGGAAAGCATGAAACTCTGCACTTTTAATACTCCTTATGGGAGGTACTGTTACAAACGATTGCCCTTCGGCTTGTGTTCAGCACCAGAAGTGTTTCATAGTACCATGCAGCAACTTCTTGAACGAATACCAGGCACAACCGTATTCAATGATGATATTCTGATCTGGGGTAAAACCAAGCAAGAACATGATGAAAGGCTAAAGATGGTCTTAGATGTTGCTAAGGAGAATAATTTGAAGTTCAATAAGACAAAGTGTCAATTCAGAAAAACTTCAATTCAATATTTGGGAGAACAACTCACAGGAGGTGGTGTTTTACCAGACATGAAAAAGATTAAGGCAATTACAGAAATGCCACAGCCAGAAAATAACCAAGATATACAACGCTTACTAGGAATGGTGAATTACCTTGGCAAGTTCATACCTAATTTACCAGACAAAACTGTACTAATGCGACAACTACTCAGAAAAAACTATGCCTGGGAATGGTCTGTCACGCTCAGCTGCTGGGAAGCTCTGCAGTCCTCTCTGTGTGCTTGATTGACAGGTGTCTGAGCCACCCCTTCCTGATGATGTCACAACCAGGCTTTTTATTTCGGGCTTCCTGTTTCTCCAGTGCCCGTTTGTTTGTTTAACTTTGTGGCTTCTGTGGTGAATTCACTGTGGAATCTCTCTAACTGCTGCTTTTCTGTTGCCAATCTCTTCAAGGACTTACTATGCTGGATTAACCTTCAACCTCCTGATTACCTGTCTCCAAACAATGCAAGTACTGTTTGTTTTGTGAAACTTTCAAACTGCCTGATTACTTGTTGCATACTCTGCAAAGACTGTCTGCACAGTGTTAACCCTCAAACTACCTGATTACATGTTGTTAACTCTGCAAGTTCTGACTACACCGTGTTAACCCTCAAACTGCCTGATTACCTGTTGCATACTCTGCAAAGACTATCTACACAGTGTTTACCCTCAAACTGCCTGATAACCAATTACCTTCTCCTGCATTATTAACTGTTTCCTGTTTTACCCTTCTTCTGTCTGAGTATAAGTGGACTATCCCTGCTCTCCTGATTCTGTGGAAGATATTTCCTGAAACCAGTTCCTTAAACAGAAGTCTATCTGGCTGATATCTTGAATTACTTTGGGCACAGGCTAACCCTGCTCCATATCGTGAGTAAATTGTTTTTTGGAGGTTGTCGTGGGGTCACGTCCTGGATTAAACTCAGAGTGCAAGGGTGTTGATTAAGTTCGCCCTAGCATTTGGGTCTTCTTCTGGACATTTCCTAACCTGACAGTCCAAACGGGCCATAATATGGACCCTGATGAGTTATCCAGGGCTGTTTCTCTACAAGGACAACTTCTAGGAAATCATTCTGCTCATTTGCAATCTTTGGATTCCAAGCTTGACCAGATTACTGCTCTGCTACATAACCTCTCCGCTCCTTCTCAAGCTACGGCGACTCCTGCTGCCACTGCTACTAGCACCAATGCTGTCTTTAATCCACCTCAACCTGTTGGACAGAATATACCACGAATCCCACTTCCAGATAAATATGACGGTAATCCTGAAGAATGCCGTGGATTCCTTAATCAGTGTCGTTTACACTTCAGAAACAATCCTCAAGTTTTTTCCAATTCTACTTCCAAAATCACCTTTATTATTTCCCTCATGAAGGGTAAGGCTCTAGCCTGGGTGTCCCCTCTTTTAGAGAAGAATGATCCGTTACTACAGGATGTGGAATTATTTGTGTCCATTTTTTCTTCTGTTTTTGACAAGCCTGGGAGGGCTGCAGCTGCTGAGGCAGGATTGTTGGATCTGAGACAGGGATCCCTTTCGGTAGCTCAATATGCTATTGAATTCAGGATTTTTGCCGCAGAAACTGATTGGAACCATGGAGCCTTACGGGCAGCCTTTCGCAAAGGACTTTGCGAACGCCTTAAGGATGAACTTGTATTTCGGGAACTCCCTGATTCATTGGAGGGTCTTATCAATTTGTTTATTACTCTTGACGCCCGCCATTCTGAACGTCTTCAGGAGAGAGATAGGAATCGGAGATCCTTTGTTAAATCTTCTTTTCGTCCTCCTATTCAAACCTCAAGTCTTTCTAATAATAATTCCCAATCTCCTGAGTCTGTGGAACCCATGGAAGTAGGAGCTATTAAATTCTCAGAAGCTGAACGCCATAGAAGGCGTACTCTTGGGTTATGTCTGTATTGTGGTACCAAAGGACATTTACTGAAGGACTGTCCTATCTGGCCAGTAAAAGCCAAGGCTTAACTTTTGATAGAGGGACAGAGTTAAGCCAGAATCCCATGTCTTCCCTCAATTCTAAACTTTTTGTTCCTGTAACTATCTCTTTTGGAAACACCAAGTTTCGAGCTCAAGCTCTCATCGATTCTGGAGCTGCTGGAGTATTCATTGATTCAAACTTTGCTGACTCTCTCAGGATTCCTCTTCAAGCCAAGAAACAGTTAGTTAAGGTAACTACTGTCAGTGGACAGCCTCTAGGTTCTGGTATCATAAAACATTCTACCATTCCTCTTCTTTTGACTGTGGGTATACTTCATTCTGAAATTATTCGTTTTGATGTCATCTCTTCTCCCCACATACCATTGATTCTGGGGTTACCTTGGTTGCAGCTTCATGATCCAGTTTTCTCATGGTCTAAAGGAGAACTTATTTCCTGGGGAACTACCTGTTTCAAACATTGCCTGCAACATCCCTCTAAACCATCTTGTCCTGTCATAGCTATGGTGGAAGTTCCTGAATCATTGCCTAATTACTATCATGCCTTTTTTGATGTGTTTTCTAAAAAAGAGGCTGAGACGTTACCTCCACACCGGATATTTGACTGTCCTATTGAATTGTATTCAGGGGCTCCTCTACCTAAGGGAAGGACCTATCCCCTCTCTCGTCAAGAAAATGTCTCTCTCGAGGAATACATAAAGGACAACTTAGCCAGAGGATTTATTCGTCCTTCCTCTTCACCTGTGGGTGCAGGTTTTTTCTTCATTGGGAAAAAAGATGGAGGTCTTCGTCCCTGTATTGATTATCGAGCCTTGAATCAGATTACTGTCAAAAACAGCTATCCTCTGCCACTCATTTCTGAGTTATTCGATCGTCTTCAAGGTGCTTCTATTTTTTCCAAGTTAGATCTCCGTGGGGCCTACAATCTGGTCAGAATCCATAAAGGAGACGAATGGAAGACGGCATTTAACACTAGATTTGGTCACTACGAGTATCTGGTAATGCCATTCGGATTGTGCAATGCACCAGCAGTATTTCAGCACTTTGTTAACGAAATCTTCAGAGATTATCTAAATCAATTTGTTATCATTTACCTCAATGACATTCTGATCTATTCGAAAACATTACAGGAACATGTACATCATGTAAGACTGGTACTTCAGAGGTTACGAGACAATTCCCTGTTTGCTAAATTGGAGAAATGCTCTTTTCATCAGGGTTCCATCCCCTTTTTGGGGTATATCATTTCTGAATCAGGTTTTGAGATGGATCCTGCTAAACTGTCGGCTATCAAGGACTGGCCCAGACCAACTACTCTCAAATCCCTGCAGAGGTTTCTTGGCTTTGCCAATTACTATAGAAAGTTTATAAAGAACTTTGCTGACATCACGTCTCCACTCACTTCTCTTACTAAGAAAGGGCAAAATTGTAAGAACTGGTCCTCTTCGGCAGTACAGGCTTTTGAAACGCTAAAATCAGCATTTTCTTCTGCACCTCTTCTCAGTCATCCAATTCCTGATCTCCAGTTTATTTTGGAGGTTAACGCTTCCTTTATAGCAGCTGGAGCTGTTCTCTCCCAACGTGATCCAACTACCAGCAAGATACATCCTGTGGCGTTCTTTTTGAAAAAATTCAATCCTGCCGAGTTAAATTATGATGTGGGCAATAAGGAGCTTTTGGCTATAAAATTAGCTTTGGATGAATGGAGGCATTGGTTAGAGGGTACCAGTCAACCTTTTTTCATTCTGACAGATCACAAGAATCTTTTATACCTCCAAACAGCTACACGTCTCAATCCTCGTCAGGCTCGGTGGGCCTTGTTCTTCTCCAGGTTTAATTTTGTACTTTCCTATGTTCCTGGTTCAAAAAATTCCAAGGCAGATGCTTTATCTAGGCAGTTCCAATCTTCTGAACCTTCTCCATTGGATTCAGAACCTATACTACGTCCAGTCAAAGTTTTGGCTCAAGTATCCTCTTTTCCTGTACAGGCTTTACATGCTGCTCAAGTCCGGGTACCATCTTCTTGCAAACTACCTTCTGGTATCCTGTATGTACCCAAAGGATTACGTCTTAAGCTTCTACGTTGGGCTCATGACAACATTTCAGCAGGTCATCCTGGAATAACCAATACATTGTTGAAACTGAAGCAGCATGTTTGGTGGTCCACTATGAGGAGGGATGTTAAGGATTATATTGCTGCTTGTAGTTCTTGTGCTTCGAACAAACAATCTTCTCATCGTTCGTTTGGTCTATTACACCCTCTGTAACCCTCTGTAGACTGTCTGCACAGTGTTAAACCTCAAACTACCTGATTACATGTTGTTAACTCTGCAAGTTCTGACTACACAGTGTTAACCCTCAAACTGCCTGATTACCTGTTGCATACTCTGCAAAGACTATCTACACAGTGTTAACCCTCAAACTGCCTGATTACTTGTTGCATACTCTGCAAAGACTGTCTGCACAGTGTTAACCCTCAAACTACCTGATTACATGTTGTTAACTCTGCAAGTTCTGACTACACCGTGTGAACCCTCAAACTGCCTGATTACCTGTTGCATACTCTGCAAAGACTATCTACACAGTGTTTACCCTCAAACTGCCTGATAACAAATTACCTACTTCTGCATTATTAACTGTTTCCTGTTTTACCCTTCTTCTGTCTGAGTATAAGTGGACTATCCCTGCTCTCCTGATTCTGTGGAAGACATTTCCTGAAACCAGTTCCTTATTCAGAAGTCTATCTGGCTGATATCTTGAATTACTTTGGGCACAGGCTAACCCTGCTCCATATCGTGAGTAAATTGTTTTTTGGAGGTTGTCGTGGGGTCACGTCCTGGATTAAACTCAGAGTGCAAGGGTGTTGATTAAGTTCGCCCTAGCATTTGGGTCTTCTTCTGGACATTTCCTAACCTGACATGGTCAGAGAATCACCAGAAACAATGGAAGTTTTTGAAGGACATGCTTACAACTGCACCAACTCTGCAATTCTTTGATCCAACAGCAAAAACAAAGTTGTCAACTGATGCTTCACAAAATGGATTGGGAGCAGTTCTATTTCAAAATCAAGGCTCGGGATGGATGCCTGTGGCTTATGCATCTAGGTCATTGACAGATACTGAAAAATCATATGCTCAAATTGAAAAGGAAACACTGGGACTAGTTTACGGATGTGAAAAATGTCATGTTTATTTGTATGGAAGAGTATTTTCAGCAGAAACTGATCACAAACCTTTGATTCCCATCTACCAAAAGGGCTTGATAGATGCACCTCCAAGAATTCAACGTTTGTTGCTGAGACTTCAAAGGTATGACTTCACCTTGGATTTTATACCTGGCAAGGAGTTGGTGGTAGCGGATGCTCTGTCACGAGCTTACTTACCATTTAACAATGAGGACTTACAGTTGCAGAAAGAGGTGACTGTTCACGTCAATCTGATCTTGAAGACAGCCCGTTTAGTCATGTATACCCAGATATAGCATTATTGGAAGATGAGTCAGCATGTACAGTGATCAAAAAAGTAAAAGCAATTTTGGCGAGACATGGCATTCCAAGAGTAATGTTAAAAAAAAAAAATGTACTTTAAGTTTTCTGTTGTTTAAAAAGAAAAGAAAAAGGGAAATGTGTGATATTGAGATTATCAGTTGGTATGAACCATATCAACCTGTTGTTATGTGCACAATGGTCAGGAAGTACCTCTTGCATAGTGTGTGTGTGTGTATAGATTCTCAATAAAGTTTACAGTTATGAAGACCTGTACTTGATCTCCTTATATAAACAAAGATAAAACATCCTTTGGACATTGTGTCTGATCGTGGAGTTCAATTTGTCTCTAGATTCTGGAAATCTCTTTGCAAACAATTTAGAGTTACCATATCTCTATCGACTGCCCATCATCCTCAATCCAACGGTCAAACTGAGCAAGTAAACCAATCTCTTGAATCCTATCTCAGGCACTATGTTAATCATCAGCACTCCAATTGGTCTCAACTTCTTCCTTTAGCAGAACTTGCTTACAATTCCCGTTTCAATTCTTCTTTACGGACTTCTCCTTTCAAGGCAGCCTATGGATTTGAACCTAGAACTTTTCCTATGTCTCCTAGGGGTTCTGGAGTTCCTGGAGCATATCGAACTGTGAAGAATCTCTGTAAACACTGGAAGAAGATTCGGGAAATTCTTCTCCTCTCTTCTCAAAAGTATAAACGATTTGCTGATCGCAAACGCCGTAAGGCACCTTCATTTCACACTGGAGACAAAGTTTGGATATCTACCAGATTCATTTGTCTCAAACAACCCTGTGCTAAATTGGGTCCTAAATACATTGGGCCATTTAGGATTGTTTCCAAGGTCTGTTCTACTGCTTACAGGATGGCTTTACCGGACAGCCTGAAGATTCATCCTGTATTTCACGTATCTCTTCTTAAATTGGCAGTCTCTAACCAGTTTTCCACCAAATGTAAACTTCCCTCTCCGTTTCTTATGGATGGTACTTCGGAATTCGAGATCAGTCAAATTCTTGATTCCAAATTACGTGGTAACCGTTTATATTATTTGGTTCATTGGAAGGGATATCCCATTACTGAACGTTCCTGGGAACCTGCTTCTCATGTCCGCGCCTCTGCTTTGATCAAACAGTTCCACACCCAGAATCCTTCAAAACCTGTTCGTGTCCCCTGGAGGGGTCCTTGAGGAGGGGGCACTGTCGCGATCGCTCAGCTGATCGCTCTCTCTGCCTGTTGTTTTTCCGGTGCTGTTGTGCTTCCTTGGTTGCCTAGCAACCCTGTATGCCACCGGCCCCTTCTGCTGACGTCAGAAGGGCTTCTTATTCCGGCGTCTCCTCTCCTCTGTGTCTGTTTGTTCTCATTTCTCGGCTTGTGAGTACTATTTTGAACTTCTTGTCATATTTTAATTGCTGGCTTGTTTGACTTCAACCCTGCTTAAACCCGACCTGCCTGATACCTGATAGCTGGACTTTGTTTGTTAGACTAGTCTACTGATTAACTCCAAACTGCCTGATTACACGTTGCTGGAACTTTGCTTGCTAGACTAATCTACTGATTAACCCCAAACTGCCTGATTACACATTGCTGGAACGTTGCTTGCTAGACTATTCTACTGATTAACCCCAAACTGCCTGATTACACGTTGCTGGAACTTTGCTTGCTAGACTATTCTACTGGTTAACCCCAAACTGCCTGATTACACGTTGCTGGACATTGCTTGTTTGATAATTCTACTGGTTAACCCCAAACTGCCTGATTACACGTTGCTTGACATTGCTTGCTTGATTACTCTACTGGTTAACCCCTACCTGCCTGATTACACATTGCTGAATATTGCTTGCTTGATTACTCTACTGGTTAACCCCTACCTGCCTGATTACTCGTTGCTGGATATTGCTTGCTTGATTACTCTTTGGTTAACCCTATCTACATGAAGTTTCTTCTCCTGACCCTGCTGTGCCAACTTCCAGTTTATTTCAGTGAGTATATTACTGTAGCTGTCGCAGGGTCAGATCCTGGTATATACTCAGAGTGCTAGGGTGCTAGGGTTACAAACCTCATTCTAGCATTTGGGTCTAACTCTGGACTTAACCTATCCTGACATTTTGTTTATATGTTAAGAGAATTTATTAATAAAACAATCTGCAGCCTTTTTTACCCCAACTGGTGGTTGTGTGTTTTATTATTTAGGATAACGTAGTCCCTAGTATGGGGGTCATAAAAGTATAAATACGCACAAAACAAAGTAGATGTACGGCAAACCAGCTCCAGTGTCTGCAGGGCTATAGACTCCTCCTCCCAGCAAGCATCTGATTGGTCCAGAGATTGGGTGGGTGTACTTGTACGGACGGCAAAACAAGTACACACACTCACTCCCTGAGGGTTGAGCACTTCTCCTACTGAACAAATTAATTTAATATTTATGTATTCATATGCTTATAAAAAAAACTGTGCTTTATTTTTATTTTTCACTGAAATATTAAAAAAAAAATACTTAATCATTTTAAAGTATTCCACTGCATTCTAAATGTTGATATATATAGTAGTTATAAACTATATTTTATTATTTTGAATTAACTTTATAATGATATAATTGATTATTTTATATTGACTTATTAAGCAACTTCACTGCATCATGTATAATGATAACACAAATTGCTTCTCCTATGATTATATGTATCTGAAATGGAATTATAGAATACAATTGGTAAAAAGAATATTAAAGTAGCTAGTGACCCTAGAATGCTGAAGGTCAGTAAAAACATATTGACATAATGCTCCTGAGATCACTCAGAATCATTATACCTCATTATATGTCTCTCATTTTATTAGCTTTTCCTAAACCATTAATAACTTTACCTTGCCTGCAACAGTTTCACATGCAATGGGTTTTATATAATAAAATGCAATATTTTTGGAATACCTAGTATTAAAACTCTCATCTACTATATTATATAGTGTCAGGAAATATGAACATTATCTTCTAAGAAACTTCAAGGTCATTACATTTGGCTAGAATGTGCTAATTGCAAGTTAATTGTTGTTTCTAATATGGTACTGTGACTCAGTAACATGTCGTACACTGATATATTCTACATATTAAATTAGTTACAAAATGGCAGTGTTCCAGGATTTAGTTTTTGTTTTTTTTATCTGAAAAGAAAACAAGGACCTGGAAAGGTTCCAATTACTAGAAGCCTATGAATTATTAAAACTGAAAAATTAAAGAGTTTATTTTGTTACACAAATAAATATATGAGGGATTTTTTATTTTTAAATATTCGCTTGAAAAAATATGCTTTGAATAATAATTTTTATTGTTGCTAACATTTAAAGCAATATTACCGGATTATCAAGAATAGGTTTCTCTATACTTGTTGTGGCGACCCAGTAATGGATCGCCACCAGTGGTCTGAAGAACCCTGACCTAGAAACATCTAAAAGTTATTCGGCTAGGCTACGAGTTGTGCGTTAAGGTAAAAAAGCAGTGTTAACAGGTCCTAACGCTGCTTTTTAACGCATGCTGCTATTACTAGTCTCGCAGGTATAGGTGTACCGCACACTTTTTTGGTCTTACCGCAAACCAACTTACGTAAATTTTGTAAAGCCTTTTTTCTATGGGACTTCCCTAGCGCTGGTATTACGAGTTTGTCCTGGGAGGCCAAAAAGTGAGCGGTACACCCTCTACCACCAAGATTCCTAAAGCATTTTAAAGTCAGTAGTTATGAGTTTTACGATACAAAGCTGTAGCATAAAACTCATTACTAAAGAGCTACAAAGTACACTAACACCCATAAACTACCTATTAACCCCTAAACCAAGACTCTCCCGCATTGCAAACACTAAAATACATTTTTAACCCCCAATCTGCCGCTCCAGATAGTTACATTGTAGCTAGCTTAGGGTTCATTTTTATTTTACAGGCAAGTTTGTATTTTAAATAGGTAGAATAGTTACTAAATAGTTATTAACTATTTAATAACTACCTAGCTAAAGTAAATACAAATTTACCTGTAAAATAAAACCTAACCTAAGTTACACTAACACCTAATATTACACTACAATTAAATAACTTACATAAATTAAATACAATTAAATAAATTAAATACAATTAGCTAAATTACAAAAACAAACAAACACTAACTTACAGAAAATAAGAAACAAATTACAAGATATTTAAACTAATTACACCTAATCTGAAAGCCCTATAAAAATAAAAAAGCCCCCCAAAATAAAAAACCCTAGCCTAAACTAAACTATCTATAGCCTTTAAAAGGGCCTTTTGCGGGGCATTGCCCCAAAGAAATAAGCACTTTTACCTGTAAAACAAAAATACAATTACCCCCAACAGTAAAACCCACCACCCACACAACCAACCCACCAAATAAAACCCTAACTAAAAAAACCTAAGCTCCCCATTGCCCCTGAAAAAGGCATTTGGATAGGCATTGCCCTTAAAAGGACATTTAGCTCTATTGCTGCCCAAAGCCCTAACATAAAAATAAAACCTACCCAATACACCCTTAAAAAAATCCTAACACTAACCCCCGAAGATTCACTTATTGGGAGAAGTCTTCATCCAAGCGGCAAGATGTCCTCAACAAAGCCGGCAGAAGTGGTCCTCCAGATGGGCAGAAGTGGTCCTCGAGATGGGCAGAAGTCTTCATCCAGACGGCATCTTCTATCTTCATCCATCCGATGTGGAGCGGCTCCATCTTCAAGACATCCGGTGCGGAGCATCCTCTTCAATCGACGGCTTCTTCAGAATGAATGTTTCTTTAAGTGACGTCATCCAAGATGGTGTCCCTTAGATTCCGATTGGCTGATAGAATTCTATCAGCCAATCGGAATTAAGGTAGAAAAAATCCTATTGGCTGATGCAATCAGCCAATAGGATTGTTCTGGCATTCTATTGGCTGTTCCAATCAGCCAATAGAATGCAAGCTCAATCCTATTGGCTGATTGGATCAGCCAATAGGATTGAACTTCAATCCTATTGGCTGATTGCATCAGCCAATAGGATTTTTTCTACCTTAATTTCAATTGGCTGATTTCTATCAGCCAATTCTGTCAGCCAATCGGAATCTAAGGGACGCCATCTTGGATGACATCACTTAAAGGTACATTCATTTCGAAGAAGCTGTAGATTGAAGAGGATGCTCCGCGCCAGATGTCTTGAAGATGGAGCCACTCCGCGTAGGAAGGATGAAGATAGAAGATTGCGTCTGGATGAAGACTTCTGCCCATCTGGAGGACCACTTCTGCCCGTCTGGAGGACCACTTCTGATGGCTTCGTTGAGGACATCTTGCCACTTGGATGAAGACTTCTCCCGGTAAGTGAATCTTCGGGGGTTAGTGTTAGGATTTTTTAAGGGTGTATTGGGTGGGTTATAATTTTAGGTTAGGGCTTTGGACAGCAATAGAGCTAAATGCCATTTTAAGGGCAATGCCCATCCAAATGCCCTTTTTAGGGCAATGGGGATCTTAGGTTTTTTTAGTTAGGTTTTTATTTGGTGGGTTGGTTGTGTGGGTGGTGGGTTTTACTGTTCAGGGGGTTGTTTGTATTTTTTTTACAGGTTAAAGAGCTGGTTTCTTTGGGGCAATGCCCCGCAAAAGGCCCTTTTAAGGGCTATTGATAGTTTAGTTTGGGCTAGGGTTTTTTTTATTTTGGGGGGCTTTTTTATTTTTATAGGGCTCTTAGATTAGGTGTAATTAGTTTAAATATCTTGTAATTTGTTTTTTATTTTCTGTAATTTAGTGTTTGTTTTTTTTGTAATTTAGCTAATTGTATTTAATTTATTTAATTGTATTTAATTTATGTAAGTTATTTAATTGTAGTGTAGTGTTAGGTGTTAGTGTAACTTAGGTTAGGTTTTTTTTACAGGTAAATTTGTATTTATTTTAGCTAGGTAGTTATTAAATAGTTAATAACTATTTAGTAACTATTCTACCTAGTTTGTTTAATTTAGAATAGTGCCGGTAATGTTGGGGGCGGCAGATTAGGGGTTAATAAATGTAGGTAGGTTGCGGCGATGTTAGGGGCAGCAGATTAGGGGTTAATAAATATAATTTAATTGCCAGCGATGTTGGAGGCAGCAGATTAGGGGTTAATAAATATAATGTAGCTGGCGGCGATGTCCAGAGCGGCAGATTAGGGGTTAATAAATATAATTTAGGTGTCAGCTATGTCGGGCGGAAGATTAGGGGTTAATAAGTGTAAGATTAGGGGTGCTTAGACTTGGGGTTCATGTTAGGGTGTTAGGTGCAAACATAACTTTAGTTTCCCCATAGGAATCAATGGGGCTGCATTACTGAGTTTTAAGCTGCTTTTTTGCAGGTGTTAGACTTTTTCTCAGCCGGCTCTCCCCATTGATGTCTATGGGAAAATCGTGCACGAGCACGTACAACCAGCTCACCACTCACTTAAGCAGAGTTGGTATTGGAGAGTGTTATGGAACTCAATTTTGCTCTATGCTCACTTCTTGCCTGTTAACGCCGGGTTGATAAAAACCCGTAATACCAGCGCTGCAGGAAAGTGAGCGGTGAGAATAAACTGCACGTTAGCACCGCACCCCTCATAATGCACAACTCATAATCTAGCCAATTGATTGGCTCTGTTGTTAGTAAAATATGCCCACAAGTAGATTGTTTCTTTCAAGAGCAGCTGTCATTAACCTTTTACAAAGCAATATTCATTTTCCTTTTCACATGTTAGAAATTATTTCTTCCTGTTGAACAAGCACGGACTACAAAGTTTTTATTTGTACTACTTTTCTTGTTAAAGGGTAATAATAGTTAAAAAAATTGCATGCTCTAATTTGTTAGAACACAACTCTTACCATCTGCTGAGGACTTTTGTAATCAGTTTTCCCTATGCCAAGATTATCGAACAAACAATATACAGTATATATATAGCTAACAATTCACTTCTTTGGAAGCTGCTGCCAGCTTTGGTATCTCCAACAACTGCCCTTCAAGCTGGAGATTATAGTGGTGGTCTGGCCTTATCCTATAATATAAAAGGCCAAATGTGTTTGTCTGAAGCTGTCATGTGCAGTAGAGACAGCACGAGGACAAACACACCTGGCCTTAACTGATCTGCTGTTTGCGGCACGGTGCAGCAAAAGTCGGTGTGACCGGGCATGGGTGTGGAGGGGGCGTCGGGTGAACGTGACCGGGTGTGGCGGGGGTGGGCACCGTCGGCGCGAGAGAGAGGGGAGAGAGATAGAAAGAGAGGGGGAGAGACAAAAAGAGATAGGAAAGAGCTAAAGAGAGGGGAAGAGAAAGCAAAAGAGAGGGGAAAGAGCAAAAAAGAGAGGGGAAAGAGCAAAAGAAAGGGGGGGAGAGAGAGCAAAATAGAGGAGAAAGAGCAAAATAGAGGGAAGAGAGAGAAAAAGAGAGGGGAAGAGAAAGAGCAAAAGAGAGGGGGAGAGAGAAAATAAGAGGGGGAAAGAGAGAGAGAGCAAAAGAGAGGGGAATAGAGAGTGCAAAAGAGAGTGGAGAGAGAGAGAGAGAGAGAGAGAGAGAGCAAAAGAAGAGAGGGGAGAGAGAGGGAGGAGAGATAGAGAAGGGGAAAGAAATAGAGAGGGAGATAGAGAGAAAAAGAGAGGGGGGATGGGGGAGAGAGAGCAAAAGAGGGGGGAGAGAGAGCAATAGAGAGGGGAGAGAGAGCAAAATAGAGGGGAGAGAGAGAGCAAAAGAGAGGGGGAGAGAGAGCAAACGAGAGGGGGAGAGAGAGAGCAAAAGAGAGGGATGGAAGAAAAGAGCAGAAGAGAGGGATGGAGAGAGAGAGCAAAAGAGAGAGGAAAGAGACAGAGTAAAAGAGAGGGGGAGAGAAAGAGTGCAAAAGAGGGGGGGAGAGAGAGCGCAAAAGAGAAGGAGGAGAGAGAGAGCGCAAAAGAGAGGGGAGGGAGACAGAGAAAAAGAGAGGGTGGAGAGAGAGAGCAAAAGAGAGGGGAGAGAGAGAGAGCAAAAGAGAGGGGGAGAGAGCAAAAGAGAGGGGGAGAGAGAGAGCAAAAGAGAGGGATGGAGAAAAAGAGCAAAAGAGAGGGGGGAAATAGAGCAAAAGAGAGGGGAGAGAGAGAGCAAAAGAGAGGGGAGAGAGAGAGCAAAAGAGAGGGGGGAAGAGACAGAGCAAAAGAGAGGGCGGAGAGAGAGAGAGGAAAAGAGAGGGGAGAGAGAGAGCAAAAGAGAGGGGGAGAGAGAGAGCGCAAAAGAGAGGGGGGAGAGAGAGCGCAAACTAGAGGGGCAAGAGAGAGCGCAAAAGAGAGGGGGAGAGAGCGCAAAAGCGAGGGGGAGAGAGTGCGCAAAAGAGAGGGGAGAGAGTGCAAAAGAGAGGGGAGAGAGACAGAGCAAAAGAGAGAGGTAGAGAGCAAAAGAGAGGGGGAGAGAGAGAGCAAAAGAGAGGGATGGAGAGAGAGAGAGAGCAAAAAAGAGGGATGGAGAAAAAGAGCAAAAGAGAGGGGGAAAGAGAGCAAAGGAGAGGGGAGAGAGAGAGTAATAGAGAGGGGAGAGAGGGAGCAAAGGAGAGGGATGGAGAGAGAGAGAGCAAAAGAGAGGTGGGAAGAGACAGAGCAAAAGAGAGAGGGAGAGAGAGAGCAAAAGAGAGGGGAGAGAGAGAGCAAAAGAGAGGGGGAGAGAGAGAGCACAAAAGAGAGGGGGAGAGAAAGAGCGCAAAAGAGAGGGGGAGAGAGCACGCAAAAGAGAGGGGGAGAGAGAGAGCAAAAGAGAGGGGAGAGAGAGAGCAAAAGAGAGGGGGAGAGAGAGAGCACAAAAGAGAGGGGGAGAGAAAGAGCGCAAAAGAGAGGGGGAGAGAGCACGCAAAAGAGAGGGGGAGAGAGAGAGCAAAAGAGAGGGAAGAGAGAGAGCAAAAGAGAGGGGGAGAGAGAGAGAGCACAAAAGAGAGGGGGAGAGAAAGAGCGCAAAAGAGAGGGGGAGAGAGCACGCAAAAGAGAGGGGGAGAGAGAGAGCACAAAAGAGAGGGGGAGAGAAAGAGCGCAAAAGAGAGGGGAGAGAGACAGAGCAAAAGAGAGGGGGGAGAGAGAGAGAGCAAAAGAGAGGTGAGAGAGAGAGCAAAAGAGAGGGGGGAGAGAGAGCAAAAGAGAGGGATGGAGAGAGAGAGAGCAAAATAGAGGGGAAAGAGACAGAGCAAAAGAGAGGGGGAGAGAAAGAGCGCAAAAGAGAGGGTGGAGAGAGAGCGCAAAAGAGAGGGGGGAGAGAAAGTGCAAAAGAGAGGGGGGAGATAAAGCTCAAAAGAGAGGGGGAGAGAGAGAGCACAAAAGAGAGGGGGGAGAGAGAGCGCACAAAAGAGAGGGGGGAGAGAAAGAGCGCAAAAGAGAGGGGGAGAGAGCACAAAAGAGAGGGGGGAGAGAGCACAAAAGAGAGGGGGAGAGAGCACAAAAGAGAGGGGGAGAGAGAGCACAAAAGAGAGGCGGAGAGAGAAAGCGCAAAAGAGAGGGGGGAGAGAGCAAAAGAAGAGAGGGGGAGAGAGAGGGGGATATGGGGAGAGAGGGGGGAAGAGAGAGAGGGAGAGCAATAGAGAGGGGGAGAAAGAGAAAAAGAGAGGGGGGAAGAGGGGGGAGAGAGAGCAAAAGGGAGGGGGGAGAGAGAGCAATAGAGAGGGGGAGAGAGAGCAATAGAGAGGGGGATAGAGAGAGAGAGTAAAAGAGAGGGGGAGAGACAGAGCAAAAGAGAGGGTTTGAGATAGAGAGAGCAAAAGAGAGGGGAGAGAGAGAGCAAAAGAGAGGGGGGAGAGAGAGCAAAACAGAGGGGGAGAGAGAGAGCAAAAGAGAGGGATGGAGAGAAAAAGCAAAAGAGAGAAATGGAGAGAGAGAGCGCAAAAGAGAGGGGGAGAGAGAATGCGCAAAAGAGAGGGGAGAGAGAAAGCGCAAAACAGAGGGGGAGAGAGAGCAAAAGAAGAGAGGGGGAGAGAGAGGGGGAGATGGGGAGAGAGAGGGGGGGAAAAGAGAGGGGGGAGAGCAATAGAGAGGGGGAAAGAGAGAAAAAGAGAGGGGGAAGAGGGGGAGAGAGAGCAAAAGGGAGGGTGGAGAAAGAGCAATAGAGAGGAGAGAGAGCAATAGAGAGGGGGAGAGAGAGAGAGCAAAAGAGAGGGGGAGAGACAGAGCAAAAGAGAGGGGGAGAGAGAAAGAGCAATAGAAAGGGGAGAGAGAGCAAAAGAGAGGGGGCGAGAGAGCAAAAGAGAGGGGGAGAGAGAGAGCAAAAGAGAGGGATGAAGAGAGAGAGCAAAAGAGAGGGGAGAGAGAAAGCGCAAAAGAGAGGGGGGAGAGAAAGAGCAAAAGAGAGGGGGGGGGGGAGAGAGCACAAAATAGAGGGGGAAGAGAGAGAGCACAAAAGAGAGGGGGAGAAAGAGAGCACAAAAGAGAGGGGGAGAGAGAGTGCAAAAATGAAAGTGGGAGAGAGAGAGCGCAAAAGAGAAGGGGGAGAGAGAGCGCAAAAGAGAGGGGGCAAGAGAGAGAATGCAAAAGAGAGGGGGAGAGAGAGTGCAAAAGAGAGGGGGAGAGAGAGTGCAAAAGAGAGGGGGAGAGAGCATGCAAAAGAGACGGGGGAGATAGAGAGCGCAAAAGAAAGGGGGAGAAAGAGAGCACAAAAGAGAGAGGGGAGAGAGAGCGCAAAAGAGAGGGGGGAGAGAGAGCACAAAAGAGAGGGGGAGAGTGCGCAAAAGAGAGGGGAGAGAGAGCAAAAGAGAGGGGAGAGAGAGAGAGCAAAAGAGAGGGGGGAGAGAGGAGAGAGACAGAGCAAAAGAGAGGGGGGGAGAGAGAGCAAAAGAGAGGGATGGGGAGAAAGAGCAAAAAGAGAGGGATGGAGAGAGAGAGAGCAAAAGAGAGGGGACAGAGACAGAGCAAAAGAGAGGGGGAGATAAAGAGCACAAAAGAGAGGGGGAGAGAGAGCAAAAGAGAGGGGGGAGAGAGCGCAAAAGAGAGGGGGGAGATTAAGCTCAAAAGAGAGGGGGAGAGAGAGAGCACAAAAGAGAGGGGGAAGAGAGAGAGCACAAAAGAGAGGGGGGAGAGAGAGAGCGCAAAAGAGAGGGGGGAGAGAAAGAGCGCAAAAGAGAGGAGGAGAGAGAGAGCACAAAAGAGAGGGGGTGAGAGAGAGAGCATAAAAGAGAGTGGGGAGAGAGAGAACACAAAAGAGAGGGGGAGAGAGAGCGCAAAAGAGAGGGGGCAAGAGAGAGAATGCAAAAGAGAGGGGGAGAGAGAGTGCAAAAGAGAGGGGGGAGAGAGCATGCAAAAGAGACGGGGGAAACAGAGAGTGCAAAAGAAAGGGGGAGAAAGAGAGCACAAAAGAGAGAGGGGAGAGAGAGCGCAAAACAGAGGGGGGAGAGAGAGCAAAAAAGAGAGGGGAGAGTGCGCAAAAGAGAGGGGAGAGAGAGCAAAAGAGAGGGGAGAGAGAGAGAGAGCAAAAGAGAGGGGGGAGAGAGAGAGCACAAAAGAGAGGGGGGAGAGAGAGAGTGCAAAAGAGAGGGGGAGAGAGAGCGCAAAAGAGAGGGGGCGAGAGAGAGAATGCAAAAGAGAGGGTGGAGAGAGAGAGTGCAAAAGAGAGGGGGGAGAGAGTGTGCAAAAGAGACGGGGGAGATAGAGAGCGCAAAAGAGAGGGGGGAGAGAGAGAGCAAAAGACAGGGGGAGAGAGAGCGCAAAAGAGAGGGGGGAGAGAGAGAGCACAAAAGAGAGGGGAGAGAGAGAGCGCAAAAGAGAGGGGGGAGAGAGAGTGCACAAATGAAAGGGGGAGAGAGAGTGCAAAAGAGAGGGGGACAGAGTGTGCAAAAGAGACAGGGGAGATAGAGAGAAAGCAAAAGAGAGGGATGGAGAGAGAGAGCAAAAGAGAGGAGGAGAGAGAGAGCGCAAAAGAGAGGGGGAGAGAGAGAGAGCACAAAAGAGAGGGGGAGAGAGCGCAAAAGAGAGGGGGGAGAGAGAGTGCACAAATGAAAGTAGGAGAGAGGGTGCCCAAAAGAGAGGGGGAAGAGAGCGCAAAAGAGAGGGGCGAGAGAGAGAATGCAAAAGAGAGGGGGGAGAAAGAGAGTGCAAAAGAGGGGGGAGAGAGCATGCAAAAGAGATGGGGGATATAGAGGTTGCAAAAGAAAGGGGGAGAGAGAGAGCGCAAAAGAGAGAGGGGAGAGAGAGTGCAAAAGAGAGGGGGAGAGAGCGCAAATGAGAGGGGGAGAGTGTGCAAAAGAGAGGGGGAGAGAGAGAGCAATAGAAGATAGGGGGAGAGAAAGATCAAAAGAGAGGGATTAAGAGAGACAGAGCAAAAGAGAGGGGAAGAGACAGAGAAAAAGAGAGGGGGAGAGACAGAGCAAAAGAGAGGTATGGAGAGAAAGAGCAAAAGAGAGGGGGGAGAGAGAGAGCAAAAGAGAGGGGAGAGAGAAAAAAAGAGGGGGGAGAGAGAGCAAAAGAGAGGGGGAGAGAGAGAGAGCAAAAGAGAAGAATGGAGAGAGAGAGCAAAAGAGAAGGGAAAGAGTCAGAGCAAAAGAGAGGGGGAGAGAAAGAGTGCAAAAGAGAGGAGGGGAGAGAGAGCACAAAAGAGGGGGGGAGAGAGAGCGCAAAACAGAGGGGAGATAGAGCACAAAAGAGAGGGGGAGAGAAAGAACACAAAAGAGAGGGGGAGAGAGAGAAAGCACAAAAGAGAGGGGGGGAGAGAGCGCAAAAGAGAGGGGGAGAGTGTGCAAAAAAAGGGGGAGAGAGAGAGCGCAAAAGAGAGGGGGAGAGAGAGCACAAAAGAGAGGGGAGAGAGCACAAAAGAGAGGGGCTAGAGAGAGAGCAAATGAGAGGGGAAAGAGACAGAGCAAAAGAGAGGGGGGAGAGAAAGAGCACATAAGAGAGAGGAGAGAGACAGAGCAAAAGAGAGGGGGGAGAGAGAGAGCAAAAGAGAGGGATGGGGAGAAAGAGCAAAAAGAGAGGGATGGAGAGAGAGAGAGCAAAAGAGAGGGGACAGAGACAGAGCAAAAGAGAGGGGGAGATAAAGAGCACAAAAGAGAGGGGGAGAGAGTACAAAAGAGAGGGGGGAGAGAAAGTGCAAAAGAGAGGGGGGAGATAAAGCTCAAAAGAGAGGGGGAGAGAGAGCACAAAAGAGAGGGGGAGAGAGAGAGCACAAAAGAGAGGGGGAGAGAAAGAGCGCAAAAGAGAGGAGGAGAGAAAGAGCGCAAAAGAGAGGAGGAGAGAGAGAGCACAAAAGAGAGGGGGTGAGAGAGAGAGCATAAAAGAGAGTGGGGAGAGAGAGCGCAAAAGAGAGGGGGGAGAGAGAGCGCAAAAGAGAGGGGGCAAGAGAGAGAATGCAAAAGAGAGGGGCAGAGAGAGTGCAAAAGAGAGGGGGAGAGAGCATGCAAAAGAGACGGGGGAGATAGAGAGTGCAAAAGAAAGGGGGAGAAAGAGAACACAAAAGAGAGAGGGGAGAGAGCGCAAAAGAGAGGGGGGAGAGAGAGCACAAAAGAGAGGGGAGAGTGCGCAAAAGAGAGGGGAGAGAGAGCAAAAGAGAGGGGAGAGAGAGAGAGAGCAAAAGAGAGGGGGGAGAGAGAGAGCACAAAAGAGAGGGGGGAGAGAGAGCGCAAAAGAGAGGGGGAGAGAGAGCGCAAAAGAGAGGGGGCGAGAGAGAGAATGCAAAAGAGAGGGGGGAGAGAGAGAGTGCAAAAGAGAGGGGGTGAGAGTGTGCAAAAGAGACGGGGGAGATAGAGAGCGCAAAAGAGGGGGGGAGAGAGAGAGAAAAAGACAGGGGGAGAGAGAGAGCGCAAAAGAGAGGGGAGAGAGAGCGCAAAAGAGAGGGGGAGAGAGAGTGCACAAATGAAAGGGGGAGAGAGAGCACAAAAGAGAGGGGGACAGAGTGTGGAAAAAAGACGGGGGAGATAGAGAAAAAGCAAAAGAGAGGGATGGAGAGAGAGAGCAAAAGAGAGGAGGAGAGAGAGAGCACAAAAGAGAGGGGGAGAGAGAGAGAGCACAAAAGAGAGGGGGAGAGAGCGCAAAAGAGAGGGGGGAGAGAGAGTGCACAAATGAAAGTAGGAGAGAGAGTGCCCAAAAGAGAGGGGGGAGAGAGCGCAAAAGAGAGGGGCGAGAGAGAGAATGCAAAAGAGAGGGGGGAGAAAGAGAGTGCAAAAGAGGGGGGAGAGAGCGTGCAAAAGAGATGGGGGATATAGAGATTGCAAAAGAAAGGTGGAGAGAGAGAGCGCAAAAGAGAGAGGGGAGAGAGAGTGCAAAAGAGAGGGGGAGAGAGCGCAAATGAGAGGGGGAGAGTGTGCAAAAGAGAGGGGGAGAGAGAGAGCAATAGAAGATAGGGGGAGAGAAAGATCAAAAGAGAGGGATTTAGAGAGACAGAGCAAAAGAGAGGGGAAGAGACAGAGAAAAAGAGATGGGGAGAGACAGAGCAAAAGAGAGGTATGGAGAGAAAGAGCAAAAGAGAGGGGGGAGAGAGAGAGCACAAAAGAGAGGGGGAGAGAAAGAGCGCAAAAGAGAGGAGGAGAGAGAGAGCACAAAAGAGAGGGGGTGAGAGAGAGAGCATAAAAGAGAGTGGGGAGAGAGAGAACACAAAAGAGAGGGGGAGTGAGAGCGCAAAAGAGAGGGGAGAGAGAGAGAGTGCAAAAGAGAGGGGGAGAGAGAGCCCAAATGAGAGGGGGAAGAGAGCGCAAAAGAGAGGGGGGAGAGCGCAAAAAAGAGGGGGGAGAGAGCGCAAAAGAGAGGGGGGAGATAGAGAGCGCAAAAGAGAGGGGGAGAGAGAGAGAGCAAAAGAGAGGGGGAGAGAGAGAGAGCACAAAAAGAAAGGGGGGAGAGAGCACAAAAGAGAGGGGGAGAGAGCGCAACATAGAGGGGGAGAGAAAGAGTGCAAAAGAGAGGGGAAGAGAGAGCGCAACAGAGAGGGGGGAGAGAAAGTGCAACAGAGAGGGGGGAGAGAAAGCGCAAAAGAGAGGGGGGAGATAAAGCGTAAAAGAGAAGGGGAGAGAGAGAGCACAAAAGAGAGGGGGGAGAGAGAAAGCACAAAAGAGAGGGGGGAGAGAGAGCACAAAACTGATGGAGGAGAGAGCGCAAAAGAGGGGGGAGAGAGCGCAAAAGAGGGGGGGAGAGAGAGTGCAAAAGAAAGGGGAGAGAGAGCACAAAAGAGAGGGGGGAGAGAGCGCAAAAGAGAGGGGGAGAGAGAGAGCGCAAAAGAGAGGGGGAGAGAGAGAGCGCAAAAGAGAGGGGGGAGAGAAAGAACACAAAAGAGAGGGGGGAGAGAGAGAGAGAACAAAAGAGAGGGGGGAGAGAGAGCGCAAAAGAGAGAGGGGAGAGAGCACAAAAGAGAGGGGGGAGAGAAAGAGCACAAAAGAGAGGGAGAAGAGAGTGCAAAAGAGAGGGGGGAGAGAGAGCGCAAAAGAGAGGGGAAGAGAGAGAGTGCAAAAGAGAGGGGGAGAGAGTGCAAAAGAGAGGGGGGAGAGAGAGCACAAAAAGAAAGGGGGGAGAGAGAGCGCAAAAGAGAGGGGGGAAGAGAGCGCAAAATAGAGGGGGAAAGAGCACAAAATAGAGGGGGAGAGAGAGAGCGCAAAAGAGGGGGGAGAGAGAGAGCACAAAAGAGAGGGTTGAGAGAGTGAGCGCAAAAGAGAGGGGGAGAGAGAGCGCAAAAGAGAGGGGGAGAGAGAGAGCGCAAAAGAGAGGGGGGGAGAGAGAGCAAAAGAGAGGGGGAGAGAAAGCAAAAGAGAGGGTGGAGAGAGGGAGCAAAAGAGAGGGGAAAGAGAAAAAGAAAAGGTAGAGAGAGCAAAAGAGAGGGGGGAGAGAGAGCAAAAGAGAGGGGGTATAGAGAGAGCAAAAGAGAGGGGTAGTGAGCGCAAAAGAGAGGTGGATCAAGAGAAAGTGCAAAAGAGAGGGGGAGAGAGCACAAAAGAGTGGGGGAGAGAGAGCAAAAGAGAGGGGGAGAGAGAGAGCAAAAGAAGATAGGGAGAGAGAAAGATCAAAAGAGAGGGATTGTAAATGTTCTTTAGGACTAGTCATTTATATTTTGTTAAACATTTTGACTGTAAGGGTAGGCTACTATGTTTTGCTTACACAAAAAGATAGAAGCACTCAGCCAGGGAACAAATGAAGGTATCACATGAGATGCCTTTACAAAAAATAATTTTCCCGCAGTATATCATTCTGATCTCACCTGAAAAAAGGACAGTCCAGCTCTAAAATGCAAGGCAACCGCAGAGTCCATGTATGGGTTTCCCCCATCACCCTTTTTCAAGACTAAGGTCCTGATAGTCAAAACCTCTCCACTCAGGTGAGATATTCTAAAATGATCCTCCAGCACTGTGATATCCCTAATGAAATTTTCAAAAGGCAGATTTTGCTTTACTTCACCAAGGGGCGTTCCCTGCATTTCTGTATGTAAAGAAGAGACAATCTCAGTGCAATATAGCACTGCATGTCATGAGAGTTCTGTTGTATTTACACTTTGTGCTTGTATTTTATATCACTTTACAGTACATAAATAGCAAAAAATCTAAGAAGGATAATATAGGTACATTAAAATGCGTGGAGGGTAGCATGATAAATAATGACAGGGAGAAGGCTGAGGTACTAAACCAGTTTTTTTCTTCAGTATACACAAGAGAGGAACCATTGAATGATACTTTGGAACAGAATAGAACATGCCAGTCCATATCACTAACTGGGTTTTGTTTAGAGGATATCAGGAAAAAACTGGAAAATATTAAGGTAAATAAAACTCCAGGCCCAGATGGAATACACCCAAGGGTGTTAAGGGAATTTAGCACTGTTATAGACAAACCTTTACTCTTAAATTTTCAAGACTCATTATCCTCAGGCATGGTACCCCAGGATTGGCGTAAAGCTGATGTGGTGCCACTCTTCAAAAAGGGAAGCAGGGATTATCCAGGAAGCTATAGACCAGTTAGTCTGACATCAATAGTGGGGAAGATATTTGAAGGGATTATAAGGGATTATATTGATGAGCATATTCGTGTAAACAAGATTATGAGTTCTAATCAGCATGGCTTTAGGAGAAATAGATCATGTCAAAATAATCTAATTAGATTCTACGAGGAAGTAAGTAAAAATATAGATAAAGGGGAATCAGTTGATGTGATATACTTAGATTTTGCAAAGGCATTTGATACAGTGCCACATGAGAGATTAATGCACAAAATTAAGGGACTGGGAATAGCTGAAAATGTTAGCTCATGGATAAATAACTGGATAAAAGATAGGGAGCAACGAGTAGTAGTAAATGGATCATACTCAGATTGGACAAAGTTAATCAGTGGCGTCCCCCAGGGATCAGTACTGGGCCCTATTCTTTTTAATATTTTTATAAATGATTTGGAGCAAGGATTAAATAGTGACATCTCTATTTTTGCAGATGATACTAAGTTAAGTAAGGTCATTAGGTCAGAGCAGGACGAACTCTCTTTACAAAGGGATTTGCTAAAATTAGAAGTATGGGCAAGTGAATGGAAAATGAGATTTAATACGGAAAAATACAAGGTTCTACATTTTGGAAGTAAAAATAAGCAGGCTACGTATTTTTTAAATGGGACAAGACTTAGCCAAACACAGGAGGAAAGGGATTTGGGAGTAGTAATAGATAACAAGCTAAAGATGGGTGCACAATGCAGGGCAGCGGCTTCAAAGGCTAATAAGATACTAGCATGTATTAAAAGAGGCATTGATTCAAGGGAGGAAAGCATAATTCTGTCATTATATAAAGCCCTGGTAAGACCTCACCTTGAGTTTGGAGTGCAGTTCTGGGGACCGATTGCTAAAAAAGATATTGCAGAACTAGAAAAAGTTCAGAGAAGGGCCACAAAGCTAATAAGGGGATTGGAGAAATTAACCTATGAGGAGAGGCTAGCCAAACTGGGTCTGTTTTCTTTAGAAAAAAGGTGCTTGAGAGGTGACATGATTACTTTATATAAATATATTCAAGGCCCATATACAGAGATGGCAGAAGCTCTGTTTATTCCAAGAAAATTGTTTCTGACAAGAGGTCATAATTTAAGGTTGGAGGAAAGGAGATTTAATCTCCTGCAACGGAAACGTTTTTTCACTGTAAGAGCAATAAAATTGTGGAACTCATTACCAAAGTAGGTAGTGAATGCCAATACCATAGATACATTTAAAAATAGTCTGGATAAATTTCTGTATATAAACAAAATTCATGGATATGATTGCTAGTATTAAATGGGTCACATTTTAATGGGGTTATTTAAGCTTAACTGGAGCTTTTTGAAAGTATTTTAGATTTGTATAGGTTGAACTCGATGGACTTCATTTTTTTTTCAACCTTATCTACTATGTTACTATGTTACACTTCATATTAAGTTTTATTAAATTTAAACTTTGCACTTTCTATTTTGTTTTTTTATTTTGTATACAGCAGTATATTTAGGATTGCAATTTTTACAAAATCTTATTATAGTTCACATTATTTACTTCACAGAGGCAGAACTCACTGAATTTTCTAAGAAAGGGGATGAACCTGTAAATCCCAGAGAGATGAAAGATACATTCCATAGAAAGTAATGAAGCTCTCTGGGATACAAAATTTCACATGAGAGAGAGAGAGAAGGTAACTGGAGAACCCCTGGGGCTGATATAAAGGCTCTGTTTGCATCAATTCCAAATTAAATTGAAATGTTTTCACTAAAATGTAACTAATTGTTGTCTATATTATAGTATATATTACTTTTCTGTTAGTTAAAATAGGTGCATTGTTAATTTTGAGCAAGCTTCACCTGCTGGCGAGACAAATCAGTGAGACCAGTTTGTTCAAAATGCTTACAAAATTTCACAAGACTTGTGAGAGAGCTTCAGACATACCCTTGGAGCTTACCTGTTCAGTCCAGTAAACAGTTTTCGCTCGAACGCTAACAGGATGCACGTAAATAGCCAACATTAGAATTTCCCTCATGATAATTTATTCCCCCGTAGAAGTCAATGGAGCAAAAAAGTGGGGGGAAAAATCACACCCTACTCACACGAAAACACAATTGCATATTCTCAACCGGACATGAAAATATGACTATTTCACACTCCAATGTTCTTCACACAGAAAAATATGTTCTATATATTCTTAAATAAATATTTCTATATATATATGATTTATAGAACATATTCTGTTGTGTACAGAACATTGGAATGTAAAATATTTACGGTAAATACACAGTTAAAACTTGATTAAAAATGAATATTGCATAGCTATGTTTTACCATGTTTTCATCTACTTGACTGCAATGGGCTCCAATGCACTTATATACATGTCTATATGTGTGTACATATGTATTTATGTGTTTTTATGTGTATATTTGTCTGTAATACATATATACACATATGCATGAATAAATACATATGTACAAACACACACACACACACACACATATATATATATATATTTATATACACAGTATATATATATATATATATACATATTTAGAAATGTATATGTATGTACTGTATGTATGTCTATTTTAAAGCCCTTTGCCTGCTTTTTTTTCTAACACCCGAGACATCATATCTTATAACTTTTTTTTTTTTTAACGTAATTTTTATTAGGATTCAAAAAGAAAGCGTACAAAAAAAACTTCAAATAGACAACAATTATATAAGATTTTACAGACACCAACAATTAACATCGTCCGAAGCATATATGTAATTAGAATCAGATTTAGAAATACAACTTATAACAAGAAAAAAAGGAGGTTAATGATTATTATCACCATGGTTGGTGGCTCAACAAAAAAAAGGCAAACAAAACACCATCTTTCTGTACAAGCTCTAATCGAGTTATAAATAAATCTTTGAATAAACAAACAGACAAAAATAAATAAAAAAAATTTTTTTTATATTTAATACATTTCTTCCTGCCCCCCCACTCCTCAGCAAAGGTGCTGTCTCCAGAGCATAGGCTATTTATCTGATTATAACAATTGTAAAAAGGCCGATGACTTACGAAAATGCCCTAGGAGCTGCAATTGAACTTCTCTAGGCTGATCTAGAATTACTTTATCCCATTTTACCATATACTTTTTTAATTTTATTTCTTCAAAGATTAATGGGTCATTCTGATCCAAAACCATTTGGTATACTATATTATGTACAAAAGAGGCTATACTGGGAGCCGTCTTATCTTTCCAAGCTCTTAATATCATCTGTCTAGTTAGTAATATTGCAGTATTGATCAGCGACTTATTCTGTATCTTTTCATGTGCCAAAAAGAAAATGTGAATAGGCTCAAGGGATATCCTAGATGGCAAAAATCTATTTAGCCAAAATTCTACCTGCTTCCAGAGTTTAAAGATTTTTGGGCAGACATAAAAGACATGGTATAGCTCCGCTAATGGAAATTTACATCTATGGCAGGCCATGTCACCCTTCCATTTTCCCATTCTCTTAGGCGTCAGGTATGCTCTATTCAGAAGTTTAAGGTGTGACTCTCTTATTGCCGTATTAGGTGAATACTTTGTTACTCTATCAAAGCTCTTTTGAAAAAAATCCAGATTGATTCCAGGGATATCTTCCATAGGAGAAAATTTTTTATTTACTTTAGATTCTGCATCTTTAAGCATTAAGATTCTGTAGATATATGATAGGGAGTGGTTACCTGTAGAAAATCTACTAATGATTATATCCAATGGACCCAATGTCCATGCATCTCCTTCCAAAGGTTTCTGATTATAAAAAAGTGTCTAATTTTGGCCAGGTGTTTTGACTAAGTGACTACAAAAATAGATAGGACATATCCCTTTTGTAATACCCTTAATTGTCTAATTTTGCAGATGCTATGCCATGGAGGTAATTTTCATTCCTTGGCTGCCATATTGTTTCAAAGGTGACATACATTAGGCCCATAAAATCAATGTGTCAAATTTTAATTTAAATGGGCAGGGCTCATATTTGGCCCTGCAACTTCCCCAGACCCTAAAAAAACTGTAAATGGGGGGGGGGCTATTTTTTTCACTCATGGGACATTGATGAACACAAATATCAGGATTATGATATTTTCAATAGAAAATTTGTGTCAATGCTTGGAAAACATAACAGTTCATAATGTCCCCCCCTTAATTTTATTTATATTAAATTATAGTTCATACATAAATAATGGATACCAAATGAAATTCCTTTTTGTCCTCTAAAAACAAATATAAGTGTGGGTGCACTTAATGTGAAAGAGGTAAATTATGGTTGAAAAATCATATTGCTCCAATTCTAGGATTTGTTTACTTTCAGAACTTGGATAATTGCTGCTGTCCTTAAAGGGTTAAAACATATTGAAAAAATTATATATGTAAAATGACCATGCATAATCTCATGTTTAAATGGTTATGACTGTAGATTGCCATAAACAATACAAAATGATCTGGAACATACAAAACCAACAAAGTAGCCTAGTTTCTTTACAACTGCTGCTTTGTAACCTCTCTGCCACCTCTGAGGTTGGATATATATATCATTCTGAACTTGCTTGTTTACAGTGATTGACAAGCCCTGCTCTCACCTGATTGTGCTTGTGTATACAGAGTCCACTGCCGTTCCCAGTGAAGACAGGTGGACAGATTTCCAAGTTGTCTGCTCAATCGGAAAGGAAAGAGAAAGAAAGTGAAAGTATCCCTTTTGATTATCTGATGCTACTCATTTTAAAAGTTGCCTTGATATTTCCCTGTCATGGTCCACTGAGGTTGCTTGGGTGCGCAAGGGGTAGCGCTATGAGGAGGTGGAGGATTAGCGTAGGACAGGCTGTGAGGTGCGCTATCTGTATCCTAAAGGAGGAGCTTCAGGTTTAGGGAGGCTAGAGTTGTGAGGTGCTCAGGGTTAGCCTGGAGAATTCTGCAGGGTGCATTTCCTGCTCTGAGAATTAGGAAGTCCACAGTTTTAAGATCTAAATTACATGAAAAGGGGGAAAATAAAAAAATCTAAATATCTAACAAAGTTTTACTATGAATTCCTAGGGCTAAGCACATATGTAAACATTCTCTATAAAATGGGCAGAATGATTACTCCCCTTATACAAGCTTGGAAAGGAGAGTCATTAATAAGGACACATGCTAGTGAATTTCAGAGAGACCAGTTTTGTGGTTGATGAAAAGCATATCCTAATGTGCTGGAATAGTAGAATGCCGGAGCAATCAATAACTGAACAATGCATGCCCCTGTCCGCATTAACAGGAAAATGTAGTGTAGTTGAGACGTTTGATTAAACTGTCACTACGAATGAAGCCACATCCTTGTCTGATAGGGAAAAAGGCTCAAAACCATTCGTCATACAAATTTACCATGTGACTCTACAATTTCAATGATTGTTATTCTGTTGTTAACTCTCTTCTCAGCTAATAATAAGGGGACGATTTATTAAGGGCGAACAGCTCTTGATGCCCCTGTTTCCGTGCAAGCCCGAAGGCTCACCAGAAACAACAGTTATGAAGCAGCAGTCTTAAGACCGCTGCTCCTTAACTGGGCCACCTGCTCTGAGCAGCGGACAGCAATTAACCCGATCCTATACGATCAGGTTGATTGACACCCTCTGCAGGGGGCAGCATTTCACAAGCAGTTCACAAGAACTGCTTGTGCAATATTAAATGCCGACAGTGTATGCTGTCTGCAATTAGCGATGTCTGTCGGACATGACGCTACGGCGTATCATGTCGGACAGACATTGATAATTCGGCCCCTAAATGTCAACCTTTACATATTTTTCACCTGAATTAAGGTCACATTTGGAATCTAACTTTTCATGTTCTCATTCAATAGAATTTCTCTACTATCCTCTCTTATTACCTGCTTTGATCTCATTACGTCTTCTAATCACTACCAGTTCACTGCATTTACTTGAACCTATCGCTATATTAAAAGAGGCAGCAAAATAGTAAAATTGTTCAGATGACTAAAGTAGGCATGTGCATTTGGATCATTTGTGATGATCGAAATAGTGAGAAGGCTTGTGGCATTCGGTTCATTTCTGAGAAGCCTTTCTTCTTGTGAAAGTGCAACACGCTGAGATCTGAATTTGCACAGATCATAGACTGTTGCACTTTCAGAAGAAGAAATCCGGCTCCAACAAAAGCTGAATGCCAGGAGCAGCCACCTTCTTCCACATTTGGATCATCAGGAATGGTCTGGATGCACATGCCTACAAAACAGTAGTGTTTAATTAAACAAAACAAAAATCAAATACAAACTGTAAGAGGAAGCTCTATTGTGAAACAAGCGTAAGTGTCCACAGGAAAACCTCTGTCTCTTCTTTTTTTTACTTTGCTTACCTTACCTATGATGATTTAAAATGTATCTTTTCGTCTGTGGTATTTAATTAGGAATCTGCAGCTGAGACAATTATTGTAATATAAGAATTAAAGATGACTCCCGGATTGTAGAAACCTAGTTTATAGCAATTTAATATTGTGCTGCAGCATCTATACTATTGGTATTTGTTACCTTCACAGACAATTTAAATATCATTATGATTTATAGAGTTAAGGTTCAAGTGCTTTTAATTGTGTAGCTGATATGACTGTTTGTTTATTTAATAAAAATTGGAGTGAATGGGGATATGCAAGTTTGTATGATTCTATAGGAATGAGGAAAAAGAAGTGCTGAGTCTTTAGGTAGATGCAAAAGGTTTATTAGGAGCAGGCTTCCATATAGGACCACCATCTTACGCATTTCGCGCATGGGAACATGCGCTTCATCAGAGATGTATGATTCTATACCACAATTCATTTTTTAGCAGTAACTATTATTCAAACACTAGGGTTCAGCACTCCTTTGTTTATTTGTATGTTTATTTAGAATTATTTATTAACAAACTGTAAGAAACCTGTGGTATTACAAGTATTTCAATGGAATCCTCACAACATTGTTTTAAAGACCCTTACAAAAGCAAGTGCTATGCGCCCAAAGCGAAAGCAAAGCATTGAAGAATGCAGACAATTAATTTGGATTTGATGTTACGCCAAGTGCCTGATATGCATTAAAAAGACAATCGAGTAAAAAAAAAAAACTTTCATGATTTAAATAGGGCATCTAATTTTAAACAGCTTTCCAATTTACTTTAATTACCAATTTTGCTTTGTTCTCTAGGTATTCTTAGTTGAAAGCTAAACCTAGGAGGTTCATATGCTAATTTCTCAGACTTTGAAGACTGCCTCTAATCTGAATGCATTTTGACCACTAGAGGGGTTCATGTGTTTCATATAGATAACATTGAGCTCATGCACATGAAGTGACCTAGGACTGAACACTGATTGGCTAAAATGCAAGTTTGTCAAAAGAACTGAAATAAGGGGGCAGTTAGGAGAAGCTTAGATACAAGGTAAAACGTGTATTACTATAACTGTTTTAGTTATGCAAAACCCGGGAATGGGTAATAAAGGGATTATCTTTCTTTTTAAACAAAAACAATTCTGGTGTTGACTGTCCCTTTAACGTAATCTACTTAAAGAGACAGTAACCAAGTTGAGATTACTTTGTAATTTAGGATAGGGTAGGGCCTTTTATTATTTTGGGGGGATTTTTTATTTTATTAGGGGGCTTAGATTATGTGTAATTAGTTTAAACTTCTTGTAATTTATTTTTATTTTCTGTAATTTTGTGTTTGTTTTTTTTTGTATTATAGTTTAGCTTATTTAATTGTATTTTAGTTTAGATAATTGTAGTTAATTTATTTAATGATAGTGTAGTGTTAGGTGTATTTGTAACTTAGGTTAGGATTTATTTTACAGGTAATTTTGTAATTATTTTAACTAGGTAGCTATTAAATAGTTATTAACTATTTAATAACTATTGTACCTAGTTAAAATAAATACAAACTTGCCTGTAAAATAAATATAAATCCTAAAATAGCTACAATGTAACTATTAGTTATATTGTAGCTATATTAGGGTTTATTTTATAGGTAAGTATTTAGTTTTAAATAGGATTAATTTATTTAATGATAGTAAATTTAGTTTGTTTTATTTAAATTATATTTAACTTAGGGGGGTGTTAGGGTTAGGGTTAGACTTAGGTTTAGGGGTTAATGACTTTATTATAGTAGCGGCGACGTTGGGGGCATGAGATTAGGGGTTAATAATTATAGGTAGGTGGCGGCGATGTTAGGGAGGGCAGATTAGGGGTTCATAAAATTTATTATAGTGTTTGCGAGGCGGGAGTGCGGCAGTTTAGCGGTTAATACATTTATTATAGTGGCGGCGATGTCCGGTCGGCAGATTAGGGGTTAATAAGTGTAGGTAGGTGGCAGAGACGTTGGGGGGGCAGATTAGGGGGCAATAAATATAATATAGGTGTTGGCGATGTTAGGGGCAGCAGATTAGGGGTTCATAGGGATAATGTAGGTGGCGGCGATGTCCGGTTGGAAGATTAGGGTTTAAAAAATTTTATTATGGGGTTTGCGATGTGGGGGGCCTCGGTTTAGGGGTTCATAGGTAGTTTTGGGTGTTAGTGTACTTTATAGCACAGTAGTTAAGAGCTTTATGTTCCGGCATTAGCCCATAAAGCTCTTAACTACTGACTTTTTTTGCTTTTGCAGTCTTGGGGGTAGAGGCTGTACCGCTCACTTCTTCCAAGACTCGTAATACCGGCATTAGGCAAATCCCATAGAAAAGATAGGATACGCAATTGACGTAAGGGGATTTGCGATAGCCTCGAGTCGCGTAAAGAAAGTTAGCGGTAGACCCTTTCCTGCCTGACTCTAAATACCAGCGGGCGTTAAAAAGCAGCGTTAGGACCCCTTAACGCTGCTTTTAAACCCTAACGCAGAACTCTAAATCTAGGCATTAGGTTTCCTTCAAAACGTTGAAAACTGCCTAAACCAGCTATTTTATTCACAACATTTTAAAGAAAACATAGGTTACAAAATGTATTTGTTTGGCCACCCTAGGAAGAGGGGAGCAAGCACAATTTTTACACAAAAGCAAAATATGTATTAAATGTCCCTTTAAGAATCTAGAGTTTCAAATCTTGTGTAGTTTTATATACTATAACAACCATTTAGTGATGTTGTATTTTGACCTTGAGAGTTTATCATTCAAATGAATAAGTGACTGCAACTCATTATGTCATGATATGCATTTTTTTTACTATAGGTTGCATTTATTTTCTAACTGCTAGGTGGTATTTAATTTATAACTGCAACTACATTATTTTGCCAAACAGAAACAAACTCTCATTATAAAAATTTGAAAATGATCTATTATGATATAGAACATGTGAACAATTAATAAGATAAAACAGCTGTCAAGACAACAAACCATCTGTTATGACCCTTTGGATTTTATGGCATCAGTTTCAAAGATAATTGTCCTCAATTAACTGAAATAAATCTCCAAAACATTCCCCATAGGATAGCAAAGTAAACTAAAAGCATGATATTACAATAACTGAGTAGTACATTTTCTAATGCATTATATTTGTAACTACACAGCATATTTATATTTTGTGATCCTTTTTTTTTTGTAACCAACATGCAATTTTATAGAGAGCTGTCAATAAATTAAATGTAATTGCACAAGCAACTTAAAAATGTTGTTTGATATGTATTATTTAAAAAATAAAGTAATTAACATAAAGCTAGATATATTACACCATTTAGCATGCAAGTTCAAAGGGATGCAACTTAATTTATTATGTTTGCCTAAAATGATATCCTTCTGCTCATTTTTGTCAACTTATATTTCAATTAGTTATATGAGTGATGAATGTAAAAAATTTTCAAGATTCATGGTGTTTTCACGGATTTCTATGTATCATTCACACCCCCCTGCAAAATGCTAATATGACTACTTTTGAGGATTTGTAGTCCTACATTCATATGATGGTGTAAATGTATTCAATGTCGAGCGGACATGATTCGCTATAGAGAATCAAGCCCACTCGACATCTCTAAATGCAGACATCTAGTGAAATGCTTGAGCAATGCCGCCCCCTGCTCACTGGCGACCAATCGTCCGCTAGCAGGGGCTGTCAATCATCCCGATTGTATCTAACTTTTTCAACAGGGCTAAACTGGAAGCTTCTAAGTACGTTTTTAAAAAAGGTTTTATACTGGATTTTTAGCTCAGTATCTGTGCATATTATTCTTTATAGTAGTGTTTATTACATGCAAATATTTGAAAATTGGTCTATAGTGTTTCTTTAACCCTTAGGGTGTTTCAGTTAAAGGGATACTAAATGCAAATTTTTTTTATTTCATGATTCGGATAGAGCATGCAATTTAAAGCAACTCTCTAATTTATTCCTATTATCAATTTTTATTCATTCTCTTGGTATCTTTATTTGAAAAAGCAGGAATAAAAGCTTTGGAGCTGGCCCATTTTAGGTTGAAAACCTGGGTTACACTTGCTGATTGGATGGCTAAATGTATCCACCAATCAGCAAGCCCTATCCAGGGTACTGAAACAAAAATGGGCCAGCTTCAAAGCTATCATTCCTGCTTTTTCAAATAAAGATACCAAGAGAACGAATAAAAATTGATAATAGGAGTAAATTAGACAGTTGCTTAAAATTCCATGCTCTATCTGAATCATGAAAGAAAATATTTGGGTTTACTATCCCTTTTATGGTCTTACACTTTCATTCTTTATATTAAGTATTACATCCACACTACAGATACATTTAGCCATCAATCAGCAAGCACTACCCAGGTGCTGAACCAAAAATGGTCAGACTCCTAAGCTTTTCAAATAAATTCCAGCTTTCAAATAAAGATACTAAGAGAACGAAGAAAAATTGATAATAGGAGTAAATTAGAAAGTTGCTTAAAATTACATGCTCTATCTGACTTATGAAATGAATTTGGGTTTTATATCCCTTTAAGTCAGGTATTCAATAGTTAGATATATAACTTGAATGCCATGAGTCAGCATGCTCAATGTCACCATGCCCTAGAGGCTGCTTTGCAGGTTTACCTTCCAGATGTTCTTACATTTAAATATTAGCTTTAATTAGTGACGTTTACAAAGACCCACAAAAAAAAACACAGAACTAATACATTATAAATAGGGATTATGACCCCAGGCATTCGATAATCAGGTATATAACATGCATGTCATGAATAAGCCTGCTCAGTGTCACCATGCATTAAACCATTATAAAAGTAAAATTGAAATAATCTAAGAGTGCTTACTTTTATTTGATATGGTAACAAACTTTAAAAGGACACAAACACTTTGAGATTATGATATAAAAATGTTTAGTTATGTGTAGTAAAACAACTTTGTATTATTTTGCCCCCTTTCCTGTGATTTTAAAGATTTTTAGTTATGAGAATTGGAAATTCGCAAGTTAGGCTTCACACGGTAAACCTTGCTACATATCGATCATTAATTGGCCTTAGCAGAGTTATTAGATAAATAACTGGAAAACAATGGAGGTTTTGCTAACAAAATAACAGTGGCAAATCACCTGCTATGTTAATTTATTTCAAAGCTGCAGAAAAATCTTGTAATTATAAGATATTTTATGTTCCGTTAAAGGGACACTGAACCCAAATTTTTTTTCACGATCCAGATAGAGCATGCAATTTTAAGCAACTTTCTAATGTACTCTTATTATCAATTTTTCTTCATTCTCTTGCTATTTTTATTTGAAAAGCAAGAATGTAAGATAGAAGTCGGCCCATTTTTGGTTCAAAACCTGGGTTGTGCTTGCTGATTGGTGGCTAAAGGCACCCACCATTAAAGAAATGCTATCCAGGGTTCTGAACCAAAAATTGGCTTACTCCTTGGCTTAGATCCCTTCTTTCTCAAATAAAGATAGCAAGAGATTCAAGAAAAACTGTTAATATGAGTAAATTAGAAAGTTGCTTAAAATTGTATGCTATATCTGAATCATGAAAGAAATAAATTGGATTTAGTATCTCTTTAAGCAGTTGCTTTCAATTTCCCTAAAATCTTTGAATCACAATAGGATATTATATAACTGTCAGTAGACCTAAATGCTAATATTTTTAGCAGCTACTGTTTTGTTTAGTTATAAAAACTACGTCAGCTTGCAAATTGTCAGCAAGACTGGGACTTTCACACTAATTTATGGTGTTAATACTCTCTGCTATCCAGTAGTATGGTACTCATGTTAATCATTAATACAATAAGCCAATGTATGTACAAATATCACTATGTAATATTTGTGTGTATACATGTGTAGTTATATACTGTATGTATATGTGTGCATGTGTATACATATATATATATATATATGTTTGTATGTTTGCAGTGTTTTTGACATTTCTATTTTTTTTTTATTGTAATTTTTTTTTGAGGTAAAAAAAGATCTGCAGAGAGTATAGCTTATCAGAAACATTATACAAACAACATTAATGTAAGAATAATCCACATTTAACAGATATATATTACAGGTATTGTTTCTGCAACGAGTTGGTAAAAACATTGAAAGCATTATTAAACCTCCTTTAGTAATTCACTTAAGAAACCTTCTGGATTAAGCAAGAGGTCATACTTGAACCTCTAGATCATCAGAAAAAAATTCACCCCATAAGAAGTTATATTCTTAAGAAAGATGTCATTTTTATGAGAGATACAAATCTAGATATTTCAGAAATAACAGCAACATATGAAATATTCAGAAAATAGAGCATTGTACTGAGATCTAAAGGTACTAATTTAAAGGGACAGTCTATACCTTAGTCATCTTAAAGTCTTACCTTAGATTAAGCTGCAAATAGCCTCCTGCACTCTTTCTATATCATGCAGCAGGAACAGTAAACAAGTTATTTTAAAACGAATAGTGTTTCTGGCCAGTTGGAAATAACTGCCAAGTTCAGCCCTCTGATGACATCACGATCTGGGCAGCATATGGCATCCAATCACAAAAGGCTCACTAGTTGGATTCAACAGACTGTCAATGCTATTCAGTAGAGTGCCTAGATGCAGCCTAGATTGGGATGTCATCAGTGGGCGGAGCTTGGCAGCCATTTCAAACTGGCCAGAAACAATATTCATTTTAAAATAAATGTTTTGCTGTTCCTGCTGCATGATATAAAAAGGGTACAGGAGGCTATTTGCAGCTTAATCTAAGGTAAGACTTTAAGATGACTAAGGTGTAGACTGTCCCTTTAATATGTCAGAAGGCATTATCAACCCAGTATTTACAAGCTAGATGCATTACTGTATATGGGATAAAGGCATTGAGATTACACCATAGGCCATGTATGTAGGATTTAGTTATCTTTGCTGCTCAAACATAAAATTGCACTCACTAACCTAAAGTAACTAACTGATATATATTTTTACCAGGGCATTTGCTTTAGGGAATCTAAAATTGAGGTGTCATCTGATTTTCTTACTCCCCAAATATTTCTTCCATCTATTTTTGGATACTCACCTTTATATAAAAAATATTTTTAATAAAATTACCGTTACTCATATAATTCTATTAATAATCACTACCATTATTCTGCATTACACAGTATTAGACTGCTCATAAAATTAAAGTGAATGTCAATTTTGATGCTAAAGTGCCCGATTTTTAAAAATTCGATTAAAAACAGGGGCACTTTAATTCATAAAAATTTACATTTCACTCCTGTTGTGAAAAAAAGCTTATCTTTTAATCTTCACAGCAGCTCCAGCTTCCTCCAGTCATTGCAAGCCATTTCTGACGTCCAGGGCCGCCACTAGAAATTTTGGGGCCCCTGACTTAACCATTGATCAGGGCCCCCCCCCCCCCCCCCTCCTTTGACATGTGCAATTTTTGACCAAGTGACTAAAACGTATATGCACTTTATTCTTAAGTGTCTATTTAAACTTGGAAATGTTGTAAAGGTAGTAACATACACTGAAACACACACACACTCACACATAACAATTCACATATAGACACTCTAGCAAACACGCAAAGAAACTCAGACACAGACACCCAAACAGACACTTAGCACTGGTTTACATTGACCTGACAAGTAATGAGGTAAACTACAGTTTTGTAAAAAAAAAAGGAGATTTAGAAAACAAAATATGGAGTTCTGATTATCTTTTTGTAAAGGAAGATACCAAGTAAATGATGACAACAGCATGCAGTGGCTGAAAGGAAGGGCCCTGAACTGCCTAAACAATAATTTAAAGGTTAAATGGTAGATTGGTGACTTCCGGAAAGGTCTCATTAGTCTCAAAGTCTGTAGAAAGATGTGAATAATCAGTAGTAAGATCAAAATGTCCTAAAAATGAACAGACAATGGACACACACACACACAAACTCAAACTTGCACATACACCCAAGGAAACACCAACAGAGACAGCCTCAGAAAACACACAAAGACATACACACACACACAGAGACACCCACAAAAAACACAGAAAGTCATACATACACACCCTCACTGAGACATCCACAGAAAACACACAAAGACATACACACACCCTCACAGAGACACCCACAGAAAATACACACCCTCACAGAGACATCCACAGAAAACACAGACATACATACACACACACACACCCTCACAGAGACATCCACAGAAAACACAGACATACACACCCACCCTCACAGAGGCATCCATATAAAATACACAGACAAACACACGCCCACCCTCACAGAGACACCCATAGAAAAAGCTCAAAGACATATGCACACACCCTCACAGACATCCACAGAAAATGCACAAAGACATACACACCCACCCTCACAGAGATACCAACAGAAAAAAATACATACACACTCATAGAGACACAAACAAAAGCACAAAGACATAAACACAGACACCCACAGAAACACTCACAGTAGGAAACATTTATGCACCTTGCATCCCCTAAATCAAAAGTGTGTGACATGCATGATAAAAAAATGCAGAAATTAAGAGATCACTTTTTAAAGAATCGTATTTGTAAATGTGCAAACAAAAATAATTCTGTGAATTCAAAATTGTACATTAATGATCTGGGTAGATGGCTAGATGAAGAAAAGTATTTTTAAAAGGTTGACATATGTTTGTTTGATATTTTCTCCATTTTCCCCAACCAAGAGCACCACTTCAAATATAGTGTACAAATGTTCCCATCTGTCAGCTGTACTTGTGGATTTAGAAAATGCTGTACTCTATATGGTCTTGGTGGAACCATAAGCTGTGGTACTCATGCCATTAGATCTGGTTAAATGCAGGATTTAAGATTGTTGGTATGCATTTCAAAATTAAGTCAGCTGTAGAGTAAACTGAACAGTTTTAAGTTAACCTGTCTCATTTCCAACACTGAGCAATCTTAGTCTGAGAGTATAACATGTTATGCAGATGTAAAAAACTTAGATAAAATGCCTCCTTGTATCTGGAATGTCCTTGCATAAAGGGGCAGTAAACTGGAATGTAATATATATCATTTGTGTATTGAGGAGGAAACATTTCTGCATGGTTTTAAATATAGAATTTCTACAGCATTGTCAAATAATCATAAATACACTGCTGCTAAAAAAATGCGTTTTTATGGACCCCTGTCCCCACCATACAACTACTACCACACTGAAGTTACAATTTTAAATTGCACAAAGAAATAAAAAACATTTGCTAAGTAATTCCTACCTCCTCTGCAAATGAAAGTGATCAGCCGTCTGACTCAGTCACACACTCTACAAACAAAGTGCCAAGTCTGTCTCACACTGTGCATAGTGGTTTAGTGCACACTCAGAAATCCTCTCAAATGCTAATACTTTACTCATTGTAATAACATTTCTCATGCTCAATTAGCACTCTGCTGTAGTACCCACTGGTGGCTGCCAAAATTAAAAAAAAAAAAAAAAATTTTTTTTTTTTTTTTTTTTTTTTTTTTAGTTCTTGCCTCATGGGGCCCCCCTAGCCCATTGAGCCCCTGACAGGAGTCACCCCTGTCACCCCCTGATGGCGGCCCTGCTGACGTCCATTCACGCCCCGCCCCCCCCCAGGGGAATCAGTGTCTGATTCAACACTGTGATTGGAGGAAGCCAGATTCCTCATTTTAGACCCAGGAAGAGGCTTTGCGAAGGGTGGAGGAATCTGGAGCTGCTGTGAAGATTAAAAGGTAAGTTTTTTTTTTCTCAACAGGAGTGAAATGTAAATTTTGATTGAATTTTTAAAAACCGGGCACTTTAGCATCAAAATTTACATTCACTTTAACTTAACACATCAGAACAATTTTATTATAATTCATACACTCAAAACTAAGATAACCTTCTTATGCACATTAACTCCTAGGCGTTCTACCACCTTTATTATTATTGAAAATGTATTTATTGTATTTTTTATACAAAACGCTGATAAAGTTATAATCATTGTGTATATATCTATGTTATCCCTTCCATATACCCTTATAGGAAGTTATCATAACATTTAATTAGATCAAGATTAATATCATCTAAGAATACCTTCATGTGTTTAAATGTATAATTATTTCATATTTCTCAATATTGTTTTATAAGTATAAGTATATACATCAGCTTTTGTTTTTATTCTATCCCACTTGAAAGTAAGACAGACAGTAGAGACTGCAATCATACTGACAGACCTTAGTCTGTCAACCAATCATATGTGGATAAACAAGATTGACACATTGATGAATCAATAATAACACAGTATTATCGAGTGGACTGAAAACTGCTCAGGAATATAACTACCTCTGTAACAATGAAGAGATTTATACAGGCGCATACAAACCATGTAAATAATATTAAATTGGGTGCATACACAGTATATTACTGAGGATTAACAACGGTAATCACTCAATATTCTACCAATCACAATCTCGGAAAATGACAGACACCTATATGCTCCAATCATATTACGCTAAATGTGATTGACAGCTCTGGCAGCCAATTGGGTGTCAGGGTTTTTTCCCCTGCTTTGTTTGCAATGTGCTGTTGGCAGCCATTTTACTCACCTCTCTTGCTGACTCTGGTGCATACTGTGTGATGCGGCTCATTTCCTGCACTTCCCTTTATGGCAAGGTGTACATCATACGTGTGAGACAGGATGCAGTCTCAGAATTGTGATGTCATTACTTATTATTAAAAGGGCCTCTGTTCAGTATGCTTTGCCCTTGCGTTGTCTCAGACCTGTTTGTGAGAGCTCCTATGTATTACCTGGCTGTATGATGTCCCTCCTGGTTCCTGATCCCTGGCTTGTTCCTGACTCTGCTGTTCTCCTTGTTCCTGATTCCGGCTCGTCTGACTACTTGCTTTGGCTCCTGACTCGGCTCGTCTGACTATTCGCTTTGGCTCCTGACTCGGCTTGTCTGACTACCAGCCCTGGTTTTGATTCCTGGCTTGTTATTTGACTTCTGGACTTTTTATTATTTTTTGCTATTAATAAAGGTGTGATTATTTTTGCACTTCTCGTCTCAGTCTGATTCCTGGCATCCTGACATTACGCAAGGTCCATGAATCCTGATGGTGCTAATAATCCACCTTTACCTGCCATAATTTCCAGGATGGATGAACAGGATCACCGCTTGAATCAATTTGCACTAGCCCTGCAAACCCTGCTGACTCGCACTGCACATTTGAACCAAAGTGTCCCGCAAGTTATGGCTGCTCCTGTTTCCGCTGCTGCACCTAGTCCTACCAGGAGCATGTCCGGTTCTGCACCTCTACTTCAGCGATATGGAGGCGATCCTAATCAGTGCAGAGGGTTTTTGAACCAGGTGGGCATTTACTTTGAGATGTTACCTCAGGTGTTTCCCTCTGACAGAGCTAAGGTGGGATTTCTTGTTACTCTCTGACACAGCTCTTGCCTGGGCTAATAACTTGTGGGAGACTAATAAACCTGTGATTTCAAATTACCCGGAATTTGTGGCCTCTTTTTCGAAGGGTATTTGATGTTCTGGCTTGCTCCTCCTTTGCTGCTAAATGACTCATGTCCATTCAGCAAGGTACAAGATCTGTTGCTCAGTATGCCATTGAGTTCCGTACACTTGATGCAGAGGTAGGTTGGAACAATGAAGCCCTTGTTGCTGCCTTCTTTCATGGGCTCTCTGATGAGATTAAAGACAAAGTTGCTGACAGAGATTTACCAGAGGATTGCGAGGCATTGCTGTCTTCGTAATCCTAATTGAAATCAGACTCAGAGAGAGGCCCTCTTTCAAGGAGCACTTGCACAAGCCTCCTTTTCCGTTGTTTCCTACGTGTTCGTTTCCACCCATGCCTCCCTCTCCTCCCAAGTCACCAGGTACTGCTGAGCTGATGCAATTGGGATTCACGTGTCTCTCCGCAGTGGAGAGAGCCTTTAGGGGGAGGGAGGGGCTCTGCCTCTATTGTGGGTTACAGGGTCACCTTTTGAAGTCTTGTCCTACACGGCCGGGAAATGCTCACACCTAAGGTCCTGTTGGGGGCAGACCTTGGGTGGTTTATCCTTGTCCCAGAACCACTAAAGGAGAAACTTTTGGTCACGGTTGTCTTTTCCTGGGCTGACTCCTCCATAGTCATCCAGGCTCTTGTTGACTCCGGTGCTGCAGACTATTTCATTGACAGCACTTCATTCCTGTTTTGCCTCGGTCCGTTCCACTTGCTATTGAGGCCATTGATGGCAGGCCCCTTCAGCCCGCACTCGTTACTCACGAAACTGCTCAGTTATCCATGGTTGTTGGGGCTCTCCATTTTGAAACCCTCTAGTTTCAGGTGATAAACTCTCTGTATTTTCCGGTTGTTCTGGGTTATCCCTGGCTCTAAAAGCACAATCCCAGTCTCAACTGGCGCAGGTCCAAAATTTTGTTGTGGTCTCCGCAATGTATTTCCACTTGTCTTCTGAAAACAGTTAAAGTTTTGTGCACTTCTTCGGTATCTCAATCGCCAGAGGAGTACCAAGAGTTCCTAGATGTTTTTGACAAGGTGCGTGCCGGTATGTTGCCTCCTCGCCAGTCTTACGATTGTGCCATAGACCTGCAACCCGGTGCCATTCCTCCTCGGGACCGGGTTCACCCTCTGTCTGTTGTGGAGAATTGTGCTATGGAGGAGTATGTTGCCGATGCTCTGTCACGGGGGATCATCCGCAAATCCTGCTCTCCTGCAGGGGCTGGCTTCTTCTTTGTGAAGAAAAAGGTTAGCGAGTTAAGACCATGCATCGATTATAGGGGTCTTAATCGTCTTACCATTAAGAATGCTTACCCTATTCTGCTGATTACGGAACTCTTTGACCGCCTCAAGGGAGCTACAGTATTTACTAAACTTGATTTGAGAGGAGCGTACAATCTCGTTAGGATCAAGGAGAGCCACGAATGGAAAACAGCATTTAAACACCAGGAGCAGGCATTATGAGTATCTTGTAATGCCCTTTGGCCTATGTAATGCTCCTGCTGTTTTCCAGCAATTTATTAATGATGTCCTACCAGATATGTTGCAACAGTGTGTTGTGGTGTACTTAGACGACATCCTCATACACTCACCCACACTTGAGGCTCATCGTTCTGATGTTACACAGGTTCTTCAGAGACTACATGAGAACGGCCTGTTTTGTAAACTCAAGAAATGTGAGTTCCATCAGACTCAAGTAACTTTCCTAGGTTATGTTTTCTCCGTTGCAGGGTTCTACAGGGATCCTGACAAGTTATCTGCAGTTCTGCATTGGCCTCACCCAGTTGGTCTTCGGTCTATTCAACGTTTTTTGGGGTTCGCCAATAACTATAGAAAGTTTATTAAAAACTTTTCTTCCTTGGTCAAACCTATCACAGACAAGACCCGTAAAGAGAATGATCCACTCCATTGGTCACCTACTGCCATTAAGGCCTTTGATAGTCTTAAGACTGCCTTTGCTGCCGCTCCAGTTCTGGTACATTCTAACCCTGTCCAGCCTTTCGTTCTTTTTTCTTTTTTTTTTATTGAACAGGTCAAAAAAACATATTTTATGTATATAGACATCGAGAATAACTTTAACAAAACACAATTCATCTGACAATATAGCATAGAATACATAGATAGAAATCCAAAATATATGTAACAAATTATATTCTCAATTTGTATCATACTACTCCAGCGATGTCTATATCACTACCCGTAGAATATAGATAACATGTTCAAAACAAATGACATAAACCAAATACAGATACCATGTTATCTACAGAACAAGTAATAATAACAAAAAGAAAAAAAGAAAAGAATAGCATTTTTAATTTTTTTTACCTTAACCTTAAAGGGTGGTTACAAAGAAAAAAACTACTGGTAACAGTTGCAGTATTCTCTTTAGAGAGCAAAGAGGAAAATTCAAACAGGACAATTAACTAGTATCTCAATAAGCTTTACTCGGATCCGCCAGGTACCCGGGGGGAGCTGAAAAGGGGAGAAAAACAAACAAACGAAAAAAATGTCCATTAAGGCCGTTGATAGTCTTAAGACTGCCTTTGCTGCTGCTCCAGTTCTGGCTCATCCTAACCCTGTCCTGCCTTTCGTTCTTGAGGTCGATGCGTCTGAGACTGGAGTAGGTGCCCTCTTGTCTCAACGTCCTACGCCTGAAGGTTCCTTGCATCCATGTGGTTTCTTCTCTAAGAAATTGTCTCCAGCAGAGTGAAATTATGAAATTGGTGACAGGGAATTACTGGCCATAATGTTGGCACTCATGGAATGGAGGCATCTACTCGAGGGTACTAGCGTGCCAGTGCTCATTCTTACTGACCACAATAATTTAACTTATCTATCTGAAACAAAATGTTTGTCGCCCAGACAGGCCAGATGGGCGCTATTTTCGTCTTGGTTTAATTATGTGGTCTCCAACCTGCCTGGTTGTAAGAATGTTAGGGCTGATGCCCTCTCTCGACAATTTTCGCCTCTGTCCAAGGAGGAGTCTGTACCTACTCCAGTTATACCTCCTGATCACATTTTGGCTACCATACATACTAATTTTACTTCTCCCTTGGGGGAGGAGATCATGGCTGCACAAACCAATGCACCTCCTGAGAAACCTAGTGGTAAGTGTTCTGTTCCTTAGAATCTTCAATCTAAACTTTTGCACACTTACCACTATCCTAAAGCCGCAGGTCACACAGGCAAGAACCAAATGATTTGGTCTATCACTCGACAATTCTGGTGGCCAGGTCTTCGTTCTGATGTTGCTGCGTATGTTGCCTCCTGCACAGTTTATGCACAGAATAAGACTCCTCAACGTCTTCCTGTAGGTCTTCTTCAACCTATTGCTAATGGTAAGCGTCCTTGGACACATATTTCCATGGACTTCATTGTCAAGTTCCCAGTTTCCATTGGCAATACTGTTATCCTTATGGTGGTTGACGATTTTTCGAAAATGTCACATTGCATTCCCTTGAAGAAGTTGCCTACTGCTCAGGAGCTTGCTTCAATTTTTGCCCAGGAAGTCTTCCGTTTACATGGGTTACCCAAGGAGATAGTTTCAGACTGGGGTAGCCAGTTTGTCTCCAGATTTTGGCGTTCCTTTTGTGCTCAAATGGGGATCCAGCTTTCCTTCTCCTCGGCATATCACCCTCAATCCAATGGGGCTGCGGAATGGTCTAATCAAGCTCTGGAACAGTTCCTCCATTGCTATATCTCAGATCACCACAATAATTGGTCTGAACTGTTACCTTGGGCAGAGTTTGCTCGTAATAGTGCTATTAATGCTTCCTTCAAGTTATCCCCGTTCATGGCGAATTATGGGTTTCAACCATCCTTGTTGCCCGATTCATTCATGTCTCAGGGTATTCCGGCTTTGGAGGAGCATATCCGGCAACTCTGTTCCACGTGGGTGCAGATTCAGGATTGCCTTCATCATTCTATGCAGCGCCAAAAGTTCCAGGCTGATCGTAGGCGTCTGCCCGTGCTTTCCTACCAGGTTGGTGAGAGAGTTTGGCTGTCCTCCCGCAACTTGAACCTTAGTGTGCCTTCCAATAAACTGGCTCCCCGTTATGTTGGTCCTTTTCGAATACTCCGATGGGTCAATCCTGTGGCCTACACTCTTGACCTTCCTCCTGCAATGCTCATCTCCAATGTTTTTCATGTCTCCCTCTTGAAACCATTCGTTTGTAATCGGTTTACCACTGTGTTGCCTCGTCCCCATCCTATGTTTGTTGACATCCATAAGGAGTATGAGGTCAGTGGCATTATTGACTCTCATATGTCCAGGGACCACATACAGTATTTGGTTCACTGGAGGGGCCACGGTCCAGAGGAGTGTTCATGGGTTCCCTCCTCTGATGTTCATGCTCCTGCCCACCTCCGTGCCTTCCATGCCTGTTTCCTCAATAAGCCTTTTGTCCTCCCGCGGAGGAGGGGTCGTTGAAGGGAGGGTACTGTCAGGGTTTTTTCCCTGCTTTGTTTGCCATGTGCTGCTGGCAGCCATTTTACTCACCTCTCTTGCTGACTCTGGTGCATACTGTGTGATGCTGCTCATTTCCTGCACTTCCTTTTATGGCCAGACTGGTGTACATCCTCCGTGTGAGACAGGATGCAATCTCAGAATTGTGATGTCATCACTTATTATTTAAAGGGCCTCTGTTCAGTATGATTTGCCCTTGTGTTGTCTCAGACCTGTTTGTGAGAGCTCTTATTTATTACCTGGCTTTCTGACGTCCCTCCTGGTTCCTGATTCCTGGCTTGTTCCTGACTCTGCTGTTCTCCTTGTTCCTGATTCCGGCTCATCTGACTATTCGTTTGGCTCCTGACTCGGCTCGTCTGACTATTCGCTTTGGCTCTTGACTCGGCTCGTCTGACAAACCTTGGTTTTGATTCCTGGCTTGTTATTTGACTTCTGTACTTTTTATTATTTTTTGCTATTAATAAAGGTGTGATTATTTTTGCACTTCTCGTCTCAGGGTATAAAAATCACGTGAGACTGCAGCGAGATTGCCATTTGATAAAGCCAAAATGCGTTTTTAATCTTTCTTAATAAATTTTATCATTATACCTAAATAAAGGTTAAGTTTTAACCTCTTTTTCATGTAATGTATAAAATTTTACTTTGTTGTAGACACTGAGTGCTATACAGTGTACTCTTTTCTCAGCCTCTTGCTGAAACAGTTTCAAATTATTTTCTAAGTACACAAGCACCACCCTATTCCACCTGTCTACCTATTTCCAGTAGTGCCATTGGTATATCTGTACTAGTCTATTTATAACTGTCCCTAATTGGCCACAACAGAGAAGGTAACCTAAGTTACAATATGACATCTTCCATTCTTTGTTTTAGACACTAAAACGTATTTTATTTAATTTTTATTTTGTCAAAGTTTAAACAGCTAATGAAACTTTAAAAAGTAAATCTGCATGAAATTCTCAGACTAATCTTTTCTTTAAATGCACCATTCTATCTAGCATTCATTTAGTGTTTAATGTCCCTTTAATAAATAGTATAGTTAAGTAATGCATAATTATGCTGCACTGTTTTGTTTAATTACCTATATTTGTTTTCCTGTCCCATGGTATTTGCTACAAATGTTTAAAAGGATAGAAAAGTCAAAGTTGAAATGTGCATGGGTACATTTCAGTTTTAAATGGTTTTAAATAGAAGCATTTTTGCAGTATACTTCCATTACCAGAAATATTTCTAGTACAATGTATTAGTGTTTCAGTGGCATATGTACATATGCTATGTGTGGTTAGAGCATCAGGATTCACCAGGTAGCTGGCCACTGCCTTAATAAAGACTTAATTTGAGTCATACAAATCATTGCTGACTCTCTGAGATACTGTGGTGTGGAATTTTATTGCACGGATCGCTCACAGCATGAGCATGCCGCAGAAACAGTAAAATAACTTTTACTAGAAATATATTGCAAAAATGCATCCATGCTCATTTCTATGTTTACCTTTCTATCCCTTTAAAGGAACATTAAAGTCAACATTCAACTTTCATGATTAAGATAGAGCCTGCCATTCTAAATATCTTTCTAATTTTTTGTCTTTAGCAGTCTAGGTAGGGTGACCATATTGCTGCTTTAAAAAGGGACACATATGAAAAATACATATGTTAGGGCTGTTTAAAGAAATGTTTTGAATAATATTCCATTATTAGAACCCTAAAATGTGTATTTTTCATATGTTCCTTTTTTAAAGTGGCAATATGGTCACGCTAAGTCTAGGGCAAGTTTATTATGAGGCAAATGTCCCAATCGGTTGAAGACTCGTTCATATGAGTTGCTGCTTCATAAACCCTCTCAGCCACCCCGGATTCATTCAACCGGGTGATTGATAAGCCCTACACTCACGCAACTGGTTGTGTCAGGGTAGGGGGCGCAATTGTATGAGTGTTCCCTCCTGCAATGAGAAATATGGGGAACAAATTTACCCCAAAATTTGCAATAAGATGCGGTCAGGCTCAAAACATTTAAATCCTGTCTGTTTGCAAATTGATAAATCTTGCCCTATGTTTAACATTGCTATGAATAATGTTGCAAACACTGCTACCAGATGGACAGAGACTTGTGCATGCTCCTGAGCTCACCTAGTATTACTCTTTAAAAAAGGATATCAATAGAACTGAGCAAAATTGATAACAGAAGTAAATTGGAAAGTTGTATTAAATTGTATGCTCTATCTAATTTATTTATGTTTAGTTTTGACTTTTCTGTCCCTTTAATTATCTAATCAAAAACATAGGTTACATATATAGTTTTATAGTAAATATTGCTACTTCCAGACACGCTGCATATTTTCTAGATTTATTGGTAAAGTGAAAATTGTGCAGAATATCACTTAATGATTCCGATAATGTGTGTTTCCCAGAGATAAGTGAGAAAATTATATAGGAATAAAGATTTAAATAGGTTTTCTGATAGAACTGCAAATCTGAGAAATCCATCATGTTAATAGGCTGGTAAACTATGACTGTTTGTGAAACGGAACTCTGAAACAGCATACTGCAAGTTCACTGGCATATCCATTGTGCTCATCACATGCAAGTTTATTTCTAATGCATGGATTCATTCTCTTAGCACTCTTTAATGAGCATATTTTTCAAATTCTGCTACAGGAAAACTAATTTTTTACTTCAATGGTTTTTAAGTCTTTACACTTTGCACTTCTGTCCACACATGTATTGTATCTGCTTCTAATAATAAGTATTTATTATTTACAGGTATTATTTCTTAAATGTGTGTAACATCAGAAATGTAGCAAATATTTTTTTTATTTTATTTAGGGCTAGATTGCGCAGTAAATATATTTTTTGTGTTAGCAAAAAAATCGCTAGCATTGGGCTTTTTTGTGGCTTCTCGGGTTTCTCTGATATCACAAGTATTTTGTATTTCGCGCTAGCGGTAACACGGAAAGCACAAAAATCCTAAGCAGAGTTTTTGTTTACGTGTGCATGTATTCCCCCATAGAAATCAATAGAGACAAAAAAGTTAAAAAAAAAACCCTACTCGTGCAAACAACCTTGCATTTTCCCATTCCCCATAGAAATCAATGGAGAAATAAAGTGAGAAAAACCTACCTTAGCTTTTTCCTTTCATTCTATTGGCTGATTTGAATTTGACAATTCAAATCAGCCAATAGAAATGCAAGGGTATCCCTATTCACTATTTAGTGTGCAGCTGGAGACCACATGAAGAGGACCCTGTGTTGAAGGTCTGATGAGGACCACCAATGTCGCCGCTGCCATTGCCACGGCCTCGCATGGTAAAAAAGATGGCGTGCCACGATAAATGAAGATGGAGCACCACACATCATCATTGGTGAGTACTAACTTTGGGGTTAGTGTTAGTTTTTTGTTTTTTTGAGGGGTGTTTTTTTTAAAGATTAGGGTTTTTATTTTTTTGGGCAGCAAAAGAGTTGAATGCCCTGCAAAAGGCCATTTTAAGGGCTATTGGTAGTTTATTTTTAGAATAGGGTTTTTCTTTATTTTGGGGTTGTTGTTTTTTTAAGGAATATTAGAGTAGGATAAAAAACATATTTTTGTTTTTTTTCTTTTTTTTATTTCTTTTTTTAATGTTAGTTTTTTATTTTTCAGTAATGGTAGGGTTTTAAAAAAAATATTTAATGGTAGTTTTTTTCTGTATTTTTTTTTAAAAAGGTAAGATAATTTTTTTTTATATAACATTACAGGTAAAAAAAAATATTTTAAGGTATTTTTAACTTGGGTTACATTAGGGGTGTTAAGTTAGGGGTTTACATGTTAGTTAATAACTTTGCATTGTGGGGGGTTGGCGGTTTAGGGGTTAATAGTTTATTTAGGTATTTTGCTGTTATATATCTTAGGTTACAATATTAATTATACTCTATTTCAGCGGTAACCTCCAGCGTATTATTTATTTACGTAACAATATTTCCAAAGTTCTAATCAGTTAATCTCTATAAACACAATGATTATATTTATGTAGTAAAATAAATATTGCTTCTAACCAGTCATATCTATCAATTGATCAATACAATATTAGAACATAAAGCAGGCTATAGAGATATTTATATTCAATTACTATTCAGTAGATATTGTCTATTATCCCATGAATGAATGAAATATTTCTATAAATTTACCTTACTCAAAATGAAACTTAACAAATATCCCCCACAGGAATTGTATCACAGCAATTTGTTTTTAACCAGCAACACATAGTCCAATGTCAAAATATGGATCAATAACGGGGGCGGAGCCAAGCTGTGCTGGGACATGGCTGTGCGTTTGTAGAGCTCCGGTGATGTTACTGCTCACTTAACATAAGACCCATAGGTGGAGACCCTAACCTTGCTACATTGGATTCCTAAAACCTCCTGACAGGCACCGGTGAGCTTTGGGAAGACACTCTTGCACCATATAAGAGAACGGCCGGATCTTATTCATAACGGAGGTCCGGCCGCCATCTTGGATTTTCCCGGGGAGGTCTGGAAACATTCCTGCTTGTTTGAAACAAGCCCAAACTCTGTAGGAACTGAAAGGAGGTGACTACCTTCGGACCTCCAGCCAAGGAAACAGCCGCTGGTGACCCGCTAAGGAGAGGAACAGATACAGATCGACCGCAGGCTCACTACACCGGGCCACGCGGTACATCCGCTCACATAAGGTAAAACTGCACCGCAACTTTCTATAACTGTGGGAGAGACTGATCATATAAGAGGCCAGGTCTAGCCTCTGAGACACCCAAATCTGATCGATACCTGGCTGTCCCTGCCTTAGTCATAACATGGGAGAGTGAGATGCGTGTCAAATCTTGCTAATACTTTATTAACCCCTTAATTGCCGCACGCCAAGCTCCCAGAGGCATCTGATACCTGGGCAACAGGAGGCTAAACAGGGTGGGACCAGGTCTAAACACAGGGAGAACACTATAAACTTGGAAAAAGAAAAACAGCCTTTCTACCCTGTTCATACCTGTCAATAGAAGTGATTTTTATTATCAGCTGCAGCAATTTTAAAAGCCTGAGAGGGTACTTTAATTTGGGCATATCGCTGTGGGAAGACCATATTACCTAAAACTGATCTGTTTGCTTTGGGGGCAGTGACTTCTGTTGCTCCTGCTGGGACTCTGTGGCCATTTCTTTCATATACAGCTGACCATTATCTGACCTGCATCCATAAGACTTTTGCATAAGAATTTGTCCTACCCTTTTAACACGAACTACCATTATGTCCCAGCGAAAAGGTCCTAAGACAGACAAGAGCAATAAACTACCAGCGACCACACCATCTGTGTCTGCATTTTTTCACTCTACAGACTCAGGCCTCTCAGAGCAATTACAATCGCAAGACAAACCTACAACAGACATGCAGGCGGAATCCTTGCCTTTGCAACATAACTCTCTACTGGCCCTGCAGTCACAGATTGCTGAACTCCCTTCCAAGAATGATCTTGAATCCCTTAAAACTTTCATCAAAGGCGAAATGAGGGAGCTCAGGAAGGACCTTACTGAAATGGGCTCTAGACTGGACTACCTCGAGGAGGGCCAAGACGCTCTTAACACCATGGTAAGCTCAAATACACAACAACTTTCAATACAGGACTCCATGGTGCAGTCTTTGCAGGAGAAACTTGAAGATCTGGACAATCGTGGAAGGAGGAATAACCTCAGGATCAGAGGTATTCCTGAAGATGTCCCACAGGATCATTTGAAAACATACATTACAGATTTGTTTCACTTTCTAACACCAAGGTCACCACCACTCCAAAATGATGATATCGAACGGCTCCACAGAGCACTCAGGCCCCCATCTAAACCACCATCTCCACCACGAGATGTGATTCTGAGGTTTCTAAGGTACACTACGAAAGAGGAGCTGTGGCAAGCAGCGAGAGCAAGGAGAACTATCACATTCAAAGACCACAACATACAAATTTTCCAAGACCTCAGCCCGCAAACCATCCAGCGGCGCAAAGAGATCAGATTTCTTACCAAAATTCTGCAAGAAAGTAATATTAGATATCGGTGGGGATTTCCATTTAGTTTAATCATCACTCACAATGGTTCCCAGATTATTTATAAGTCCTTCCAAGACCTGGACAACCTGTCCAAGAAGCTAAAGATTAATATTGCTCCCCCTGGAGAAGACGTCCTGGAACTTTCATCTTCAAGACAGGACAATAATCGAGACCCCCCAAGGGAACAGCGACTGCAGTGGATCAAGTCACAGTCCAAAAGAAGGAAAACTGAACCATCTACACCAGACACTCCTTGAATCCACTGCAGATGATGTGTGCTAAGAAGCCTGGACTTTGCTATTTTGGACTAAACCCATTCTGCCTACCAGACTTTAGCTCGACCATATGAGGTCATTGGACTTTCAGTAATCCTTTTCTTCCACGAGGACTCTGAGCTTAGGTAATGGGTAAGAACCAAATGGCCTACACACAGCTTAATATAATATTAATAAATATGTTATGATGTACTGCTTGCATTTTAGTCCCTAAATGTTTGGGTCAATCATAGTTAGCGAATTGTATTAGAGTTTGGGGTCATGTCTTTTTCCCATCCCCACCCCTGTTTCACATTCACCATAAGTCTCCACTTTGTGTCTTTCTATAGCACTTATATTGATACCAAGAGCGTTAAGTAACACCGTTTACCCCCCTACCAAGATGTGTTTTCTTTGGAATGCACTACATGTTAGAACAGTTTTTAGATGTTGTTCAATCTATTATGTTATTATTGTGTTCATTGTGTATATGATGTCTCATGCCATTCCTCCAATGTTGTCCTACTCAGCTAAGAAATACAAGCTAACCCTGTACCAGTCCTTCTCAATAGTGTATGAACAAAAACAGACTAATGCTGACAAATACGACTACAATTAAAGTCCTTTCCCATAATGTCAAGGGGTTTAACATCCCACAGAAACGATCTATGGCATTTCGAGATTATAAAAGACTTAAGTGTGACGTCGTCATGCTTCAAGAGACTCACTTTAAAAGGGGGTATGAACCCCGCTTATCTTTCAAGAAATTCGTCCCTGCTTATTTTTCTTCTAATGACTCCAAACGTAATGGAGTATGCATAATGATTAATAAAAAAATTCCCTATAAAGTGAGTTCAATTGCTAAAGACAGAGAGGGGAGATATCTAATTATTTCAGGGACCCTATACCATAAACCTATCACTTTGGTGAACATTTATGCGCCCAGCCTCGATTCTTCTAAATTTTTCCATCAAATTGGTAATAAAATATTAGAAACTGCTAGAAATAGCTTGCTTATGGGTGGTGACTTTAATGCTGCGCTCGACCCTACCATTGACTGCTCATCAGGTAAATCCTCAGTCCCCAACTGCACCCTTAACCTAATAAAGTCCCAACTAACGACTCTTGCATTACATGATGTCTGGCGAATCCAACATCCGACCATGAAGGATTATACCTTTTACTCATACCCTCACCAAAGTTATTCTAGGATAGATTACTTGTTGACAGATGTCTCTAGTCTGTCACAAGCTCTCGAGTCAGAAATATATCCCATAACTTGGTCAGACCACTCCATGATTAGTTGTACCTTTAACTTCACATCAACACCTCCCAGTCGAGTATCTGGAGACTAGACGAATCTCTCCTCAAAGACCCTTTAACTCAGATCCAACTTACTAAGTCCATTGAGGAATATTTTGAATCTGAATGCTAACTCTAACACCTGCCCACAACACATCTGGAATGCCCACAAATGTGTCCTTAGAGGAGAGCTGATAGCTATTAAGGCCGCTAAAATTAAACAAAATCAGAACTACTTAGCCTCACTGTTAGCAGATTAAATAAACTCCCAAGATATTCACAAAAGATTCCCCAAAGATCGCTCCCTCGCTTAGTAGCTTAGAACACAAGCGAGCACAACTCAACATGTTTCTGGGGGTTGAGGCCAAGCGCAATGCGCTATTTCTTAAAAAACATTTCTATGAAGGAGCTAATAAAACAGGGCAAGCTGTTGGCAAGACAGTTGAGGAAAAAGTGCTCAACAGGTATATTCTACATATAAAAGACGACAAGGGGAAAGATTGGTACACATCCAAAGACATAACATGCAATTTCAGACAATACTACGAGTCACTGTATAACTTAGACCGGACTACCCCTTCTCCTTCCCTTGCAGACATACAAACCTACCTGAATCAGTTACACATCCCGGGAATATCCGAGGAGCAGAGGGACAGCCTAGATGCACCCTTCTCAGCTGAGGAAATTAAGCTAGCAATTAAATCACTTAAAAAAGGAAAGTCCCCGGGCCCAGACGGCTTTGGTAATGCCTACTATACCACATTCAAAGACCTCTTAATACCACATCTCCTAACATACTTTCAAAGCATAGATGATAACAAAGCGTTCCCCCCTCTAGCACTACAAGCCCATATAACTCTGCTCCCAAAACCAAATAAACCTACTACATCAATGCCAAACTACAGACCAATTTCTCTGTTAAACACAGACATAAAGATTTATGCTAAGGTCATAGCCAACAGGCTTAACCTGATTCTGCCTGGAATCATACACCAAGATCAGGTTGGTTTTGTCCCTCACCGCGAAGCTAGGGATAACACTGTACGCAATCTACACTTGATGTGGTATGCCAAATCCAAAAATATCCCCTCAATCTGGCTCTCTACCGATGCCGAAAAGGCCTTCGATAGAGTCGGATGGCCTTTTCTAGAGATGGCGTTGCGAGCCTTTGGGCTCAGCGACAAGACGCTACATAGAATTTTTGCACTTTACAATGTCTTATCGGACCCGTTCTGCATCACAAATGGCACCAGACAGGGTTGCCCCCTGTCCCCCTTGTTATTTACATGCCTCATTGAAACCCTGGCGATTAAAATCAGATCTAGCCCAGGGGTACAGGGATTAGTGGTGGGGGGAAAGGAATACAAGATGTCACTCTTTGCAGATGACATTCTCTTCTCTTTAATAAACCCAGTTGCAACAATTCCACTCCTTATGAAAGATCTGGAATCATTCTGTAAACTATCTAACTTTAAAATCAACCATTCTAAATCTGAAATACTGGGTGTGGCCATAGATCAACAAACAGAAACACTCATAACCAAAATATGTCCATTTAAATGGAGTGGGGAATCCCTGGGATACTTGGGAATACAGCTAGCTGATAGCCCTGATAAGTTATTTAAATTAAATTACATCCCAATCAAGAACATCCTCACGAGAGACATGTCTTCCTGGACTAGGAAGCACCTGTCTTGGCTGGGCAGGATTAACACTGTAAAAATGAATGTGTTTCCACGCTTGTTATATATCATGCAAACCCTCCCTATCAACTACCCAACGCTTACACCTCTCAAATGCAACGGCTATTCAGTTCGTTTATTTGGAATAGACGCCCCCCTAGGATTAACAAATCCACTATGACAAGACCTACAGCTCAGGGAGGCCTAGGCGTTCCTGATATAGATTCCTATCGTAGATCCATATTTCTCCAAAGAATTTCTTGATTGGAGAATACACAAAAATCACAAGAGATGGATCCTACTAGAGGAAGACCTAAACCCTGACACTGACCTGCCTTCATATGTTGGCACCCAAATTCCCAAGTGTTGAGTAGACAGGTAACCAATCCAATCACCCGATGAGACCCTTAAAATATGGGACACCTCTACCATAGTAAACCCATACATCTCCTCATGCCCAGGCCCCTTTAACATCACTTTTGCACAATAGCGAGTTTTCCCTGCTATCTTTGATCAAACTTGCTGAAAAACAGGTTGGTAGTTCCGAGGTCTCAGTAACACAAATTATAAATAATGAGCGATTACTCACTCGGGAACCAATTGGTTGACGGGGGACACGAGCTGGCTACTAACTGGTTTTCTTATAGGAGAGTACAATCACTATATCACGACACATCACCAACATGCAAACCTGGTACGCCCCCTAACAAACTTGGAGCAGCTATACAACTCCTCACCCCCCATCAAACATAGTCTCTCACGTATTTATAACATTATCACTCAAGCACCCCCAGGTAACGTGCCGCGCTCCATTGAAATGTGGGAGAAAGAGTTAGGGATAATTATGACCCTCAAACTGCGACTAGCATTTTCCACAATACCAATCTATTTCTACATCCGCCTCCATCAAAGAACTAAATTACAAAATATTACACGGTTGGTATCTGACTCCTAAAAGGTTATATAAATTGTTCCCAAAGACTAGCAATCGCTGTTGGAGATGTGGACATGTAGGTAGTAACATGAGCCACATGTGGTGGTGGTGCTCTCAGATTAACACACTATGGCGTAATATAATTAATGAAATTGAGAACATCTTCCAGACTCTTCTCCCTCTAGACCCCTTGGTTTGGCTGCTGAATAAGCCTATTAAGCTACCGCAGACAACACTTAAAACCACTATTGAAAATTATGATAAATAGTGTTAAGGTATTAATAGCTCAGAACTGGGAAATCGCATGAGGTCTTCTCTGTGAAAACTCTGGCAGAATAAAGTCACAGATATGATAGAAATGGAGGAATATGGTTCATACCTGTTGGCAATAGGGAATGTTTTATTGAGGCTCAACAAACCTGGGAACAATATATTAAGAGAATTCTACTAGAAGTCCTAATCCCCCCCTTGACAATACATGAGAGCGTATATACCGTAGATCATAGCCATCACTGGCTTACTTTGAAGACTGGTACAGCTATTAAGCTTTCGAATTACTAAAACATTGGATTATTTACTAGCAGATTAGGTCTATCAAAATGGATACTGTTACAGACATTGAGACACTGAAGTTCTGTTAAAACTAATTTATAAAAGGTTAAAATGAGAATCCGTGAAACATGTTTAATCATATTTGATTGCTTATTCATTATGCAATAATGTGTATTATAGCGTTTGCTAGAAAATGAAATTGTCATTAGTGTATAATTATGCATTGTGTTCTATGTTGTATTACGATCTCTAATAAAAAGATTTTGAAAAAAAAAAAAATATGGATCAATAACTGCAATGCTTAATTAACAAAAACCAGAGAAATGTTATATTATTACCACAATAGCCCAATTTATGTGGAGTTCTTAAGAGATTTCACAATAAATAAAACTGACTTCATCAAAAATATGGAATACAAAACCTTTCTTAGCAATAAAATTAACTTAGCATCAATATAATATTTTCTAGACTGCACAGGCCAATGGGACATAAGTTTAAATACCAAAATACCCTTTTAAATCACAGCTACAATTTTATCTATAGTTATAGAATACCTTTGATTTAAAATATTAAATATATAAAACAACCGTTAATACGTTACCAGCCAACCAATATGAGAATTTAAATCTAGATGTGTCTATTGTCATATTTTTAAGGAAAAGTGCACAATTTTGGAAGAGAATTAAGCCCAATAATCTCTTATCCAGAAAGAGGGTCTCAACAACAGATAAACAGGTAAGGCTTACTAGTCACCAAAAAACTTCCTGCAAAATGACCAATTTCTCTTTGTGAAAGAAGCTTTTGTCAGAGACCAAACTCCTCCCCATTTCTTAATCACCCAATAGACTTGGATACACCCTTCTCAACAGCCAAATACCTTTTGGTTGTAATATTTGATTTAGGCCATTGGGGACAATAGACATAGGAATGCAGTTTCATTAGCAAAATACTACATACAAATATATATTTTTATCAAATAATTTCCTAGCTTTAATAAACTATTTTTTCCATACATGTGACTATCTGGCTCAATTGAGCACGTGTATTTAATACCAGACATAAGTATATTTAGAATATATATATATATAAAAAGAGACTTTTTTTTGAAGCACAGTGCTTGTAGGGACAGGCAACTGTGCTGGAGGCACACAGTTGTGTAGGTAGTGGAGAGAAGCTGCTGGAATAAACGGTGTAAAGTGTTCAGAATTTACCTTTAAATTCTAGACACTGGGGAGTATTACGTGAGGAAGATTTAGTAGATTCTACAGCGCTAATCTCAATTAGTATATAAAGTTAAGTTAACCTGTTTGAATAAGCCACGTGGTGCCTACAGGTGTACAGTATTACAGATGCAGCTATGCACACATATTTAAATACACAAGCTTATATCAAGGTTTCGTAGGAGGTATATAATGTCCATACAATCTCTGCAGTGTACCGCAATATAGGTAGCAGTATTAAGGAATTAAGGAACAAGTGAATGACAACAGCAATAACACTTCTAGTGGGGGGTCCTTAAATGGTCTCTCTCAGTTCACCTTACTTCTGAGTCCTCAATCGTATGAGGTAAGTGATGGATGGTTTAGACAAGTCCAGAGTGGACGAGATTCCTTCCGTTTTAGCCAATTTCTTTTCCTCAGGCTCACTCCAACGTTACCCCTGCTTCTTTTTTTCCTTCTTTTACACGATTAGCCCCGCCTTGTCACAGGACTCCGCCTCTGATGAAGAAGTCACTCTAGACTTTGAAACGCGTCAGGCTACCTGGGTGTTGGATCAGGCGTGTTCCAAATACGCTGTACACTGCTTGGTTCTACTGTGGTGTCCCGCGGGCACTGAGTTCCAAGCTGTACTTTGATTTACATTTTTTAACCGCTGTATCAATACCTCATATGTTTGAGGGACAGACTTGTGAGTAGCACTTTTATTTGTAATAATAATACACTGATTCTACGGTATCACACTATGTTTGGTCCCCTTCTTTATTCCTAAACACACATACGGGAAGTTCCTGTGACAAGCGGGCTAATCATGTAAAAGAAGGAAAAAAGAAGCAGGGTGGTAACGTTGGAGTGAGCCTGAGGAAAAGAAATTGGCTAAAACGGAAGGAATCTCATTCCACTCTAGACTTGTCTAAACCATCCATCACTTACCTCATACGATTGAGGACTCAGAAGTAAGTGAACTGAGAGGACCATTTAAGGACTCCCCACTAGAAGTGTTATTGCTGTTGTCATTCACTAGTTCCTTAATACTGCTACCTATAATGCGGTACACCGCAGAGATTGTATGGACATTATATACCTCCTACGAAACCTGTATATAAGCCTTGTGTATTTAAATATGTGTGCATAGGCTGCATCATGTAATACTGTACACCTGTAGGCACCACTGGGCTTATTCAAACAGGTTAACTTAACTTTATATACTAATTGAGATTAGCGCATGTAGAATCTACTAAATCTTCCTCACGTAATATATATATATATATATATATATATATACTTACTATTGTATTATATCATATATATAATCTGTAAATAACCATTCTGATGTGGATTAATCATATAGACATATAAGTAAGTATATTCTTAATTATTTGCTCTTCATGGAACCATAGCTTTTAATGGTTCTGGTTTTACATTGCATTTTAATATAAATACAGTATATTCCATATTTCTTAATAATTTAATATTAATATTCATAGGACAGCTTATTTAGTATGTAATCAGTCATATTTTGAATCGCACTGTCATACCAGATTCTGAAAAACAAAGGAAAACAATATTTTTTCTTCTGAAGGTTTTCAAAACATTTTAAATTCACCAACTCAGCCATTTTATTTAATATAGCACATCAGGCATAAAGATACATTTTCAGATAAATAAATACATATACAATATATATATTATATATATATATATATAGATATATATATTATATATATATATTAATCTATATAGATAGATAGATAGATCGATAGATAGATATAGATATATAGATAGATAGATATTTTTAATACCAATCTGAGTATTATAACTATATGAATTTAAAAAAACAGTGATTTCATATGGCTCATAGCCTCCGTATGTTGATATCTGAGCTAGAAACCTTACCCAGACGTATATGTGGATTGGGACCTTCAAAGGAACTCTCATTTGTATATCAACGTGGTGATTACTTACTTACTTTCCTGTGGTTCTGCTGGCTTATCTGACTTACAGTACAGAATTGTGTCTCTGTCACCCCTAGGGGGCATCCTGATTTAGGTAAGTATCAGGGAAATTATTTTAATTGAGTTATTATGAAATACATCAAAGTGCAGTATGTATATTGAGTGTATAGAAGGGGAAAGTCTGTGTCTGGATTGAAAGGTCTGATTTCAGGTCTGTTTGAATAAATCTGTATTTTTCAATGGTCAATACATTTCCAAGTTTAATATTTCATATATGAAAAACTTATTTTATCTTATCATATATCTAGATGCAATTAATCAACATGATATCTATGCACATAGCTTCCAATGATTGTTTCATTGTTTATCCTTTTACATGACATTGCAATGTAGTGAAATAAAAATCATGCTCAGAATTTCATGGTAATGATTGTAATTAATTCATATGAGTCTTACATAGGCTTGCTTATACTATATGATGTCCACTTATATTTTTATTTCATGCATTGAAAATATAGTAAACCTATTTCACAAACCACTTTAAAAGCTATTTTCTAGTTGCTTCTCCCAACTACATTGTAGTGCTGTAGCAAACAGCAAACGGCTTTCCTGTCCAATCATGCATCTTCTCAGAGTCAGATGGAGTGCTGGTATTTCAGAATGGAACAAGCTGGAATCAATAAATAAGAGGCCCAGTTCACCACAAGCCTTACTAAAGCACTGGACGAAAAGACAGTGTTTAAACAAAGGCCAGGAGTAAAAGTGCAATGAGACTAAACTTAGTATCTTAATTTTCTCTAGTAAATTTAATTAGCTCCTACAAAACAAACAGCAATTAAACCAACAATTAATTAGTAGAAAGTAACTATAAGTTTATAAATTCAAATATCAAAGAAAGACATACCTTTGTAAAGGTGTAGTCTCAATATCCAGACAAATATAAACTTTCATAAATTACTTAAAGGCAGATCTTTGATAGCAGAGGAAGGTAATCGAAGTCAATTAGTCCTGGTCAAGGCCTCACAGCAAAAGCAGCACACGATTAATAAAGAAATGCAGAGTCCAAAACAAGACAAAGACAAATTCCAAGTCCAGACACAAACAAGGGCTTAATACAAAAGCTTAGTCAGGGAAAGCAGATCTCAAACTGGTATGTCCAAATAGTAAACTGCAAGAGTAGAGGAAATAACTCAATACACAAGCTATCTCATGCTACAAACATAGACATAATATATCTATATTAGTCTGTGTTGTATTAATTTTACTGCAGTTAAGGCCTAAATTCATCTTCAAGGCCTCCTTAACGGTACTGTATGCCTAACTGCAGCAAGGACAGAAATCCCTCTTTTAGACAAACACCTATCATAGCAACTACCAGTAATGTCACTTATTATATACTTGATGATTCTGGGCTAGATCACAAGTGGTGAGCTAATGTTAGAGTGCACAATAACCAATATTGTTGGACTGCACTACAAAAGGAGTGTGCAACTTTGATATTGCAAAGTCCATGGTAAACTATGTTAAACAGAGAAGGGTTAACCTACCTGAGTTTTCTTGAGCTCAACAATTACTTTCAACAGATATCGCAACTGCGCTAATTTGCTCTGGTATTACAAGTTGAAAGTTAAAGTTTGCGCTCAAGTGAAAATCAGATTGCTTTAGAATATTTAGTGCAGCTTGAGACCTGACTTGCTTCAACACTATAATTCCCTTTTCAATATGTAAATGATGCAAACACTTTATTGCATAAGGGGGTATGCTCATAGAAAAAAAAAAATCTTAAGAAATAGCTTTTATTTATGCATTGCCTAATTCACAGTTTGCAGTGTTTCAAGGAAATTGTATTTCTTGTGCCTTAACATAATTCCCGCTCGTCTATCTGATTGTCCTACCTAGGCTAATAAGCTGCACCCCAGGTGGTAAATTGTCATAGAAAAGGCTAACACTGGTATTGAGCCAGTCGTTCTCGTGAGTGCGCTTCTCTCTGTATGTATTTAGTTGTCCTACCTCAGTACCAGTGATCACAGTGCAATGACAGCATCAGCTGACACTGCTAAAGGCTTTTGAACGATGGTTGAAAGGTAAGATGGATAATGCAAATTAGCATAAGTAAATAAGAAGAGGCTGTTGGTTTCAAAGAACAAAAATAGCTATTTCATATACATAAATAAACCCGAAATGCAATTGCTTATGCATTCTACACTCTGCAGTTGGTATAACAAGTCACTGGATAATACATTAATGGGAAACAATTTTACAGTATATTACCCATTTAATTCCATTTCCATTACAATACTGCAAGCCCAGTGTTAAATATGTTAGGTCAATAATCTAGCTACAATGTAATTTCCATGGGTTAAATATTAAACTGCTGAACACAAGTTCGACAGACTTTTTATTAACATTCTATTGTTTTTTCTTCTCTGCCTGCAGTACTGCTCAGAACTTTACAGGTAACTGAATTGATGAAGCTCCACATTTTTTTACTTGGCCACTACTTTCTTGGCACTACCCTGTGACAGATTTGCAATATACATTACAGAGTAGGAGCTTTATAATTTTGGCAGTTTTATATTCAGGAGTTTGAAAGTTACCTAACATAATATAAAAAGGCCAAATGTATTGATTGAAACACTCACACAAAAAATCAGACTCAACAAACAAAATAACCGGTGTCATGGTGGGAGAAGTAGAACACAAATTGACAATGTATGCTAACGACATACTGTTCCCAATCATTAAAATATGAACAAACACTCCCGGAAGATTTATACAGGAATTACAGAACTACGGCCTACTTTCTAACTTTCACATTAATCTGTCAAAATCAGAATTATTGAATATATCTACCCCACACCAGATATTAACTAACCTAAATAATAAATATAATATTAAAATCTTGCAAACCATATCAAATATCTTGGTGTTTACCTAGCTGCTAAATTACAAAGTTTTATATGCTAACATTACCTAAAACTTAAAGAAGAATAAGCAAGGACCTAGGTTCCTGGAAAAACAAACCTATTTCATGGTTAGGTGGAGTTAGTACTATTAAACTGAATGTCCTCCCAAGCCTACTCTACTTGCCTTCAACCCCTTCCAATTGATGTCCCTACAGAATGTACCCAATCTATGCAGAGATTAATTGAAAAATGTATATGGAATGGGAAAGGAAGTAGAGTGGGCAGGCAAACTATGTGTCTCCCAACGGAGTGTGGGGGCCTGAGAGTCCCTAATTTGGATAAATACATTAAGGCAATTAAACTCCAAAGACTTGTGAAATTGAGCCACAACACTAGTCAAAAGGCATGGGTACATATGGACTCCAGATTCCAAGAAGAGGGATCATTGGTGCATTGGCTTGGATTTTACCAAAACATAGACCACACATAATCTCCCACTACCCTTTGATAAAAGCAGTTTTTCACACCTGGGACAGGCTGATCAACACCAGTTCACATATCTCAACACCCTACTTACCTCTAACACTCATAAGAGAAAATCCTGAATTGCCATATTCTGTCAAACCACCTAGGAATAAAAATTATGTAAACTAAGAGATGGGATTTCACATTTTTCAATTGAACATGGAACCATCATGTCTCTAGACAAACTACAAAATTGGGACAAAACATTATGTTCAACCTTGCTGACTAGACATCAACTCATGCACTTTGTTAGCACTCACCCTCATAAAACAAAACTAAACAGGGATCTGACCCATTTGAGCATCTATGCACACTCACTCACACACCGAGATACACAATCTATAAAATCTATAAACGTTTACTTCTACCAGATAACATGACTACCCCTTCATATACTACCCCTCAATGGATACCTCTCTTATCTTTTTAATTTGTGATTTTTCCCTGTGCTTTTTTGCCTGTATGACCCCTAGCACCCTCCCTTAACTTTTTTTGCAGACCAATCTAACACTAATTTATCTTTCCCCCCAGCTGACTTAAAGTATACTTACAACAAGTCTTTAAGAACATTCACAGACCCACATTTACAGCTGACACTGCTCTCTGCATCAGGTAGTTAAAGGAAGATAGTTACCCTCCCACCCTACCCCTCACCCCACCCACCCCAGGTTCATTCCCCCATTTATAGATAGTCTCCCACACACCTTTCATTCTCCTAAACTGACAGCTGCAAACACTAATCAGCACATCCTTCCATTCACTTAACCCTTTAGAATACATACCCTCTCTCCCTAAAAATAGCTATATATCCCACATCAATAGTGTGTGAATATATATGTGTATATATATATATATATATATATATATATATATATATATATGTGTGTATGTATATATACATATATATTTCTTTTTTATATTGTACTATTTTTGATTTATTTTCACCTACACACCTCATAGCACTAACATGTATCAAAATATGACCATACTGATATTCGTGACAACCGTTTTCTCACTCCAAATTTGTTCACTTCATTGCCGCCATAATCACCCACCTCAAACTGGAAAACAAATTATCATACACCATGGCCTGCTCTGTTGCTGTAACTTATCTGCTGAGTGCTGGTGGAGAGTTATAAAAAATAGCCCTCCTACCCCCACCTCACAAAATTATAAAGTATGCCATTCACTATATAGCCAAACAAAAACTATGTCCAAATTCCTATTCCTTATGCTACTTGCCCTTGCAAATGATGTAGAGTTTAACCCTGGTCCCCCAGAAAATTCCATTCCTAGCCTTCCAGCTAAAAAAGGCCTCTCCTTTGTGCACTGTAATATACGCAGCTTATTTCCAAAAATCGATGCACTGCAAGCTTGCTGTTTACAATACAAGCCAAAAATCATTGTTATCTCTGAATCATGGCTAACTGCAAAAATACCTGACTCTGCCATTGCAATACATGGGTATACATGCCATAGAATTGACAGAGCAAAGAGAGGAGGCGGCATTGTAATTTATGTTGACAACTCCACAAAGTTCACCCCCATACAAAAATCTAGCTTTCCTGCCACCTTTGATTTCCTTTCTGGCAAAATTGAGATCCTGTGCAGTAAATCAATCATTGTTGCAGGAATCTACCGCCCACCAAGCTCCCCTGTGCATTCCATTTCGGACATAGCACAGCTCCTTAGTGAATCCATAACTCAAAACCCAAACAGTGAAATTATGGTTTTTGGAGATTTTAACATCGATTGGATGAATCCAAAAAATAACAGTTGTCGCTCGCTGTTTAAATCTTTGCAGCTAACGCAATTAATCTCCTCCCCAACTCGCATAAACATCAAAAGCCATAATCATACCCTGCTCGACTGGATTCTCTCCACTTCTCCCAACCGAATCCAGGAGGCAGGTGTTCTCCCTAACAATTTCAGTGACCACTGCTTAGTGTACTGTGTGCACAAAATAAAGGCTACTAAATCCTGTCCCAAGGTTAAAATCACCAGGTCCTTCAAAAAATTTAATCTTCAATCATTTCTAAATGACATCAAGAACCTCCCCTGGCACAGATTAAACCTAATCCCAGATCTAGACTCTGCAGTTGAATTCATTCAGTCTGAACTCCTACAAGTTTGGAATTTACATGCACCGCTGCGTAAGGTGAGAGTAAAAGGAGCACACTTAAATTGGATCACAGCTGACCTCATTCAAATGTACCAATTTCGAGACTCATTGTGGTCAAAGTTCAAGCATACTGGCTCTATGAATGATCACTGTGTATATAGACAATGGCGAAATATATGTACTAAACAAACAAAATTGGCTAAGGCGCAATATTTCTGTGAAAATCTGAACAATAATATATGTAACCCTAGAAAGTTTTGGAAACTCATAAATAACCTACAAAATCCACCAATCCACTCCCAACCCTCCACTGTCAATATGGATAACCAAAACCTGCAACTCCCCTTAGAAGTAGCAAATGCCTTTAACAATTATTTTGTAGGATGCTCCACCACCCTGATTGACAAACTAATAAATGGCATGCATCCTGAAGCTACAAATGTGGATCAGGCCCCACTAAAACAGCAAAGACCCAATATAGAAAAGTTCAATTTTAGACCTGTACCCTTCAATGTCATTAAGAAACACCTCGATAATCTAAAAATGAAAAACCAGTCAGGACCTGATCAAATCCCAGCAATGCTGTTGAGCTCAGTGCGCCGGCAATTGCTAAGCCTGTCGCAACCCTAATTAATGAATCCTTGGTGTCTGGATACATACCCAAACCCTGGAAAACTGCAAGAGTAGTGCCTATTCATAAAAGTGGGGAGTTAACCTTGGTTTCTAACTATCGTCCTATATCATTGCTCCCTGTATTGTCAAAAATCTTAGAAAAATGCGTCCATACGCAATTATGCGAGTATTATCAACTTTCTAACTATCTGACCCCTGATCAATCAGGTTTTAGACCAAATCACTCCACTACAACTGCCCTCCTAAAAGTTTGCAACGACATCCAAACTGGCATGGACAAGGAGACCTAACTGGAGCTATTTTCCTTGATTTTGCAAAGGCTTTTGACACAGTGGACCATGACCTACTACTTCTCAAACTAAAAAACTCTGGTATTGCTGATCGCCCGTTAACCTGGTTTAAATCATATGTATCGGATCGATCACAATATGTCTCTGTCTCTAACAGTGACTCCCTCTACCTGAGCAGAATGCTCTCCCCTGATATTCCCACCTCCTATAACCTCCGATCCAATAACAGCACATTATTTAGCTTGCCTCAATACAAAAAGAAAGCAGCTCGATCCTCCTTTTCCTACAGAGCGCCACAATTATGGAATGACCTCCCTCACACTTTAAAAACTTCCCCAAGCCTAAAATCCTTTAAGAGATCCCTCTATACATATCTCAAAACAGAATGCTCCTGTCATGGTTGATTAAATATTTCGTACTTGCTCTGTTAAATGTTTGCATATATTGTGTATTATTATTATTGTTTTTGTATTTTATTGTACCCTATTGTATCAATGCAATGTTTTGTGATCCCAGGACATACTTGAAAACAAGAGAAATCTCAATGTATCCTTCCTGGTAAAATATTTTATAAATAAATAAATAAATAAATAAATATACTAGGGCATGGATTGCAGAGTTTACCACAGACATATCACAAAAAAACTGTCTTCAATCATTTCAGAAAGCCGAACAGCTTCAACCTCTGCAAACACGTAGATGGTATTTAACACCAGCCCACCTTCATAAAATTAATCCACAACTTAGTAATAAGTGCTGGAGGGGATGCAATCAAGAAGGCACCATGTTACACATTTGGTGGATTTGTCCAAGGATAGCCGAATTCTGTCCTTAAAACGATATCTGAGATAATTGAAACTCACATCACACCTAATCCACAAATCCTTATGTTTCTTTATCTTCCCAACATTTCAACCACAGCCAGGAAAATGACTCTCCTTATTATGATAAACAGCACAAAGAAACTCATTCCTAAATTGTGGAAAACAAATAAAACGCCCACTCTCATGGAATGGCACAACCAGGTAAATGAGCTATTACAACTGGAGAGATATCACTTCTTAAAAACTAACCAGCTTGTGATCTACTCAGAAATTATGGACATAATTTACATAAAGAATAGTGAAATGTCACCCAGTTATAAGAAGTCCCTTTAATCTTCGATCCTCCCCCCTTTTATTTCTCTCTCCTTTTCACCTCCCCCTACCACAGAGGAATTTTTCCCCCTCCTCTCCCATTTCTATGTTTCCCGCTTAACTTTTTGACTTTTGGCTTACTTTACTTTATTACATACCAAGCATTTCAAAAAATTTAAAAGCATTATCTTATCCTACTGTATATTACCACCACCAATACAAGATTGTACATTAAATGTTTAATGCTTAAGTATATAAAGTTTGAGATAAAAGAATGTGAAAATACAAGAAATAAAAAGGTACAAAGAAATGATGAAGGAAAGATTTATCCACATTTCAAATCATCATATACAACCCAAAACCTTGTATATTATGTTGTATAATTCAGATACTTGTATGCTGTTTACCTTCTGAATTTATTTTTCTGCATTCTGAAATCCATTATGTTGTATACTTTGCATATTCTCAATAAAAAATTTGGCCACATGTATAATACAGAGCAATGTCTCCCTCTCTATATTGTGCATGATAACCAGAAGTGCACAATACAACTGTCAAAAAAGCCAGCATCATCATCGATATGTCAATGTGAAACACTTCTGTCACAGAGTGCAAAAATAAATATATACAGTATATTATATATAGCTAAAAGATTTCTGACATAACACACACACACACAACACATATATATATATATATATTATATATATATATATGTAGCATATTTGTATATACAAGTATGTGCAAAGATATATGTACAAATTCTAGCATTAATAATCATTTAATAAAAAGAAAGAAACATGAGATAGTCATATCATGATTTCTAGAAATACAAATACACATTAATTTTATGTGAAAATATGATATATCATATTTTTTGTATAACAAATAAATAAAACAAAATAATAACTTTTTATGAGATATTATTTCCAATATGTATTTTAGTGTATAGATCTAGCTATTTCTTGGACATTAAAAAAATAAAAATAAAAGATTAGCTTTAGAGAAATGTGCTTGTTTATGGACAGTAATGATATGGGCCTCTAGTTATCAACGTGTCTACTTACCTGCCATCGCCAGCCCCAATACGCCCGCCTCACATCGCCGCCGCGGACCTGAATATGCTCGCCAAAGTTATTAAAAAAGCTGTCCAAAAGCTGCGCACCAATTACGGGGCGATGAGCAGCGGACTGTGATAGTTATCACACATCGATCTCGGTGCTCTTCGGCTTTTCTACAGCTTTATTAATACCCTGTCACTAAGCACTCACACTATACTATACTGTTCTACCCCCTATACCGGCACCCCGGAGCCCCCGCAACTAAATAAAGTTATTACCCCTAAACCGCCACTCCTAGACCCCGCCGCAACTATAATAAATGTATTAGCCCCTAAGCCGCCGCTCCCGGACCCCGCCGCAACTATAATAAATGTATTAACCCCTAAACTGCCGCTCCCGGACCCCGCCGCCACCTACATAATACCTATTGACCCCTATCCTCCCCTCCCTATACCGCCGCCACCTATAATAAATTTATTAACCCCTATCCTGCCGATCCCGTACCCCGTCACAACTAAATAAATTGTTTAACCCCTAAACCGCCGCTCCCGGACCCTGCCGCCACCTATATTAAAATTATTAACCCCTAATCTGCCCCCCCTACACCGTAACCACCTATAATAAATTTATTAACCCTATCTTCCCCCCCCTATACCGCCGCAACCTATAATAAAATTATTAACCCCTAAACCTAAGTCTAACACTAACCCTAACACCCTAACTTAATATTAATTAAATAAATCTAAATGAATATAACTCTTATTAAATTAGTTATTCCTATTTAAAACTAAATACTTACCTATAAAATAAACCCTAAGATAGCTACAATATTAACTAATAATTATATTGTAGCTATTTTAGAATTTATTTTTATTTTACAGGCAAATTTCAATTTATTTTAACTAGGCACAATAGCTATTAAATAGTTATTAACTATTTAATAGCTACCTAGTTAAAATAAAGACAAATTTACCTGTAAAATAAAAACTAACCTAAGTTACAATTACACCTAACACTACACTATCATTAACTAAATTATTCCTATTTAAAAATAAATACTTACCTGTAAAATAAACCCTAAGATAGCTACAATGTAATTAATAATTACATTGTAGCTATTTTAGGATTTATATTTATTTTACAGGTAACTTTGTATTTATTTTAACTAGGTAGAATAGTTATTAAATAGTTATGAACTATTTAATAACTACCTAGCTAAAAGAAAAGCAAAATTACCTGTAAAATAAATCCTAACCTAAGTTACAATTAAACCTAATACTACACTATCATTAAATAAATTAAATTAATTAACTACAAATACCTACAATTAAATACAATTAAATAAACTAACTAAAGTACAAAAAATAAAAAAACTAAGTTACAAAAAATTAAAAAATATTACAGGATTTATAAGCTAATTACACCTTATCTAAGCCCCCTAATAAAATAACAAAGCCCCTCAAAATCAAAAAATGCCCTACCCTATTCTAAATTAAAAAAGTAACAGCTCTATTACCTTACCAGCCCTTAAAAGGGTCTTTTGCGGGGCATGCCCCAAAGTATTCAGCTCTTTTGCATGTACAAAAAAATACAACCCCCCCAACATTAAAACCCATCATCATCCAAGGGGCACTGAAGATATCTTCCATCTGATAGAAGTCTTCATCCATGCGGCATCTTCAATCTTCATCCATCCGGAGCAGAGCCTTCTTCAAATGAGCTGACGCGGAGCCATCCTCTCCCAACGACGTCTACCCGACAAATGTATATCCTTTAAGTGACGTCATCCAAGATGGCATCCCTCGAATTCCGATTGGCTGATAGGATTCTATCAGCCAATCGGAATTAAGGTAGGAAAAATCTGATTGGCTGATGCAATCAGCCAATCAGATTCAAGTTCAATCCGATTGGCTGATCCAATCAGCCAATCAGATTGAGCTCGCATTCTATTGGCTGTTCCGATCAGCCAATAGAATGCAAGCTCAATCTGATTGGCTGATTGGATCAGCCAATCAGATTTTTCCTACCTTAATTCCGATTGGCAGATAGAATCCTATCAGCCAATCGGAATTTGAGGGACGCCATCTTGGATGACGTCACTTAAAGGAATATCCATTAGTCGGGTAGGCGTCATTGGAAGAGGATGGCTCCGCGTTGGCTCGTTTTGAAGAAGGCTCCGCTCCGCTCCGGATGGATGAAGATTGAAGACGCAGCCTGGATGAAGACTTCTATCGGATGGAAGACCTCTTCAGCGCCCCTTGGATGATGACTTTGGCCGCTGCGGATGTCCTCTTCTGTTCCATCGGTGGTCGGCTGGCTGAAGACGGCTAAAGGTAGGATGATCTTCAGGGGGTTAGTGTTAGGTTTTTTTAAGGGGGTTTGGGTGGGTTAGAGTAGGGTATGTGGGTGGTGGGTTTTAATGTTGGGGGGTCGTATTTTTTTGTACATGCAAAAGAGCTGAATACTTTGGGGCATGCCCCGCAAAAGACCCTTTTAAGGGCTGGTAAGGTAATAGAGCTGTTAACTTTTTTAATTTAGAATAGGGTAGTGCATTTTTTTATTTTGAGGGATTTGTTATTTTATTAGGGGCTTAGATTAGGTGTAATTAGCTTACAAATCTTGTAATATTTTTAAATTTTTGTAACTTAGTTTTTTTATTTTTTGTACTTTAGTTAGTTTATTTAATTGTATTTAATTGTAGGTATTTGTAGTTAATTAATTTAATTTATTTAATGATAGTGTAGTATTAGGTTTAATTGTAACTTAGGTTAGGATTTATTTTCCAGGTAATTTTGTTTTTCTTTTAGCTAGGTAGTTATTAAATAGTTCATAACTATTTAATAACTATTCTACCTAGTTAAAATAAATACAAAGTTACCTGTAAAATAAATATAAATCCTAAAATAGCTACAATGTAATTATTCCTTGACAAAGCATACCTGCGAAACGTACGTCGGAACTGAACTGTTCTATATTGAGTTTTATCACGTCTCTACACTAGCCAGGACACCTGGGGGCTTAGCGCTACTGTCTTGCTACTAAAGAGGTTTTGGTTTCGGCGGTCACACTCCTGCTGATCCATTTACCTCTTTGCAAGTTTGGCGATTTGAAGCATTTATTACAGCATATCTGCTTTTGTACCCTTACATTGTGGTGTTATCTAGGCTTATGTGACGCTTTTATATATTTTAAAATAAATTTGTATCCAAGTTTTGCCTAGTGTACTGTTTTCCCATCAGTATAAAGTGGGAGTGCGCATATCCTTGAGCTTAGTGGAAAGCTCCAACAAATGTGAGTAGTCATTTGTTACAAAACAACTACTTCCTCAAAGTGCCATTACAGATTCACACTATGTTGCAATTTTCTGTTTCCTTTTTTATGGGATCTCACTGAGGAATGCTAACAAGCTGAAAAACTCATCCAGAGGACACGGACATATCCTTTATTCAGAACTTTATTTGGTTTCCCTTTTATGATTTTTGTTATCACATTTATTTCACATTTTTTTTTCTTTGTGATATTTGGTATATTTATTGTAATCTTGTCTTGAGCAGCTTGCATCCCGGTCCCTGCATAGGAGATTGAAGGCCTTTTTTCCCAGGCCTATTTGGCAAATACCGATCTTGACATCGGAACAGCGGCGCAGTGGTGCAGCGGTGCAGTGGAGGGGGAGCTCCACCTGACAGTTGTGAGAGCTGTGGATTCCTGGTCCAGCTGGCTTATGCAGGTGGCATACAAACACCTCAAGTGAGTGTCACTGCTGGGGAATCGCTTGCCGGTGGCCACAAACAAGGTAGATGCCCCATCTGTGATCCTGTAGACTCTGGATCTGAAAGAGAAAGCCAGAGAGGGGAATAGGCTTGCCTAGAGGTGAGGTGGATCTAGCCCTGTCATATGCATCCAGTACGCAAAGTACTAAGATATCACACCTCCCCGGGCTGCCGGTTTGGTTTTGCATCAGCCAAAGCTATAAGATTCTAAAAAGAAGATTGGCATCATAAGGAGAGCAAAAGCCTTTAAAACGGAAGACCCTGAGAGAGTCATATAGGAGCTGCAACCCCATTTGTTGTGCAGCACTAATTTGGGGTCTCAAGGAAACCGCTTATAATCTGCTTCGGTGGGCTCTTGGCATTGTCAGCCCACTAGTACACGTGGAAATCATTGAACCGAAACAGCAGACCTATAAAGCCTCTAAAAGTGATCAAGGAAAATTACTGCCTGGATGCGCCCAAGAGCAATTTAATGTCTGGTAATTTGCCCTGGTTGTTAATTCACTTTCTGTGTGTTAGGCATATAACTGCTTTATTTTTTTTGGGGGGTTCCCTCCCTAGAAGACAGCTTTATGAACCTTTTGGGCTGGACATACTGTGATGGGTCAGTGCCCCCCTTAAACGCTACTTACTTTATAATTCATGAGATAATTGTATGTTGTAGACTCTAAAAGGAAAAAAGGGAAAAGAGAAAGAAAACAAAAAAAGCTGGTAATATTTGTATAAGGATCAGTGTGTTATTTTGCTTAGCTGTTTTGCTGTATAGAGGGCCTTTAAAGGCGGTATTAGTCTACATTTAGCTTTTTGAACCTGTTAACTAGATCTTAAAGGGACACTGAACCTACATTTTTTCTTTTGTGATTCAGATAGAGCATGCAATTTTAAGCAACTTTCTAATTTACTCCTATTATCAAATTTTCTTCATTTCTTGGTATCTTTATTTAAAATGCAAGAATTTAAGTTTAGATGCTGGCCCATTTTTGGTGAACAACCTGGGTTCTTCTTGCTGATTGGTGGATTCATTCACCCACCAGTAAACATGTACTGTCCAGGGTTCTTAACATTTTTTTTAGCTTAGATGCCTTCTTTTTCAAATAAAGATAGCAAGATAACGAAGAAAAATTGATAATAGGAGAAAATTAGAAAGTTGCTTAAAATTGCGTGCTCTATCTGAATTACACACACACAAAAAAAAAAAAAAATTGGGTTCAGTGTCCCTTTAATTTCATAAATACTGCCCAGATCACTCCAATTGCAATTTTGTATGGATATGTGAGGTGAACCTTGGGCAACACTGGTAACAAAGTATCGGCTAGGTTAGGAGTTTTGTGTTAGGCTGAACAAGCAGCGTTAACAGGTCCTAACACTGCTTTTTCACTACCGCTGCTATTACGAGTCTTGCAGGTTTAGAGGCACCGCACACTTTTTTGGCCTTACCGCAAACCAACTTACGTAAACCCTTTTTTCTATGGGACTTCCATAGCGCTGGTATTACGAGTCTGTCCTGGATGGCCAAAAAGTGAGCGGTACACCCTCTACCTCCAAGATCCATAATGCATTCTAAAGTCAGTAGTTATGATTTACACTACAACACTATGTTTTACACTACAACGCTGTAGCATAAAACTCATAATTAAAGTGCTAAAAAGTACACTAACACCCATAAACTACCTATTAACCCCTAAATCGAGGCCCTCCGCATCGCAAACACTATAATAAAATTTTTAACCCTAATCTGCCGCTCCGGACATCGCTACTAGAATAAACATATTAACCCCTAAACTGCCGCACTCCCACCTCGCAAACACTAGTTAAATATTATTAACCCCTAATCTGCCGCCCCTAGCATCGCCGCCACCTACATTATACTTATTAACCCCTAATCTGCCGTCTCCAACGTCGCCGCCGCTATATATAAATGTATTAACCCATAAATCTAAGTCTAACCCTAACAACCCCTAATTTAAATATAATTTAAATAAATCTAAAGAAATTTACTATAATTATCTACATTATTCCTATTTAAAACTAAATACTTACCTATAAAATAAACCCTAAGATAGCTACAATATAACTAATAGTTACATTGTAGCTAGCTTAGGGTTTATTTTTATTTTACAGGCAAGTTTGTATTTATTTTAACTAGGTAGAATAGTTATTAAATAGTTATTAACTATTTAATAACTACCTAGCTAAAATAAATACAAATTGACCTGTAAAATAAAACCTAACCTAAGTTACACTAACACCTAACACTACACTACAATTAAATAAATTAACTAAATTAAAAACAATTAAATAAATTAAATTAGCTAAATCACAAAAAAAAACACTAAATTACAGAAAATAAAAAACCAGATCTTTAAACTAATTATACCTAATCTAATAGCCCTATCAAAATAACCCCCCCAAAAAATTTTTTTAAAAAACCCTAGCCTAAATTAAACTATCAATAGCTCTTAAAAGGGTCTTTTGCGGGGCATTGCCCCAAAGTAATCAGCTCTTTTACCTGTAAAAAAAAATTCAAACAACCCCCCCAACATTAAAACCGACCACCCACACCACCAGCCCCCCAAATGAAATACTAACTAAAAAAACTAAGCTCCCCATTGCCCTGAAAAGGCATTTGAATGGACATTGCCCTTAAAAGGGCATTTAGCTCTATTGCAGCCCAAAGCCCTAAGCTAAAAAATAAACCCACCCAATACACCCTTAAAAAAACCTAACCGGACATCCATCCTCAAGGAAGCGGCAGAAGTCTTCATCCAACCAGGCCGAAGTCCTCAACGAAGCCAGGAGAAGTCTTCATCCAAGCCGGGCGAAGTGGTCCTCCAGACGGGCAGAAGTCTTGATCCAGGCGGCATCTTCTATCTTCATCCATCCGGAGCGGAGCGGGTCCATCTTCAAGACATCCGACGCGGAGCCTCCTCTTCTGTCTTCATCCGATGACTAAATGGCGGGACCTTTAAGTGACGTCATTCAAGATGGCGTCCCTTCAATTCCGATTGGCTGATAGAATTCTATCAGCCAATCGGAATTAAGGTAGAAAAAATCCTATTGGCTGATCCAATATTGCAAGCTATTCCAATAATGCAAGCTAAATCCTATTGGCTGATTGGATCCAATCAGCCAATAGGATTGAGCTTGCATTCTATTGGCTGTACCAATCAGCTAATAGAATGCAAGCTCAATCCTTTTGGCTGATTGGATCAGCCAATAGGATTGAAGCTTAATCCTATTGGCTGATTGCATCAGCCAATAGGATTTTTTCACCTTTAATTCCGATTGGCTGATAGAATTCAAGGGACGCCATCTTGGATAATGTCACTTAAAGGAACCTTCATTCGAGAAGAGCCGTCGGAAGAATAGGATGCTCCGCGCTGGTTGTCTTGAAGATGGAGCCGCTCCGCGCCGGATGGATAAAGATAGAAGATGCTGTCTGGATGAAGACTTCTGCTCGGTTGGATGAAGACTTCGGCCCACTTGGATGAAGATTTCTGCCGGCTTCGCTGAGGACTTCTGCTGCTTTGTTGATGATGGATGTCGGGTCTTCAAAAACTGTAAGTGGATCTTGGGGTTTAGTGTTAGGTTTTTTAAAGGGTTTATTGGGTGGGTTTTATTTTTAGCTTAGGATTTGGGCTGAAAAAGAGCTAAATTCCCTTTTAAGGGCAATGCCCATCCAAATGCCTTTTCAGGACAATGGGAAGCTTAGGTTTATCTAGATTTAGATTTTTGTTTGGGGGGTTTGGTTGTGTGGGTGGTGGGTTTTACTGTTGGGGGTTGTTTGTATATTTTTTTTACAGGTATAAGAGCTGATTTCTTTGGGGCAATGCCCCAAAAAGGTCCTTTTAAGGGCTATTTGTAGTTTAGTGTAGGCTTGGTTTTTTTTTTTTTTTATAGGGCTATTAGATTAGGTGTAATTAGTTTAAATATTTGATAATGTCTTTTTTTATTTTGTGTAATTTAGTGTTTATTTGTTTTTGTAATTTAGTTAATTTTATTTAATTAATGTAATTTATTTAATTGTAGTGTATGGTTAGGTGTTAGTGTAACTCAGGTTAGGTTTTATTTTACAGGTAAATTTGTATTTATTTTAGCTAGGTAGCTAGTAAATAGTTAATAACTATTTACTAACTAGTCTACCTTGTTAAAATAAATACAAACTTAGCTGTGAAATAAAAATAAAACCTAAGCTAGATACAATGTAACTATTAGTTATATTGTAGCTAGCTTAGGGTTTATTTTATAGGTAAGTATTTAGTTTTAAATAGGAATTATTTATTTATTAATGGTAGGTTTTATTTAGATTTATTTTAATTACATTAAAGTAAGGGGTGTTAGGGTTAGACTTAGGGTTAGGTTTAGGGGTAATAACTTTAGTATAGTGGTGGTGATTTTGGGGGCAGCAGATTAGGGGTTAATAGGTAGTTAATGGGAATTAGTGTACTTTGTAACACTTTAGTTATGAGTTTTATGCTACAGAATTGTAACGTAAAACCCATAACTACTGACTTTCAGTTTACTGTATGGATCTTGTAGTTATAGGCTGTACCGCTAACTTTTTGGCCTCCCAGGCAAACTCGTAATACTGGTGCTATGGAAGTCCCATTGAAAAAGGACATTTTGAAAGCTGCGGTAGTTACGTTGGGTTACGGCCAAAAAAGTGTGCGGTACAGAAATACCTGCAAGACTCGTAATACCAGCGTAGTGAAAAAGAGCCATAATGCTGCTTTTTCACTTATAGCACAAAACTCATAATCTGTGGTTAATTTTACCTCTTAGAATGTAGGGGGGATCTCCTCACCGCAGAAGCGTAAAAAGATTTTAGCGCAACTAAAGAGACATAAAACTGACATTGCTTTTCTCCAAGAAACACATTTGAATGATCTTGAACTAATTAAACTTAAAAATGTCTGGGTGGGGAAAGTAGTGGGTACCCCTTGTTTAAATAGGAAAAAAGGAGTTGCCTTTCTTTTACATAAAAGCTCCAATATAAAATTATAAGAATGGAGCTAGATCCAGAAGAAAGGTATCTTATCATTAAGCTTGAAATAGCAGGAATGACCCTTACACTGTGCAATGTATACGGACCGAATAACATAGATAAATTAGTTTGGGAAAATTTACAGTCTAAGTTATTACCCAGTTTTGCAGAGAATCTGATTATTGCAGGCGATTTTAATCTAACAAGGTACCCTACATTAGATAGATTAAAGCCCTCGCTGAATAGGAACAGTAAACAGTAAGTCAAAGTGTTCAAGAATTTTTGCAATCTATTACATGTTAAAAATATCTGGCGGATTTAAAACCCAGATTTAAGGAAATTTTCATGTGAATCCCAATCATATCAAACCATGTCCAGAATAGACTATTTTTTAGTGAATGAAAAAATGCTCGGATTAGAGATGAAGACTGATATACAAGAAATAATCATATCAGACCATACTATTCTCATTTTGAATTTCAGAATATGGAATTCACAGGAAATTAACTTCAATAGGTTTTTACCCCCAGATACCTTATGTCAAATATACAATTTAAGGCGTGGTTAAGAGTAAAATGGATAGATTTTATCCAGATTAATTCCACACCAGGAGTAAAAATTTAAACACCTTTAAGGCAGTGATAAGGGGCGAAATTAAAAGCCTATTTGGTAATTCAAAAGTGTAAAAATGCAGCTAGGGACATTGAACTCTCCTGTCAACTACGTAATATATACAACTCCAATATTAGTGATCCATCTAGGAAATTATGGGATTTATACCATAAAGTTAAAAGGGAGAGAGAATTATTTCTAGCACAAAAGGTTGCCCAAGATTACCTTAGGAAGAGGTTTTTTTTCTTTAGACATGGGGGTAAAGCAGCAAAATTTCTAGCCAATCTAACCAAATCCCAAAAAAGAGAGATATGATCAAATCCCTTAAGACCCCCACAGGCCGAATTACCAGTATTAAAGAATTCAAAAATTATATATCTTCTTACTTTCAGGAATTATATTCTGAGACTCCAATAAATACACAAACTAAAGACGAGTTCTGGGGGAGAATTCATGTCCCAAGATTAGACAGGGCTAGATTAGATGAACTGAATCTCCCTATAACATTTCTAGAGGTAACTAACGCTATTAAGAAATTGTCAGCTAATAAGGCCTCAGGCCTAGATCAGATTCCAGCTGAACTGTACAAAATCCTCTCTGAGGATATTGCACCTTTGTTAGTATCCTTATTTAATCAATATTTTATTACCAACACCCCATGTCTTTTATAGTACATAGATTCAAACTTCTTATTGCATCATTGATCCATAAGGATCAAGTAGGTTTTATGCCAGGCAGAAATTCCAATCGTAATTTACACAAGCTTCAGTTATTATTAAATATGTTTCAAACCCAAGCATATAAGAAAGATTGTACAGCAAGGCTAGATGCAGCAATGGGCGCCATGTACTAAGGTGTCAATTTTTTCGCACAGACCGTATCGAAATAACCCGCCGGCATTCGCACCATGCGGGTGGCACTTCGTTACATGAATGTACTAAAAACCAAGCCGTAAAATTTCGCGTCTATTGTGTGTCGAAGACAATCGGATTATTGATAACTTTGAAGCTTCGTTCGGCGCGAAAGAGCAAAGTTAAGAAGCAGTCTGCGACCTGATTGGTTTAGTTCTTTACCCACGTGACGATCTAGGTGTCATAATCGCCAGACAAGTGGCAACAATAATAATAATAATAATAATAGCTTCTCTGTCCAAACGGAATCTCTGGATAATCTCTTGATCAGAAATGCTTTCCAAACCCATACGTGGAAGGAAAACTCTAGGGACTCTAATTCTTCTACCTCTCCTTCTTTGCAAGTTGTCAACCGGTGCCTGTATAGCCCTTCTTCCTCGTAATTGAATTAATCAGAAAAGAAACATGTGTAAAAGTGTCTCCATCTTCATTCACTGATCCAAAAACCAATAATGCTACAATAGTAGTCTAGTCCTTTCACTTAAGTACTTCTACCTGGCGTCAGGTTGATACCCCCTAGTTAGTTTTCTATTGTATTCGCTACCTAAATGGTCGTGAAGCAAATCACGCGAAGTTACAGTGAAAGTTGGAGCGGGCGGATTAGTTGTAACATTCATAATTTCCGATTACAGCGAATTTACGTGCGATCGAACATGTAGTAAGTGGAAAAAGGCTTCGGAACGATGAGTTGAGTAAAATTACGATCGCTGATGAAAATAGTGGTTTTTCGAGCAGATCACAGATTGGTACATACGAGAAGCAGATCGTGAGCGAATTTTGATGCAGAAATACAGACGGACGGTCACTTCGAAGCTTAGTACATGGCGCCCATAGTGTCAATTGACGCAGAGAAGGCCTTCGACTCCATTATGTGTGACCATTTGTTTATAGCACTTAGGAAGTATGGAGTCGAAGGTCCCTTCCTACATTTTATTTGCTTAACGTATAATTCATCTATAGCTTCTGTTATTGTTAATGATACCCTCTCAGATTATTTTCCCCTGCACAAGGGCTAAAGACAGAGATTTCCATTATCCCCTTATTTGTTTAACTTGGCTCTTGAGCCTCTCGCTATACAATTCAGGAAAGATTTGGATGGGATCAAGTTGGGTAAAAGGAAGGTAACGACATTATTATATGCTGATGATTTATTAGTCTTATTGACCAATACAAAAAAAATATACCAGTATTAATTCTAATTTTACAAGATTTTGGGGGCTTCTCAGGCTAAAAAGTTAACTATCTAAACACAGAAATCTACTGGCTAAGTAAGAATAAGGCTTCTTCCCAATCTTCTCCTTTTAAAGAAGCAAAATAATGTTTTATATATCTAGGAATTAAATTATCGATTAATTTTAAAGAATGGTATGACTTCAACTATCCCCCAATTTTTCTTAAAATAAAACACGATATGGAAAAATTGGCAAAATTTAAGCTAACCTTAACTGGTAAAATCAACTTAAAAAAATGTTATTACTCCCTTAATTGCTTTACCTAATGCAAAAGCTTCCAATCTTGATTAAAAGACAGGACCTAAGTGCATTTAAGTGGGCATGTTTACAATTTTTATGGGAAAGAAAAGAAGTACAAACTGTCAGCAAAGTTAACAATGGCACTTACACAAGGAGCTGGGTATCCCTCTCAGGTATTTTTAATGTCTATGAACTGCTGTAGTCAAGTAAGGGACCAGTGTGAATACTCTCGTAGCAATTAATCACATAGTTTCCTTTACGTAATAATAGAAATTCTTACCGCTGCCTCCTGGGCTCCATAGTTTCCTTTACGTAATAATAGAAATTTTTACTGCTGCCTCCTGGGCTCCTGGCCGGTCTTTGGGTAGAAGCTGGCAATTAAATCACTGCTATTTGGTCCTCCTCTGGATACCTTTCCCAAGCTCCGACGGGGATTCATGTCTGTAGCGTGTTCCTATTTCGATTAGCTTCCCATACCCTCCTCGGCTGTCTACAGGCACGTGGTTCGAGTTCCACCAATCAGAACATCCAATGACGTCAAGTCTCCCGAATCAGCTACAGCAGTGACCTGATCTCGGTCCAAATGATCCAACCTGGGTAATGTCCAATCTCAAAATCAAGCCATACTCACTGGGGTTAATTTTAACAGAGGGTAAGATAAGAAAAAGAGGAGCACCGGCTGAGAGAGGAAAATAAAAATATCCTTTATTTATACCAATTGTTGTCAAATTAAAACCACATTTGCGGCACAATATGGGGGTACAAATAACGGAGTGGTCAGCAAATGGCAACTGACGCATTTCTGCTGGGTAGCTGTCCTCAAAAGCTGCTACTTGTCACAATAAAATTCACATATTTAAAAGCAACAGACCTCTCCTGATTGGTTACACGTTAGTTACTGAATAGTTTACACATGTTACACAATAAGTGTATTCAGTCACAGCTATTAACCCATAAGCTACTCTTCTCTAGAAACTATAGCTCAACTTGGATATACCTAGGCTTATTCATAATTAAATCTAGTTGCTATCTCACTGGCAAGGTATCAAAAATATATACAAAGTGCATTATTTATAGTTCAAAGCATATAAAAAACCCACTATTTTCATTTTTGTAAGTCAAGTTTCCAAGCACAGACTTTATTCTACTACGCTTGATGACTAGGAGACTAATTCTCAGTTGCCCAAATGTACCTGTATGATGTATACATAATGAACTGTTGGTTAATAGACCATGCTAGAGTTCTACATTTTTACCAACATTAGAGCTAACACATATTGTAAATTGCAAGCTACAGTACATATACAAATTTTGACCATGCTAGAGTTCTAAATTTTTACCAACATTAGAGTTAATACATATTGTAAATTGCAAGCTACAGTACATATACAAATTTTGACCACAAATCAATACTCTTATGTGGAGAGGAGATTTCTGTGTTATTAACAACAGAACACATTTGTACCTCTACTACTCTAAACATGCTGTCAAATACAAAAACATGCTTATAGTGGATGGATATCCTATTGCTTAAGCCCATTCAGCTATAGCTTATCCATAATCTTTTACATGGATTACAAAAAGAGTGTGTGTCTGACTATTAGAACTAATTATCATGGACATTAACCCGTATTATAAGGTTGTGCATTTTATAAGAGGGGTCTTGTCTCCAGATATATCAAATTTTACCAATAATTTTATCAATAATTTATGAGGCATGTACAAATGCCATTTCTCAAATTGTGTAGCCTGTGGAAAGGTGGACACAGGGACTCAGTTTGTCTCTACCTCTACGGGACAAGAGTTCCAAAAATGAACTTGTATGAACTGCAGGTCCACATTTGTTATTTATTTAATAACATGTAAGGAATGCCAGAAACAGTATGTAGGTCTCACCATCAGAGAGGTCAGATCTAGAATAAGGGAACATCTATCCTCCATTAAATTAGGTGTTGCAAGCACACCGCTAGTACAACACTTTGTCACAGCACACAATAAAGACACAAGAACTTGGAAAGCCATTGAAAGAGTATTGTAACCTCCAAATGGAGGAGATAGAGAAAGAATCTTAGGCCGTCAGGAAGTATTTTTGGATTTTTAAGCTGGTTAATGTCCATGAGAATTAGTTCTGTTTTTAATAAGACAGAAATCTCCTCTCCATATAAGAGTAATGATATGTGGTAAAAATTTGTATATGTACTGTAGCTTGCAATTTACAATATGTGTTAGCTCTAATGTTGGTAAAAATGTAGAACTGATCAGCCAATAGAATGCAAGCTCAATCTGATTGGCTGATTGGATCAGCCAATCGGATTGAACTTTAATCTGATTGGCTGATTCCACCAGCCAATCAGATTATTCCTACCTTAATTCCGATTGGCTGATAGAATCCTATCAGCCAATTGGAATTCGAGGGACGCCATCTTGGATGACGTCCCTTAAAGGAACCTTCATTCGTCGGGAGTTCGTCGTGGAGGAAGGATGTTCCGTGTCGGCGGGATGAAGATGGAGCCGGAAGAAAGAAGATTGAAGATGCCGCTTGATAGAAGACTTCAGCCGGATGGAAGACCTCTTCAGCCCCCGCTTGGATGAAGACTTCAGCCGGATGATGGACCTCTTCAGCCCCCGCTTGGATGAAGACTTCAGCCGGATAATGGACCTCTTCAGCCCCCGCTTGGATGAAGACATCGCCTGGATAGGATGAAGAATTCGGCTTGGCTGAGTGAAGACGACTCAAGGTAGGAAGATCTTCAGGGGGGTAGTGTTAGGTTTTTTTAAGGGGGTTTGGGTGGGTTAGAGTAGGGGTGTGTGGGTGGTGGGTTTTAATGTTGGGGGGGGTTGTGTTTTATTTTACAGGCAAAAGAGCTGTTTTCTTTGGGGCATGCCCCGCAAAAGGCCCTTTTAAGGGCTTGTAAGGTAATAGAGCTGGTATCTTTTAAATGTAGAATAGGGTAGGAAATTTTTTTATTTTTGGGGGCTTTGTTATTTTATTATGGGGCTTAGAGTAGGTGTAATTAGCTTAAAATTGTTGGTATATTTTTATAATGTTTGTAAATAAAAAAAAATATTTTTGGAACTTAGTTCTTTTTTTATTTTTTGTACTTTAGTTAGTGTATTTATTTGTATTTATTTGTAGTATTTGTATTTAATTATTTAATTTATTTAATGATAGTGTAGTGTTAGGTTTAATTGTAACAGGTAAGGATTTATTTTACTTGTAATTTTGTATTTCTTTTAGCTAGGTAGTTATTAAATAGTTATTAATTATTTAATAGCTATTGTACCTAGTTAAAATAAATACAAAGTTACCTGTAAAATAAATATAAACCCGAAAATAGCTACAATGTAATTATTAATTACATTGTAGCTATCTTAGGGTTTATTTTGCAGGTAAGTATTTAGTTTTAAATAGGATTCATTTATTTAATGATAGTGTAGTGTTAGGTGTAATTGTAACTTAGGTTAGCTTTTATTTTACAGGTAAATTTCTCTTTATTTTAGCTAGATATCTATTAAATAGTTAATAACTATTTAATAGCTATTCTACCTAGTTAAAATAAATTGAAAGTTGCCTGTAAACTAAAAATAAATCCTAAAATAGCTACAATCTATTAGTTATATTGTAGCTAGTTTAGGGTTTATTTTACAGGTAAGTATTTAGCTTTAAATAGGAATAATTTAGTTAATAAGAGTTAATTTATTTTGTTAGATTTAAATTAAATTTAATTTAGGGGGTGTTAGGGTTAGGGTTAGACTTAGCTTTAGGGGTTAATAATTTTATTATAGGTTGCGGCGGTATAGGGGGGCAGGATAGGGGTTAATAAAAATATTATAGGTGGCGACGGTGTGGGGGGGCAGATTAGGGGTTAATAAGTATAATATAGGTGGCGGCGGGGCCCGGGAGTGGCGGTTTAGGGGTTAAACTATTTATTTTGATGTGGCGGGGTCCGTGAGCGGCAGGATAGGGGTTAATACATTTATTAGGGGTGGCAGCGGTATAGGGGGCAGGATAGGGGTTTATAGGTATTATGTAGGTGGCGTTGGGGGCCGGGAGCGGCGGTTTAGGGGTTAACAGATTTCTTAGAGTTGCGGCAGGGTCCGGGAGCTGCGGTTTAGGGGTTAAAATGTTTTATGTATGGTGGGGGTGGTGTAGGGGGGCAGATTAGGGGTGCTTAGACTCGGGGTACTTGTTAGGGTGTTAGGTGTACTCACTTCCCATAGGAATGAATGGGATGTCAGGCAGCAGCGAACTTGAACTTTCACTATGGTCTGACTCCAATTGATTCCTATGGGATCCGCCACCACCAGGGCGGCGGATTGAAAACCAGGTACGCTGGGCCGTAAAAGTGCCGAGCGTACCTGCTGGGATTGTGATAACTCCCAAAAGTAGTCAGATTGTGCCGAACTTGCGTTCGGAACATCTGGAGTGACGTAAGAATCGATCTGTGTCGGACTGAGTCTGGCGGATCGATGTTTACGTCACCAGATTCAAATTTTGCCGGTCTGTAGGGCTTGATAACTAAGGCGAATCAGCCTCGCCACAAATACGCTGCGGAATTCCAGCGTATTTGAGGTTGACGGCTTGATAACTAGGGGCCATAGTTTCTAGAGAGGAGTAGCTTATGGGTTAATAGCTGTGACTGAATACACTTATTGTGTAACATGTGTAAACTATTCAGTAATTAACGCTTAACCAATCAGGAGAGGTCTGTTGCTTTTAAATATTTGAATTTTATTGTGACAAGTAATAGCTTTTGAGGACGGCTACCCAGCCGAAACACGTCAGTTGCCATTTGCTGACCACTCAGTTATTTGTACCCCCATATTGTGCCGCAAATGTGGAATTTTGAATTTGACACCATTTGGTGTAAATAAAGGATATTTTTATTTTCATATCTCAGCCGTGCTCCTCTTTTTCTTATCTTACCCTGAAAGAAAAGAAGGGCAATATCATATAAAAAACTTTCCCTCTTTAGAATGGAAGGAGGATTTGCTCTACCTGACATAGAAGCATATAATTTAGTTTGTATTGGAAAGATTGCTCTAGACTGGCTGGTTGGAGCTGATTACTATGCAGTACTCTGTCTGGAGGGAACTTTAATATACCCATTTTCTCTTAGTGCTCTCCTTCATACCCCCCCCTGATAAATGTCCTAATAAAATTAGACAATTTCCTACGATACAAACTGTGATTGTGGCATGGCAGAAAATACTCAGAATTCTAGGTATCACTCTATCATTCTCTAAATATCTTCCCATTGTTGGAAATTCCAACTTTATACCAGCATTAGAGTCTAAAATATTTAAAAATTGGGCTCTGAAAGGAATTTAAAATGGTATATCAATTGATAGATAAAGAATTAGGGATATGTAAAACCTTCACTAAAATTAAAAAAGAATGTGATATAACAAATAGAGAACTTTTTGCTTTTCTGCAGATAAGGCATTATGTCCAGGAGATTTTGTAGAACAATACAGGGGCTGAGTCATGGGATAATTTAGAACCTGATTTAACCCTCTTTAAGGCAGGCAAGTATAATATTTCAGCTATATACAAAACAGTTATTGCTTTCTATGGCCATAATAATTTACAAAGACTAACAGATATCTGGCAGGTCCCACTAGAAATAATTCAGGAAGCTTTAATCTTATTGATAGAGCGACAATTTCCTACTCCTGGAGAGAAACGCATACTAAAATTATAAATTGAGCATATGTTACACCCCAGGTGAAGGCTAGATGGGATAAAACATTGGCAAGTTGTCAGAAATATAAGACTGTAAATGCAGATTTAGATCACTGTTTCTGGAAAATAAAATAAAAAAAGTCTGATATAAAATAACCAATTGGATCAATAAAATTAACCAAAGCAACATTCAACTAACTGATAAATATGTTTTGTTTTCTTATCAGCCAAGAAGAAATACCGTTTAAAAATATTCACCAGTTAAATATTATAATTACAACGGGAAGACTTTTGATTTTGAAATATTGTAAATCTAGCAAAAACCTAAGTTTGAAGGAATTTATCCAGAAACTTAAAAACCAATTAATACTGGAACAACTTGACACATCAGTAAGTTCAGAATCCCAAGTCAAACGATTTTTCTATAAATGGAAAAGCATAATTGTAAGCTTCCCTGAAGAAATACAAAAGCAATTAATTACACCCTTTAGGGGTACTATTTACCTTGAACTGGCTATTGCAAATAAAGAATACCCTGTCTAATAGAAGGACAGAGGGGGGAAGGAGTGAGCGGAGACAGAGAATCAAGTAGTTCAGTCTCAAGGTTTTTTTTGTTTTTGTTTTTTTTTCTCTCTCTTTCCTTGTGTTTATTTTATTTTACTAGGAAAATGACCATACAACATACAACTTATTTTACAGTGCCAAAACATGGAAAATTATAAATATTATTGTTATTTGTGCCTGTTTTTTTCTTTTTTTTTCCCTGCAACAAGGGATATTTCCTGGCAGGATAAGGGATATATGCTGTCTAATGTTAATTGGAAACGTCTAACGCTCTATACTTATTTTGTGGCTACATTGTCAATGCTTGGTACAATTCGCTTTACAATGTTAAATATGTTAATTTTTTAAATGTTATTGCTATCATTACTGTCTTCCCCTCTGAAAGGGGTCAATATTTGCTACGACAAGGATATATATTGTATATATGAATATTGAGACACTGCTAATAATGATATTTGTAAAACACCTTCAGGGTGCTATTTGTTTTTCTTGGAATTCTATACTGAGATGGTCTATAAATAAAGATATATAAAAAAAAAATGATCTTCAGAATAGGATAACTTCATGAAACAAGCTGTAAATAGATTATGGAACCAACTACTCTTCTTAAAACCTTTGTATTGGCAATTAGGGATACATTAAAAAAAGTCTTTACATCTGGGCAACTGAAGTTGTGGTGACAAAAAGCATGAATGGTAAATTTGCAAGCAAATTGTAACTGTACTTACCCTTGCCGGGTCGGGAGGACCCGGTCTCAGCAGATGCTAATAGTGTTGCTCTCCACCTCTGCTGCTTGTTGGCAGCTGCGGCTGCCTAAATTTAAAGGGCCATGTTACAATTATAGGAACTCCCACCTGGAGGACTCAGGTGTGGGAGTTCCTATAAAAACTCACCCATCCCATCACTCTGGTCTGAGTTTTTGTCTCTTACCTTACTTTCCTTGCTCCTGAGATCAAAGCATACTTACCTGGTTCCTGTGTATGCTAACCTTGCTCCTGAAAACCAAAGCATGCTTACCTTTAACCCGTGTTTCACCTTACTCCTGAAAATCTATTTGGTATCCTGCAACAGTCTCACAAACAGTACCCGCTGGGTATCCTGTTCCTGTTAAGAAACCTGTGTCTACCATACCAGTGACAGCCTTCGTTAAATCAGCTGTGCCTGCTGTACATACCTGGTATCCCGTGACAGTCTCACCAACAGTACCCGCTGGTTATCCTGTGCCTGTTGAGAAATCTGTGTCTGCTATACCAGTGACAGCTTTCATTAAACCAGCTGTGCCTGCTGTATCTACCTAGTATCCCGTGACAGTCTCACCAACAGTACCCACTGGGTATTCTGTGCCTGCTGAGAAACCTATGTCTACCATACCAATTACAGCCTTCTTTAAACCAGTTGTGCCTGCTGTTCTTATCTGGTATTCTTTGCCATCTCACCTTTTGCTGCTTAATTTAAAAACCAGTGTCTATTGGACTTAGTCACTGCTAAAACACTTAAGCGACCTTTTCAGTAATCTTCAACCTGAACTACCAACTGTTGCTTTTATTTATAAAACAGTAAAGCTTTAAAGAAAGACTTTCTGAGTTCCACACATACCCTCATTTCCTCACACAAATGCTGTTTGAACACAGTGGAAAATAAGACTCGGGGGGAAATTTGTAATTGTTTTGTTGTTGTTATTTATCCAAAAATAGGGAGGCTGCATATGAACTTTATTACAGCAAAGGCCTAATGTTTTTTAAAATGTTATTGACAGTCATAAAGAAAACAGTATTTAGTAAGGCAGCTAGTTTTTTTTTTTTTACTTTTTAATTTTAGTAGGATTTGTCCTTTAATTTATCATTTTTATTTTACAGTTTCTGAAATCTTTGTGGGAGGCAAACAACTGTCAAATCATGGACTGCAAAACGATAACAAGGAAACTTGCCATAAAAATCTGCACAGCCAGAAGGGTGAAAACAAGTTTCACGGTTTTCTTTTTTTTTTTTGTTGTTTTATGAGATTTATTGTTTGTCTTTAGTGAACACTGTTTACAGCTGTGGCATTATGGCCTCAAGTGATCAACGTGTCTACTTTACCTGCCTTCGCCGGCCCAATACGCCCGCCTAAGCTCGCCTACCATCGCCGCCGCAAACCTGAAAAATTTCGCCAAAGTTATCAATAAAGCTGTCAAAAAGCTGCGCACCAAGTACGGGGCGATGAGCAGCAGACTGTGATAGTTATCACTCATCCGATCTTGCTGCTCTTCGGCTTTTTTACAGCTTTATTGACAAGCTGTCACTAAGCACCCACACTAACTACACTGTTCTACCCCCTATACCGGTGCCCCCGGAGCCCCCCGCAACTAAATAAAGTTAGTAACCCCTAAACCACCGCTCCCGGACACCACCGCAACTATAATAAATGTATTAACCCCTAAACCGCCGCCCCCGGAGCCCACCGCCACCTACTTTATACCTAGTAACCCCTATCCTGCCCCCCCTATACCGCCGCCACCTATAATACATTTATTAACCACTATCCTGCCGATCCGGTACCCCACAACAACTAAATAAATTGTTGAACCCCTAAACCGCCGCTCCTGGACCCGCCGCCACCTATATTAAACGTATTAACCCCTAATCTGCCCCCCTACACCGTCGCCACCTATAATACATTTATTAACCCCTATCCTGCCCCCCCTACACCGCCGCCACTAAAATAAAATTATTAACTCCTAAACCTAAGTCTAACCCTAACCCTAACACCCCCCTAACTTAAATAATAATTAAATACATCTAAATAAATTTAACTTTTATTAAATTAATTATTCCTATTTAAAACTAAATACTTACCTTTAAAATAAACCCTAATATAGCTACAATATAAATAATAATTTTATTGTAGCTATCTTAGGATTTATTTTTATTTTGCAGGCAACTTTCAATTTATTTTAACTAGTTGCAATAGCTATTAAATAGTTATTAACTATTTAATAGCTACCTAGTTAAAATAAAGAGAAATTTACCTGTAAAATAAAAACTAACCTAAGTTACAATTACACCTAACACTACACTATACTTTAATAAATTATTCCTATTTAAAACTAAATTCTTACCTGTAAAATAAACCCTAAGATAGCTACAATGTAATTAATAATTACATTGTAGCTATTTTAGGATTTATATTTATTTTACAGGTAACTTTGTATTTATTTTAGCTAGTTAGAATAGTTATTAAATATATCTTAGGGTTTTTTTTACAGATAAGAATTTTGTTTTAAATATGAATATAAATCCTAAAATAGCTACAATGTAATTATTAATTGCATTGTAGCTATCTTATGGTTTATTTTACAGGTAAGTATTTAGTTTTAAATAGGAATAATTTATTAAAGTATAGTGTAGTGTTAGGTGTAATTGTAACTTAGGTTAGTTTTTATTTTACAGGTAAATTTCTCTTTATTTTAACTAGGTAGCTATTAAATAGTTATTAACTATTTAATAGCTATTGCACCTACTTAAAATAAATTGAAAGTTGCCTGTAAAATAAAAATAAATCCTAAGATAGCTACAATATAATTATTATTTATATTGTAGCTATATTATGGTTTATTTTAAAGGTAAGTATTTAGTTTTAAATAGGATTAATTTAGTTAATAAGAGAAATATTATTTAGATTTATTTAATTAATATTTAAGTTAGGGGGGTGTTAGGGTTAGTGTTAGACTTAGGTTTAGGGGTTAATAATGGGGGGGCAAGATAGGGGTTAATAAATTTATTATAGGTGGCGACGGTGTAGGGGGGCAGATTAGGGGTTAATAAGTTTAATATAGGTGGCGGCGGAGTCCGGGAGCGGCGGTTTAGGGGTTAATACATATATTATAGTTGCGGCGGGGACCGGGAGCGGCGGTTTAGGGGTTAACATATTTATTATAGTGGCGGTGGGCTCCGGGAGCGGTTTAGGGGTTAATACATATATTATAGTTGCGGTGGGGACTGGGAGCGGCGGTTTAGGGGTTAATACGTTTATTAGAGTGGCGGTGGGCTCCAGGAGTGGCGGTTTAGGGGGTAATCCATTTATTTAGTTGCAGCGGTGTAGGGGGGGACAGATTAGGGGTGTTTAGACTCGGGGTACATGTTAGGGTGTTAGGTGTAGACAGCTCCCATAGGAATCAATGGGATTTCGGGCAGCAGCGAACATGAACTTTCGCTATGGTCAGACTCCCATTGATTCCTATGGGATACGCCGCCTCCAGGAAGGCGGTTTGAAAAACCAGGTACGCTGGGCCGGAAAAGTGCAGTTTTTGATAACTAGCAAAAGTAGTCAGATTGTGCCAAACTTGTATGCGGAGCATCTGTAGTGACGTAAGAATCAATCTGTGTCGGACTGAGTCCGGCGGATCGAAGCTTATGTCACTATATTTCTACTTTTGCCGGTGTGTAGTGCTTGATAACTTAGGCGAATCATTATTTAATTGGTGTGAATGAGTAGAGCGCTGGAACTATGAAAGATCCCAAACACCCTATTAATATAAGATCCTTCGGTCTTATAAATTGGATTATCTAGATAGGAGAGTGTATAGGGGCGTTGTTTCCAGCTTAAGGGATCTTTGTGACCTTGTATAGTGATTATGTATATATATATTGTGTTTAAAAGTGAAATTTAAAGTGACACTATTTTATTAGTTTAAGTATATTTAGAAATTCTATGTCTAAAAGTGATTCAATTAGGACTGAAATCTCTCTACACAATGTGTACTATGTGTATTGTGGTAATTAACTATGTGAATTGAAAGTAAAAAAAAATTTTAACATAAAACCGTGTTTTTGCGTTGTTTGAGTGTATATTACCCCTATATTAATCGGTGTAGGTAAAAATGACAATATATAAAGTTAAGATGTATCATCCAGAATTACTTCCAATTTATTAAAAATATTTATAATATATTGAAGTACTGTTTAAAATTTAAAACTCATATATATGACATTTACAAGTTCCTCTAAAATCAACTGTGGGACGTCTCCCAAATACATAAAACAATATATATTATTAAACCTTGAAATAGTATGTGTATTTCGTGACAATTGCTGGGTTAAAAAACGTTATTTGCAGTACAATAACAATGTGGCTATCTTAAAAAAACTTTTAAATAGTTACTTTGTTTGAGCTGACCTTTGATCTTTGCTTAACATAAATTTTTACCATTTATCAACCTTTCAATTCAGGATATAATTAAAGCTTACAACCTTGTCTTACTTTACAGTTATTAGTTTTGCAAATCAGTTCTGTAAAGTATATGCAGTTCTGGTTTTGTACAGTCCGTATTAAACAAACTTTTCTGTGTGAGACTGCTCTTAGTGCTTTGCACGCAGTCAGAGTCTTTATATATATCAACGTGTGGTAATGCATATGAAATGAAACTTTTAGTACACACTATTTTGGGGGGTTTACTAGCTTTCTTGTATTGGTACTCACAGATCATTTTGATCTCGCTGCTGTGTTTGTCAGATCGGCTTGTGAATTCTGACTGTAATCCTTCTAACTTTGCCGCCTCTGTAAATGTCATATATATGAGTTTTAAATTTTAAACAGTACTTCAATATATTATAAATATTTTTAATAAATTTAAAGTAATTCTGGATGATACATCTTAACTTTATATATTGTCATTTTTACCTACACCGATTAATATAGGGGTAATATACACTCAAACAACGCAAAAACACGGTTTTATGTTAAAACATTTTTTTTTACTTTCAATTCACATAGTTAATTACCACAATACACATAGTACACATTGTGTAGAGAGATTTCAGTCCTAATTGAATCACTTTTAGACATATAATTTCTAAATATACTTAAACTAATAAAATAGTGTCACTTTAAATTTCACTTTTAAACACAATTATATATATATACATAATCACTATACAAGGTCACAAAGATACGTACGATCTCTTAAGCTGGAAACAACGCCCCTATACACTCTCCTATCTGAACTTAGGCGAATCAGCCTCGCCACAAATACGCTGCTGAATTTCAGCGTATTTGAGGTTGACAGCTTGATAACTAGGGGCCAATATCTTTTAATTATTTGTTTTCTAAGTTAAAGAACAGGATACCAGGAAGATGTTTTCCAATATGTACAGTATGTTAGTAATAGATAATCTCATTGATTGAATTGTTTACATTTTTTAAAATCAAAAGTTTACAAAGATAAAATATAAAGAAATAGATTGCATACTGCCTTTTTATTTACTCATTAATGGCTAGATTACAAGTGGAGTGTATTAAATTTGCTATAAATAAGCTTTTTGTGAGCAGCGGGGAAGCACGTGTGTTACAAGTTGAATGTATGCTAACTTTGAATGTTGCAAACATGTTAACGTATTCCCCCATAGACTTCAATGTAGTGATAAAAGTGTGTGTGTGTGGAAGGGGGGGGGGGGGAATAACATCCTACTCGCAATCAAACCCAATAGTTTTGAACCAAAGTGTGCTAATCCAACATGAAACATGAATATTTCATGTTACAAAGTTCTTCTCATAGAAGAATATGTTCTTTTTATTCTTAAATACACACACACACACATATATATAATATATGTATGTGTGTGTATATATATATATATATATATATATATATATACAGTGGGGCAAAAAAGTATTTAGTCAGCCACCAATTGTGCAAGTTCTCGCACTTAAGAAAATGAGAGAGGCCTGTAATTTTCATCATAGGTATACCTCAACTATGAGAGAAAAAATGTGGAAACAAGTCCAGACAATCACATTGTCTGATTTGGAAAGAATTTATTTGCATATTATGGTGGAAAATAAGTATTTGGTCACCTACAAACAAACAAGATTTCTGGCTCTCACAGATCTGTATCTTCTTCTTTAAGAGGCTCCTCTGTCCTCCACTCATTACCTGTATTAATGGCACCTGTTTGAACTTGTTATCAGTATAAAAGACACCTGTCCACAACCTCAAACAGTCACACTCCAAACTCCACTATGGTGAAGACCAAAGAGCTGTTGAAAGACACCAGAAATAAAATTGTAGACCTGCACCAGGCTGGGAAGACTGAATATGCAATAGGCAAGCAGCTTGGTGTGAAGAAATCAACTGTGGGAGCAATAATTAGAAAATGGAAGACATACAAGACCACTGATAATCTCCCTCGATCTGGGGCTCCACGCAAGATCTCACAGTGTGGGGTCAAAATGATCAGAAGAACGGTGAGAAAAACATTCCAGAACCACATGGGGGGACCTAGTGAATGACCTGCAGAGAGCTGGGACCAACGTAACAAAGGCTACCATCAGTAACACACTACGCCACCAGGGACTCAGATCCTGCAGTGCCAGACGTGTCCCCCTGCTTAAGCCAGTACATGTCCGGGCCCATCTGAAGAATCCTAGAGAGCATTTGGATGATCCAGAAGTGGATTGGGAGAATGTCATATGGTCAGATGAAACCAAAGTAGAACTGTTTGGTAGAAACACAACTTGTCGTGCTTGGAGGAGAGAGAATGCTGAGTTGCAACCAAAGAACACCATACCTACTGTGAAGCATGGGGGTGGCAACATCATGCTTTGGGGCTGTTTCTCCCGAAAGGGAACAGGATGACTGATCCGTGTACATGAAAGAATCAATGGGGCCATGTATCGTGAGATTTTGAGTGCAAACCTTCTTCCATCAGCAAGGACATTGAAGATGAAACATGGCTGGGTCTTTCAGCATGACAATGATCCCAAACACACCACCCGGGCAACAAAGGAGTGGCTTCGTAAGAAGCATTTCAAGGTCCTGGAGTGGCTTAGCCAGTCTCCAGATCACAACCCCATAGAAAACCTTTGGAGGGAGTTGAAAGTGTGTGTTGCCCAGCGACAGCCCCAAAACATCACTGCTCTAGAGGAGATCTGCATGCAGGAATGGGCCAACATACCAGCAACAGTGTTTGACAACCTTGTGAAGACTTACAGAAAACGTTTGACCTCTGTCATTGCCAACAAAGGATATATAACAAAGTATTGAAATGAACTTTTGATATTGACCAAATACTTATTTTCCACCATAATTTGCAAATAAATTCTTTCCAAATCAGACAATGGGATTGTCTGTATTTGTTTCCACATTTTGTCTCTCATAGTTGAAGTATACCTATGATGAAAATTACAGGCCTCTCTCATCTTCTTAAGTGGGAGAACTTGCACAATTGGTGGCTGACTAAATACTTTTTTGCCCCACTGTATATATATATATATATATATATATATATATATATATATATATATATATATACTTATACATAGGTAAAGATATATATATATATATAAATATCTATTTAAAATACTTAGAACACATTCCCCTATTTGAAGAACATTGGAATGTGAAATATTTAAAATATTTACAGTAAATACACAGTTAAACACTTTGTTAAATATGAATATTGTATAGATATGATTTTTCATGTTTTCAGCTACTTGACTGCAAAGGGCTCCAATCCATATATATATAGACACACACACACACACACACACAAATGTGTATTTATGTGTTTATATGTGTATATTTGTCTGTAAATACATATGTACAAATATAAATACATATGTACACACATATAAATATATATATAGATATATATTATATATAGATATATAAAACATGTTTTATTTAGTCATGTGTATATATTTATCTCTATGTTGAATCCCTTTGCCTGCTTTTTTCTCTAACACCCGATGCTTCATATATTTGAGGTAGAAAAATGTGTAATCCCCTCTCGCTGTTCACATAATGTGTTTCTGATAAATGACACCACTGTTAATGCTTCAGCACAGACCCACACAGCCTCAAGAAAACCGTGTAGATATGCAGACAACCCAAACAACCCCCTCTCTCACCTCTGAACTGTCCGGTCCTGGGGACAAGGGTAGTTGCGTCTAGCGGTTTCTGCAGATCCAGGTAGCACTAATCAGCTTACTTTCCTGGTACTTGTTACAAACTTTAACCGCTGTCGTTCCCATACGATCCCTCTTCAGACGTCCCTGGAGGGAGGGGGCAAGGTCTGCGTTCACTTCCTCCACTTGCTTGCTTCTGATTGGAGGAATCACGGCCCACGGTCTCAGCTGCTTGCTTCCGATTGGAGGAATCTCGGCCCACGGTCTCAGCTGGGTAAGGCCTGTGCAGTGTGGTAGTCAGGGATTACAAAGAGGAGCAATCTCCTCAATCCGTGCTATTACGCCAGTAGGTCAGCATACAAGCAAAAAAGGAAGTAGAGGCGGAGCACCGGAAAAATTGTAAAACTTCAGAATTTATTGTATCAAGTTAAAAATATTGGTAAACAGGATAAGGGTGCTATTCCTCTCATAGGAGTCAGCTCAAACAGCTGCTGACATGTTTCGGCATTCCGCCATTATCAAAGCTGCTGAACTGTGTAGGGAATACTGTGGTTATCTATTAATTTAAAATATCTCTACTTTCTACTAAATATAATATACTAAATCTCTATGGTAAAACCACTAAAACCAACACAGATAAATTGTGAAAATAAACTATATGAGGATCCTCCATTATTTGTCAAACAGTTTATTTAGGAATCAATATATGTTAATAATAAGATAAATATTTACAGGTATATATATATCAATCTATTTTACAGATACAGTCCACATTTTAAGATACAGGGCAACTTTTCTAAACTAACCCCAATTGTGCTACACAGAATATTATCCCAGAAATACTTAGCCAGATTCTCTGTGTCCAACATCATCCATCTTTACAGCATGCCCAGGATACAAAAAAGAGGCAGAGGCTCTGGTGTTACAGTATTTTATAACCCAATTCAAAAGGGAGTGGCTTATCAAATGCCACTCAAAAAGACCAATGGGAGTGTCTATAGTTCAGAGAGAAAGGTGTACCTGGGGGAAGGGATCCCAATAACAGCTAAGTGAATATTCCAGTGATAAAATGTCACCACATTCCCTCACTTTTTCTTCTCCTATGTTGCCCCGTTTTCTAGTTATCCCCACTAGTACAGAAGAACACAGTGGGAGCGAAAACCTTACAGGAGAAATTCTCCCACCATCCCTTCGGAATAATTCCCTCGGCGATATGAGCTCTTCTGTACTTTCCTAGGACTGTCAATTCCTAATCTAACTTTATACAATTCATTAGAAAAATTAATTTAAAATTATACATAGAAACACAAAATCCTATGCTAAACCCCATTAGCAACATTTATACAATGGTCTTAAATATTGGGAAAAGTTCATGTATGAGTGTGTGAGTGTGGGTACACTAGATGGGTATGCGTGTAGTAAAATCTTTATTAATAAAGTGTGAATTGTGCCTGTAAAACAAAAGTTATAATGGTTCACTGAAGTTCTTTGTTGTCATCTTTTGGCCTTGCTTTTGGCATCTGGTCCTTGCTTTTGCTTTACCAAATCACTCTCTTTGAACCATTTTTTTTTTTCCAAGACCCTCAAAGGAATGAAAAAAAGATTAAAACCAGGCATATATTTACTTCACACTACAACACTCCATCTGCAGTAGAAACCACATTCACAGTTATTAACTTTAAGTTGGAAAGTGCCTCTGTTATTGCATCATCCCACTCGCACCCTTACTTAACTTATGTTGCTTGATTTATATGATTATTTACCCCTTTATGCTATATATATATAATTATTTTGGCCTAATGCACCATTTTACATCTCCATTGTGATACATTATACTTATTTAATTTGTCCAACGCCACCATCATAGCTTCATGGTAAGATCAGTCCTGAAGACACCTGAAAAACAACAATCTATAATGTGTGTTATTGGGGAAAAACTGGAAGGAAAGGTGAGAAGCCTTCTATCTTCATTGGTTTTCTTCCTGCAAGATAAGACTTCAGACAGTTTACATAGAAATGGTATTACATGTGGCCTCCCAAAACTAATCACAATGGAGGTATCTGTTATTGTTTTTTTAGAAAGAGAATGCATCAATTAACTATACATTCTTAATATTGGCATTTAAAACTTAATAATGAAAAACACTTAAAATTATTAATTGAACTTAAAACTAAAGTACACATTACACGATACAAATGTACTGCAAACAAATATGCTTATAAAAAAAATGAATGATTTAATTTGAGCCCTCCAGCTCTGTCAGTTGCTTCTTTAGAAACCCAATTTGATCTCTCATTCTCCTGTTTTTTTGTTTGAGTTCCCAATAACTTAAGTTGGCCTTATTGTTTATCTCATTTGACCTCAGCCTCCAATTTTCTCCTCTGTTAATATCGCCATTTAAATTCCTGTCTCTCCAGTTTTCTGTATTTGATGCTCTACTATTCTGATATCCACAAACATTCCTTCTATTACCCCTCTCTGATTCCTGCCTGTGAATATTCAGATTATTCTCCATTGACTGCTTCACTGCAGAATTTGCCTTAATGGTGTATGGGTGATAATTCCACCACTTCTCAGCTCTAGTGAGCACCATATGTAGGTTTGTGGAGTTTGGATCATACAGCTTTACAAACTCCTGACATTTTCTGGGGAGAGCTTCAAGTACCCTCTGTATGTGTGCTGGTGACCCCCAGACCATTTGGGTCTGTGGCTGGCGCAGCACACACCAAAATAAAACTCTTTTTGCTACTTCAAATGGCCCATCTAGTGGTCTCATGGTAATTTCACTAATCTCTTTCTCTAGACTAGTAAAATTGAAAAAGGTTTTAGCTATCCTGCCAGCCTGATCACATATACTTGAATTAAATCCTAATAACCTGTTGGCATAGGGGCCCATGGCATCTTGAAGCAATTCTGTCCATTCCGGCATGCTCATACCTAATTTTATGGCTTTTTCAGTTCCCTTGTGAAACCAATGTGAAAAGTTATTAAAGCTGTTTGTGGGGATTGTGCCCCACCATTTCTTAAAAATGTCTTTATCTGCTACAGTCATTGGCCTAGTCTGATTTGAAAAACCTGTAGGAACTTTCAGGTTGTTAAAATTCTCAGAAATTATGACAGGGGCAATTGGAACAGAACTTTGGTTTTTAGTGGGGCCCATTTGTATTTTATCTTGTTTTACTAATTGTTTTGGCTCTTTCCTTTGTGGCAGTAAGTTATCACTATCTGCATTGTTCCCAGAAATATCACTAATTATTTTTTCTTTTTGTTCAATTTTCATCTGTAACTCAGTAATTTTGTTTGAGTATTCGTTACTGCTGTGTTCTGTTAATTTTAATTGACGCTGTAATTTACTGATCTGTATGGTGTTAGTTAAAGCAGAAAGCTTTTAAAAGGTGTGAACCATCAATAATACTAACCTAAATAAAATAAATGAACAAAGCAAAGCAAGGAATCCTTTTTACTGATATTTTCCCAAATTGAGGAAAAATTATAAAAATATTTTAAGTACAGGAAGATTCTATAGAACTTCTAAATGCTAATTTCAACTGTAGTTTTGGTTCCAGGATCTGCTCCAAACACAGGAAATGCAGATTTTTAACTTTGTTACCCAAAACAAAGCTTAATTAAACTGTAATTTCTTAACTTTAAATTCTACACAATTTCCCATACAATTCAGAATTAAATGTATGTATAGGGCAAGCTACAGCTCTGGGTGTAACACATTCACAGAAATGAATCCTTTGTAAAAAGAAATAAAAAAAAACCTTACTGTTGGCAGCTATTACATAGTACTGTAAAGCTTTTGTTTGTAAAAACATTTAGATGGGACCAACACAACACATGTCTCTAAAATTCATTAGAAAACTGATAGAAAACTGGCTCAACAATAAAAGTATCCAGTTTCCAAAAACAAGAAAAATACAAGAGTTAAAGGGACAGTCTACTATAATCAACTTCACAATTTACTTCCATCATCAAACTTGCTTTTTTTCTCTTGGTATTCTAAGTTGAAGCCAAACATAGGTAGGCTCATATGCTGATTTCTAAGCCTTTTAGGGTTGCCTCTTATCACATGCTTTTTTAAAAAAAAATCTCTTTTCAACACAAAGAGACACTGTGGGGGTTATTTAAGATTTAGCAGGCTACAAAACAGGCCTTCCCCTATGCAAATGCAAATTATACAGACCAGAAATACAGGTTTTTTTTAAAGCCATGCTTTTCTTGAGAAACATACAACCGGCCTTTGAAAACCAACCACTATTTGCGCTTTTTAAATAAAGTACTGCATACAAAAACTTTGCTATAAAACATCAAATCTACATTTACTGCAGTTAAATTTAAAATAAATCAACATTCATTTGATTCCTGCAAAACTAAATGGCATATGGATTCGTCTACAACTTCGTGGTCGCCAAAATGTGGTTGTTCTATTAATTTAAAATATCTCTACTTTCTACTAAATATAATATACTAAATCTCTATGGTAAAACCACTAAAACCAACACAGATAAATTGTGAAAATAAACTATATGAGGATCCTCCATTATTTGTCAAACAGTTTATTTAGGAATGAATATATGTTAATAATAAGATAAATATTTACAGGTATATATATCAATCTATTTTACAGATACAGTCCACATTTTAAGATACAGGGCAACTTTTCTAAACTAACCCCAATTGTGCTACACAGAATATTATCCCAGAAATACTTAGCCAGATTCTCTGTGTCCAGCATCATCCATCTTTTAGCAGGAGCAGGATACAAAAGAAGGCAGAGGCTCTGGTGTTACAATATTTTATAACCCAATTCAAAAGGGAGTGGCTTATCAAATGCCACTCAAAAAGACCAATGGGAGTGTCTATAGTTCAGAGAGAAAGGTGTACCTGGGGGAAGGGATCCCAATAACAGCTAAGTGAATATTCCAGTGATAAAATGTCACCACAATACCCCGCCTTTTAAAACACAGTGGATGACTCCTATAGGGTAATAGAAAAGAGGCAGAATTTTCATATTAACCACTTCATTTCCTTAAGGGACTAATCTGTATAAACAAACAATCCAAGACCTGTATATTTAGTATGATGCCTGCATCAAAACATCACTAACATCATGAAGTAAGCTTAAACTTTATGAAAGTCTCTATGATAAGCACATAGTTAGTGTGGTGCTAAGATCAGAACCTAACTAGCATCAAATTTAATTTGTGGTTTGGGGTAATCCTTGTAATTAATGCAAAATATATTTGGGTACTAAAGTATCGAATAGTAGGCATACATTAATTATATCAACATCATGGATATGCCTGGCAAGAAGATTCAAGTAGTGGCCCCTGATAGCACTCAGTGTACTGTACACTTAAACTCATTACCACCTACTACTGTTTGAAAGAAGAGCTATGCTATGCTATTAGCTCAATCAAGTCAAGTGTATGTGTGTTGAGGCAAATAAATAAGCTCTTTATAATGTAGGAGTATAGATCCAAAAGTGGCTGCTTGTTCATTTTTTATTCATTATTTTTTGAACTTATCAGATTGGAGATTCTGTACTGTTGGATAACTAGTACAAGGAATGTTTACATACTGGGGGGTAGTTATCAAGCCGTCAACCTCAAATACGCTGGAATTCCGCAGCGTATTTGTGGCAAGGCTGATTCGCCTTAGTTATCAAAGGCTCGAGACCGGCAAAAGTAGAATTTTGTGACGTAAACTTCGATCCGCCGGACTCAGTCCGACACAGATCGATTCTTACGTCACTCCAGATGTTCCTCACACAAGTGCGGCACAATCTCACTACTTTTGCTAGTTATCAAATGACTAGCAGGTACGCTCTGCACTTTTACGGCCCAGCGTACCTGGTTTTCAAACCGCCACCCCTAGAGGCGGCGGATCCCATAGGAATCAATGGGAGTCTGACCATAGCGAAAGTACAAATTCGCTGCTGACAGACATCCCATTGATTCCTATGGGAGCTGTCTACACCTAACACCCTAACATGTACCCTGAGTCTAAACACCCCTAATCTGCCCCCCCCCACACCGCCGCAACTAAATAAAGTTATTACCCCCTAAACCGCCGCTCCCGGAGCCCACCGCAACTATAATAAATGTATTAACCCCTAATCCGCCACTCCCTGAACCTGCCAAACCTATATTAAATTTATTAACCCCTATCCTGCCCCTCCTACACCGTCGCCACCTATAATAAATTTATTAACCCCTAATCTGCCCCCCCTACACCGTCGCCACCTATAATAAATGTATTAACCCCTATCCTGCCCCCCACTACGCCGCCGCCACTGTAATAAAATTATTAACCCCTAAACCTAAGTCTAACACTAACCCTAACGCCCCCTAACTTAAATATTAATTAAATAAATCTAAATAATATTTTTATTATTAACTAAATTAATCCTATTTAAAACTAAATACTTACCTTTAAAATAAACCCTAATATAGCTACAATATAAATAATAATTATATTCTAGCTATCTTAGGATTTATTTTTATTTTACAGGCAACTTTCAATTTATTTTAACTAGGTACAATAGCTATTAAATAGTTATTAACTATTTAATAGCTTACCTAGCTAAAATAAACTGAAATTTACCTGTAAAATAAATCCTAACCTAAATTACAATTACACCTAACACTACACTATATTTTTATAAATTATTCCTATTTAAACTAAATACTTACCTGTAAAATAAACCCTAATATAGCTACAATATAAATAATAATTATATTGTAGCTATCTTAGGATTTATATTTATTTTACAGGTAACTTTGTATTTATTTTAGCTAGTTAGAATAGTTATTAAATAGTTATTAACTATTTAATAACTACCTAGCTAAAAGAAATACAAAATTACCTGTAAAATAAATCCTAACCTAAGTTACAATTAAACCTAATACTACACTATCATTAAATTAATTAAATAAACTACCTACAAATAACTACAATTAAATACAATTACATAAACTAACTAAAGTACAAAAAATAAAAAAAGCTAAGTTACAAAAAATAAAAAAATAAGTTACAAACATTTTAAAAATATTACAACAATTTTAAGCTACTTACACCTAATCTAAGCCCCCTAATAAAATAACAACCCCCCCCAAATAAAAAATGCCCTACCCTATTCTAAATTAAATAAAGTTCAAAGCTCTTTTACCTTACCAGCCCTTAAAAGGGCCATTTGTGGGGCATGCCCCAAAAAGTTCAGCTCTTTTGCCTGTAAAAGAAAAATACAACTCCCCCCCAACATTAAAACCCACCACCCACATACCCCTAATCTAACCCAAACCCCCCTTACAAAAACCTAACACTAATCCCCTGAAGATCATCCTACCTTGAGTCGTCTTCACTCAGCCGAGCAGCGATGGAACTGAAGTGGACATCCAGAGCGGAAGAAGTTAATCCTCCAAGCGGCGCTGAAGAAATATTCCATCCGATGAAGTCATCATCCAGGCGGCGCTGAAGAAGTCTTCGATCCGGCCGATGTCATCTTCCAAGAGGCGCTGAAGAGGTCTTCTATCCGGGCGATGTCATCTTCCAAGCCGGGTCTTGAATCTTCCTCCCGCCAATCGGAATTAAGGTAGGAAAACTCTGATTGGCTGATGGAATCAGCCAATCAGATTGAGCTCACATTCTATTGGCTGTTCCGATCAGCCAATAGAATGCGAGCTCAATCTGATTGGCTGATTCCATCAGCCAATCAGATTTTTCCTACCTTAATTCTGATTGGCTGATAGAATCCTATCAGCCAATCGGAATTGAGGGGACGCCATCTTGGATGACGTCCCTTAAAGGAGCCTTCATTCGTCGTAGTCCGTCGGTGAAGAAGGAGGTTCCGCATCGGCGGGAGGAAGATTCAAGACCCGGCTTGGAAGATGACATCGCCCGGATAGAAGACCTCTTCAGCGCCTCTTAGTAGATGACATCGGCCGGATCGAAGACTTCTTCAGCGCCGCCTGGATGATGACTTCATCGGATGGAAGATTTCTTCAGCGCCGCTTGGAGGATTAACTTCTTCCGCTCCGGATGTCCACTTTGGTTCCATCACTGCTCGGCTGAGTGAAGACGACTCAAGGTAGGATGATCTTCAGGGGATTAGTGTTAGGTTTTTGTAAGGGGGGTTTGGGTTAGATTAAGGGTATGTGGGTGGTGGGTTTTAATGTTGGGGGGGGTTGTATTTTTCTTTTACAGGCAAAAGAGCTGAACTTTTTGGGGCATGCCCCCACAAATGACCCTTTTAAGGGCTGGTAAGGTAAAAGAGCTTTGAACTTTATTTAATTTAGAATGGGTAGGGCATTTTTTTATTTTGGGGGGGTTTGTTATTTTATTAGGGGCTTAGATTAGGTGTAAGTAGCTTAAAATTGTTGTACTATTTTTAAAATGTTTGTAACTTATTTTTTTATTTTTTGTAACTTAGCTTTTTTTATTTTTTGTACTTTAGTTAGTTTATGTAATTGTATTTAATTGTAGTTATTTGTAGGTAGTTTATTTAATTAATTTAATGATAGTGTAGTATTAGGTTTAATTGTAACTTAGGTTAGGATTTATTTTACAGGTAATTTTGTATTTCTTTTAGCTAGGTAGTTATTAAATAGTTAATAACTATTTAATAACTATTCTAACTAGCTAAAATAAATACAAAGTTACCTGTAAAATAAATATAAATCCTAAAATAGCTACAATATAATTATTATTTATATTGTAGCTATATTAGGGTTTATTTTACAGGTAAGTATTTAGTTTTAAATAGGAATAATTTATTAAAGTATAGTGTAGTGTTAGGTGTAATTATAACTTAGGTTAGGATTTATTTTACAGGTAAATTTCAGTTTATTTTAGCTAGGTAAGCTATTAAATAGTTAATAACTATTTAATAGCTATTGTACCTAGTTAAAATAAATTGAAAGTGACCTGTAAAATAAAAATAAATCCTAAGATAGCTACAATATAATTATTATTTATATTGTAGCTATATTAGGGTTTATTTTAAAGGTAAGTATTTAGTTTTAAATAGGATTAATTTAGTTAATAATAGAAATATTATTTAGATTTATTTAATTAATATTTAAGTTAGGGGGGCGTTAGGGTTAGTGTTAGACTTAGGTTTAGGGGTTAATAATTTTATTACAGTGGCGGCGGTGTAGTGGGGGCAGGATAGGGGTTAATAAATTTATTATAGGTGACGACGGTGTAGGGGGGCAGGATAGAGGTTAATAGGTTTAATATAGGTTGCGGCGGGTTCAGGGAGCGGCGGTTTAGGGGTTAAACTATTTATTTAGTTGCGGCGAGGTGCGGGATCAGCAGGATAGGGGTTAATAATTTTATTATAGAGGGCGACGGTATAGGGGGGCAGGATAGGGGTTACTAGGTATACTGTAGGTGGCAGCGGTGTCCGGAAGCGGCGGTTTAAGGGTTAATACATTTATCAGAGTTGCGGCAGGGTCCAGGAGCGGCGGTTTAGGGGTTAATACATTTATCAGAGTTGCGGCAGGGTCTAGGAGCGGCGGTTTAGGGGTTAATACATTTATAAGAGTTGCGGCAGGGTCTAGGAGCGGCGGTTTAGGGGTTAGTAACTTTATTGAGTTGCGGGAGGCTCCGGGGTGCCGGTATAGGGATAGAACAGTGTAGTTTAGTGTGAGTGCTTAGTGACAGGCTAGCAATAAAGTGATAACTCTCACAGTCCGCTGCTCATCGCCCCGCGGCTTTTTGACAGCTTTATTTGATAACTTAGGCAAACGTATTCAAGGTCCGCGGCGGCGAAGGTAGGCGAGCTTAGGCGGGCGTATTGGGCCGGCGAAGGCAGAAAAGTAGACAGCTTGATAACTACCCCCCACTGTGTGCAATAATATTAATGCAATTCTTGTTGTTGGTCGGCCATTACAATACATCAAGCTAGATAAACAGAAATAGTGGAGTGCATCTATACTCAATTTATGCATTTTCTTACAAAATGCAGGGTGGGATCAAATTATAATCATGCTGCGGAGGCATATATATTCAGACAGTGTATTATTCAGAAAGCTGTCTATAGTATAATTATAGCCAAGTTCAACCCCACTGTTCAAGAGAGAATGGAAATCTGACCTCATATTGTCACTCCCAGTAATTGATCAAGTCATACATGGAGTTTAGACCAGAGGGGTATCTTGCTTTCAATGTAAAGATCCAAAAGATCTCTCGTTTAGATAGCAATTTATCTCTATCACCCCCTCTTGGTGGTCTTAGCACTCTCTCAATGCACGTCTATCGAAAAGTTTCCGAACTTTTGCTATGCATAGTCGTGAAATGTTGGACTAGGGGGGTACTTGCTGTTCCCACCCTAATGCTTGAAAGGTGCTCTCTAATTCTTGACCTGACCTCCCTGGTGGTGAGACTCACATACTGCTTTGCACATGCCATGCATGAGGCCAGGTATATTGTGTAAGTTGACCTGCAGTTGAGACACATATTTTTTGGGAAAGATTGTCCCGTAACAGATCTAAAATAATTCCCGGTTTCAACCTTTTCGCAGGCAACACACTCTCTGTTGTGGCACTTTATATCTTTGAGCCCTTATAATTTTTTTATGCAATATTTTTTTTTAATAATTTTTATTCGACCGTGTTATTATGACTGTAACCGTACTTTACTTGTATTTTTCATGTATTGTGTGCCACTTCTTTGTTTCACGTAACAGTTAACCAGATCTTTAAGCTCTAACCTGACGCAAGTTAAATTCAATTGTGCTCAACCTAATTGCGTGTGTATCCAAACCACTGTGAGTTTAGTGGGTGTGGCCTAACATGTTTCAAAGGCTCTGATAAATACACGCACAGCAGCTTTGGATAGGCAGAAGGAGCATGCCAAATGTGTGGGACTGTTTGGGATTTGGATTTGTTTTCTCCTGGAGGACCGGTACAATAAAAGCGTTACAATCTGACAGTACCCCATTCTTGGTTATCCACCACTGAACTTACCTCTATATACAGAGAGAAATCTATTTTATATGCTTTTAAGATACCTCATGATTTATATTTATGAGGGCATGCTGTGTGAGTGCACATTTTATACAATTATATTATTCAATATTGTTTGATTGTTTTTACTAAACTTGCGCTCCTTTCTGTTTTTACTTTCCTAGTGCCTTTGTGTTTGCTAACCAGTGATTATAGCAGTGTGTGGAACAGTTGCAGGCAGTATCTTGAGAACCCTTTTACATGGTTGCTGTACATAAAGTTGATACATTTGGTTGTATATATCCTTTTTTTCTATTAATGTTGTCATGAAGTCATCCTGAAGTAATACCAACCCATCCTGCAGTGGTCATGAAGCCATCCTGAAGTAATACCAACCCATCCTGCAGTTGTCATGAAGTCATCCTGAAGTAATACCAACCCATCCTGCAGTTGTCCTGAAATAATCCTGTAATCATCACAGATAATCAACCTTTTCCAATGAAGTAATCAGAAAATCATCAAAATCATCAATTTCTGAAATTCTAGAGTTGTCTCATTTAACTATTTTGGCCTGTGGGTATACTTCAGGATGGCTTCGATGACAAAACTTTAATGATTGAATGACAGGCTAGTCTGGAGTCATAGATTACTTCAGGATGATTCCAGGAAGATCATCCTTTTTTAATAGGGATTATTGGTTTAACACTAAAATTTGCTACGTCTGGACTGTATGCTTAATGAAACACTCCATAGTATTTACATAAAGGAATGTTATATTTTAATTTAAGCTTTTGATTGCCAAGGGTCAAAAATAAAATTATGGGGGGGGGGCACAAACATTTTAAATTAAATATTAAAATAAAATACACATTAAAATTATTTATTTAAAAAATAAATACACTTTATTAACCCCTTGTGTGTAAATGAGCATACATACTTGTAATTTTTAATAATGTATATAGAGTTGATTATCTGTAGCTCATAGCACCCCCCCCCCCCCCCCCCTTGCACTTACTCCACACCCCTTTTCTTTTTTGGCATCAGATTTGATATTTTATTTTAGTTTGAATGCTTATCCTGCTACATTGTCAGACATTAAAATGTTCCTATCATTTTTTGAGTCATTATTTGCCACAATCATTTTTAAAAATAAAGGTTTTATTATGGAATATGCAAATATAACAGACAATCAATTAACACATAATTGACATTTGCCTTATTTTGTGAGTTATTACAATCTGTCATTTAAACCACACAATCCAAAAGTCTAAAAAGAAAGAATAAAGACAAGTCATTGATATCTCATAAGGGACATATGGTTAAGTCTGTAGTACAGAAAATATCAATATTTATAACTTTAACAAACATCTGTGAACTCATTCAGAAGTACAGTAAGAGAAAAACATAGCATCAATAATCATATTTCTTTATACCTGCACGTCTTAAGTTAATTCATATTAGTACAAGGATTTAGGTCTAGCTCAGCATTCAGACCATGTGGGGTGGGTTTTGAAGGAGTAAATCAATTCTGCCTCATTATAAAGCAAATTTTTATCATAATCACCCCCCCCCCCCCGGTTTTAGAATTAATTTCATACCCCAATACTGAATAACTTGCCGTACTCTGTTGATGCTATTCTTTGAAATGTTTACCATTTCTAATATTACTTAAATGCACACAGATACAATCCTTTAGGGGTCTGCTCATTTAATCAGCCGTGGTTTCTCTTCTTTTTTTTTTTTCCAATTACAGGATCCATTTTCAAAATGTGCCAGCACTTCTTTAATATTTTATTAATTATTCCATGGTGTGTATTGTAAGTAGATATAAAAGGCACAAATAATTTCTCTTCCTTCTCTGATTTCTTATTATTATTCTTATTATTAAATTATCTATTTTCCTGATCTCAAACTTGATCTTTTCAATTTCTTTTTGTCGTATCCTCTTTCTACAAATCTTTCCACAATGATATTTGCTTGTTCATCATAACCTTTAATTTCTGTGCAATTCTTTTTTAACTATTGGAACTGTCCTTTTGGAATGTTGTCTTTCCATTTTTTATGGTGACAATTTTTTTTTGTAACAATTTGTTGATTCTTAGGGGCTGATATATCAATGTGCGGAGGACATGATCCGCTATACGGATTATGTCCGCCCCACATTGATAAATGCAGTCAGCATACATTGTCGTCATTTATCATTGCACAAGCATTTTGTGTAAAATACTTTTTGCAATGCCGCCCCTGCACATTTGCGGCCAATCAGCCCCTTGCAAGGGGTGTCAATCATTCCGATCGTATCCAATCGTGATGATTGCTATCAGCCACCTCAGATAGCAATCTTACAACTGCTGCCTGAAGGCTTGCACGGAAACTGCTGCATTCACAGCATGGTAAATCGGCCCCCAGATCTCTATATCAATATACAAAAAAGTTTTGTCATGTTTAACCCCTTAATGACCGACCATTTTCAGTTTTCTTACCCTTAATGACAATGGCTATTTTTACATTTCTGCAGTGTTTGTGTTAGCTGTATTTTCCTCTTACTCATTTACTGTACCCACACATATTATATACCGTTTTCTCGCCATTAAATGGACTTTCTAAAGATACCATTTATTTTCATCACATCTTATAATTTAATATAAAAAATAATATAAATATGAGGAAAAAAATGGAAAAAAACACACTTTTTCTAACTTTGACCCCCAAAATCTGTTACACATCTACAATCACCAAAAACACCCATGCTAAATAGTTTCTAAATTTTGTCCTGAGTTTAGAAATTACCCAATGGTTACATGTTGTTTTGCTTTTTTTTGCAAGTTATAGGGCATAAGTACAAGTAGAACTTTGCTATTTCTAAACCACTTTTTTTCAAAATTCGGCGCTAGTTACATTGGAACACTGATATCTGTCCGGAATCCCTGAATATCCCTTGACATGTATATATTTTTTTTTAGAAGACAATCCAAAGTATTGATTTATGCCCATTTTGGTATACTTCATGCACCCATTTCACTGCAAATGCCGAGCAAATAAAAAAAATTGTTCACTTTTTCACAAATTTTGTCACAATCTTTAGGTTTCTCACTGAAATTATTTACAAACAGTTTGTGCAATTATGGCACAAATGGTTGTAAATGCTTTCTCTGGGATCCCCTTTGTTCAGAAATAGCAGACATATATGGCTTTGGCGTTGCTTTTTGGTAATTAGAAGGCCGCTAAATGCAGCTGCGCACCACACGTGTATTATGCCCAGCAGTGAAGGGGTTAATTAGGGATCTTGTAGGGTTAATTTTAGCTTTAGTGTACGTGTGTAGACAACCAAAGTATTGATCTAGGCCCATTTTGGTATATTTCATGCCCCATTTTCACCGCCAAATGCGAGCAAATAAAAAAAAAGTGACATTTTTCACAATTTTAGGTTTCTCACTTAAATTATTTACAAACAGCTTGTGCAATTATGCCACAACTGTTTGTAAATGCTTCTCTGGGATCTCCTTTGTTCATAAATAGCAGACATAATATGGCTTTGGCGTTGCTTTTTGGCAATTAGGAGGCCGCTAAATGCTGCTGCGCACCACACTTGTATTAAGCCCAGCAGTGAAGGGGTTAATTAGGTAGCTTGTAGAGAGCTTGCAGGGTTAATTTTAGCTTTAGTGTAGAGATCAACCTCCCACCTGACACATCCCACCCCCCTGATCCATCCCAGACAAGCTCTCTGCTCCTCCCCCACCCCACAATTGTCCCCGCATCTTAAGTACTGGCAGAAAGTCTGCCAGTACTAAAATAAAAGGTGTTTTTTTTTTTGTTTTTGTTTTTTTTTAAATTATTCAGCTGTGATGGACCCCTGCCTTAACCCCCAACCTCCCTGGATCCCCCCCAAACACCTCTCTAACCCTCCCCACCTACCTAATTGCCACCATCTTGGGTACTGGCAGCTGTCTGCCAGTACCCAGTTTGGCCCCAAAAACCCCCCAAAAAGTATTTTTATTTTATTTTTTACTTAAAAACTATTTCTGTAGTGTAGCAGCCCCCCACAATACCCCCACCCCCACCCCTGCCAGATCCTTTTATATTTTAAAAAAAAAATTCCCTTTTTTTTCCCATTTCTGCCCTCATTCATTGGTGTCAGTGTGGCTAATGGGTGCACGTGCACGCGCACATGCACGTGCACGCGTGCCCCGTGCATGTGCACATGCACACTCACCCCTCGTGCATGGGCACGCGCATCGTGCACGCGCGCGCACCCTCACACCCGGCGGACACTGTCACCATCGCTACCGGTGCAGAGAGGGCCACAGAGTGGCTCTCTCTGCATCGGGGGCTTGTAAAGTGGTATTGCAGGATGCCTCCATATCGAGGCATCACTGCAATTACCCTCAGAGCTGCTGGAAGCATTTGTGATCGCTTCCAGCACTCTGTTAGACAACTGACGTACCAGGTACGTCCATTGTCATTAACTGTTAGTTTTTGCATGACGTACCTGGTACGTCAGTTGTCATTAAGGGGTTAAATTTTAGGCCCAAATTATTCAGATTTAAATATTCAATGAACATAAATAGCAGTTCTAGTTCTCCTCTCCACACAAAAACATATAATCTATATACCATTTATAGAGCACAAGGTTTGCCTCCCAGTATGACCCAAAAATGTATTGATCTTTGAAATAATAAATAATAAATTTGCGAGTAAATACTTTTATGAGTAAAAAACACAAAGAAAACAGCGCTATAAAATCATATATACAAAATATTTATTTTCAAATTAAAATGACTAACCATCAGTGAAAGAGTCTATAAAAGAGACAAGGAATATAAATATCTGTCTGTCAGTGAGATCAAACAATGTAGGGCTCACTTATCACCATATTATTATTATTGCAGGATCTTTTGTTTGAGCAAAATTTTAACAATTCAAAAATGATTAAAAAAATGTCAAGGTATCGATATAAGCAAAAGGTGCATATAAAATATGTTGATACAATAAGTAAAATGCTGGCGATATATATAAAAAGTGCTAGGGAAACACACTAATTACTGACAGCGTGAGTAATGTGCATAAAGATACAGGAAATGAAACATACAAAATGCTAGCAGCGTATCAAACAGTAAGTATTAAAGGGACATAATACTCATATGCTAAATCACTTTAAACTGATGCAGTATAACTATAAAAAGCTGACAGGAAAATATCGCCAGAGCATCTCTATGTAAAAAAGAAAGATATTTGACCTCACAATTTCCTCAGCTCAGCAGAGTAAGTTCTGTGTAAAAAAAGTTATACTTTAGTTACTGTCCAGCTGGAGGTAAAAAAAAAAAAAAAAAAATGAAGAAATGAGCTGCAGCCAATCAGCATCAGCAATGCTGAGGTCATGAACTCTTTTACTGTGATCTCATGAGATTTCACTTAACTCCCATGAGATTTCATAGTAAACTTCCTTAAACTGAATAGGGAAATAACATGAGTGTGCATGAGGTTCACTCCCTTGCCTGTCCCGGGACAGGCATACTGATTTGTTGCTTTAAAGTCTTTTGCAATGTGGTGTGAATACTTATGACATTTTGAGGCAAAATATCTTTCTTTTTTACATAGAGATGTTCAAGAGATATTTTCTAGTCAACTTTTTACAGCTATGCTACATCACTTTCAAGTGTTTCAACATTTGGGTATCATGGACCTTTAAGACAGTGCTAATAGAAGAATGCACTAGTTACTGACAACATAAATAATATACATACTTATGCAGAAAGCAAAACATATAATGTGCTAACAGCTTATCTGATAAAAAGCTGTACCCGATGAAGAGGCGTGCCCCTGAAATGTGTTGTGGAATTTTGGCAAGGCAAGTGTTGCTATTCACAGCATTTTTTAGTGTCCTATATCTGTTTGTTTGGGGGGGTTCTGCTTTGTATCAGATATGCTGTTAGCAATTCATATGTTTTACTATCTGCATCAGTATGTATATACTGTAACTTATGCTGCTAGTAACTAGTGCATTCTTCTTTTATCACTGTCTTAATGCTTACTATTTGATACGCTGCTAGCATTTTATATGTTTCATTTCCTGTATCGATATGCACATTACTCACGCTGTCAGTAATTAGTGTGTTTCCCTAGAACTTTTTATATATATATCACCAGCATTTAATGTGTCTTGCATTTGACTTATTGTATCAACATATTTTATACACACCTTTTGCTTGTATCGGTACCTTGACAATTGGAATCATTTTTGAATTGTTAAAAATGTTCTCAAACAAGAGATCCTGCAATAATAATATATGGGGGCCGATTTAACAAGCTGTCAATCGGCCCCAATGCAGCTGTTTACGTGCAAGCCTTCAGGCTCGCTGGCAACAGCAATTAAGAAGCAGCGGTCTGACTACCGCTGCTCCTTAAATCGTACGCCTCCTCTGAGGCTGCAGACATCAATCCGCCCGATCGTATACAATCAGATTGATTAACACTTCCTGCTAGCGGCCGATTGACCGCAAATCTGCAGAGAGCGGCATTGTGCAAGCAGTTCACCAGAACTGCTTGTGCAATGTTAAATGCCGACAGCATATGCTAAGCAAAAATAGGTGTGACAGAGCACACCAAAGTAGCGCCAGTCCAATAAACTAATAACAATCTAGTATATAGTATATATAACAATATATAACAAATGGTCAATAATATAGTTAGATAATAAAAACAATCATTTCATATATTGTAAAGCGATTTCTGTAATAGAAATGTCCAAATCAAATATATGATATAGAGTAATAAAATTCTGTTATATATACACAAAGGTCCAGCTGCTCCTCTTAAACAGGTGAATCCACAGACCTTGATTGCGATGATATTTCTAGAAAAAGAGGAGAGGAGCGCAGACTCAAATTCAGAGTAAAAGTAATTTAATATATATCACACACACAACAAATGGCAACTCACAGGAGATAAAAATTAAAACAGCAATTGATACAAAGTGTATCCTGTACACATGTAACTTATCCACTCGGAGTGTATTTCCAAAGACTTCTCCAGACAGTCAGTTGTACCTCTGTGTCTCTCCACAGTCACCAAATCCAGGTTGGTAGCGGGTTAATCAGGGTATCTGTCAGCCTCTTGTAATACAAAACAGGTCCGGTAATAAACAGTGATGATTTCAGGCGAACCGGTACAATAATTATAAGAACAAACAGGCAAAGAGAGAATGTCCCGCTGTGTCTGGACGAAACGCGTAGAGGTCCACCCACCCCATTTGCTATCCGATCCTGTGAGGGCGCCTGAGTTCCGGGTCTGCAGCTAGGAACTCTGTGGTTTGTGTGCCGAGGGTCACAGTTAATGCCTGTTTGTTCTTATAATTATTGTACAGGTTCGCCTGAAATCATCACAGTTTATTACCGGACCTGTTTTGTATTACAAGAGGCTGCCAGATACCCTTATTAACCCGCTACCAACCTGGATTTGGTGACTGTGGAGAGACACAGAGGTACAACTGACTGTCTGGAGCCGTCTTTGGAAATACACGCCGAGTGGATAAGTTACATGTGTACAGGATACACTTTGTATCAATTGCTGTTTTAATTTTTATCTCCTGTGAGTTGCCATTTGTCGTGTGTGTGATATATATTAAAATACTTTTACTCTGCATTTTAGTCTGTGCTCCTCTCCTCTTTTTCTAGAAATAAGACAGCATATGCTGTCGGCATTCAGCGATGTCTGTCAGACATGATCCGCTGAGCAGATCATGTCGGACAGACACTTGATAAATCGGCCCCATGGTGTCAAGTGATAAGTGAGCCCTATATTGTTTGATCTCACTCACTGACAGACAGATATATTTATATTCCTTGTGTCTTTAATAGACTCTTTCACTTCTTTTTAGTCATTTTAATTTGGAAAAAAAAATTGTTATATGATTTTACAGCGCTGTTTTCTTTGTGTTTTTTTATTTATCTACTCATTTTCTATAATGGCTGCTATTATAATTCTCCATTGTTTGTTAAACTTTTATGAATAGGTCCCTTTAAGTTTTCAAATTAAATACAGCAGCTATGGAGTTAACATTTCTGCTTAAAATCGAGCAAGAAAGAAGCCACAGTAGCATTTTGAGAAATCTTACACAAAGCTGAAACGTGTTGATGATTGATTAGCTGCTATTGGGACAGGACAGAACAGCGTGTATGTGGAGTTATAGAAAGCATATGAACTACAATATACAGCGAGAGCTGAAATTGCTTATTTTGTGAAACTTCTACACATACTAGTAACTGTTGGGAGTCCTTTGTTCCATTTGATGATTTCCATGAAGATTTGAACTTGATCTTAAACTCGATAATGTTCACCTGTGCTATGTGACAACCGCTGACAAAATCAGAATGGTGTATGTTGTAAGCCATTGGGAAGTCGAGCATCTGCACAAGTAAACTGATCAAAGTAAAGTTTTTTGCACTGTAATTTGAAAATCCAAAACAGTGGCATCAGTGTTTAAGGTATTATAATAGCACCTGGAAAACTACTAGGCTGAGAGAATGGCATCTGTGTCAAGTGGTTGTGGAACTTAAGAGTAAATATATCTAATAGAAGACTTCAAGGGTCTATTACTATGTGCAAAAAAAGTGTTATATGAGCTTGGACAATACTGGCTCGTCCAAATATAAGACCGAGTAACAAGCCATAGTGAGAACACGTGAGTAAAAGTATAGATAAGTTCAAAGAGCACAACATGAACTATAAATAATACCATTGATACTAAACTACTCGCTAATGTAACTTTCTATTGTAACTTTAAATTTGATTTCAGTAGATGTGAATATATCTATAGATATCAAAGTTAAAGGTTACAGTAGAGAGTTATTTTAAAACTGTTGCAAAACATAATGAGCAATGATTGGCTTAAAAAGGTCACAACCGGGATTAAATACCTAACCACTAATACTTTATGCAACTTAATAGCAGATGCGGCAGTTCACTCTAAGAAGCCTATTTATCAAAGCGTCAACTATGTTGCATTTGTGGGCGTCAATACGCTTGCTAAACATCGGAGAACATTGCGGCCGCGGATCTAAATACGATCTCCTTTCTTATCAAAAAAGCTGTCAAAAACACGCGCGTCAAGTACGTTGCGAAGAGCATTGGACTGGTGTTAACTAACAGTCATCAATGTCGCGGCTATTCGGGCTTTTCCCAACTTTTTTTATACCATTTCAATATTGTCCATGAACAAGCACATTTCTCTTCAGCACATTATTGTATATATGTATTTACAAGTAAGCGACATATTTGGTGCAAAGTGGAAAGTGAATTATTAGAATTATTTTTAAGGTTGGACATACATATTTTAGTATGTACACACACACACACACACACACACACATATATATTATATATATATATATATATATATTATATATATGTGTGTGTGTGTGTGTGGTGTGTGTGTTATGTCAGAAATATTTTGCAAACTTATTTACATGTCCCAAAGTTTCTTTTTTTGTTCTAAACAATATTGTCTGTAATATCTCTGTGTTTATTTATACCACTATATGTATATATTGTAAATGTATTATTATTCTGAGCAGGAATAATTTCGAATATAACATGTAATCAGAGTATCATATGTATTTATTTGAAATCTATGGCTATTTTAAAGGGATAGGAAAGTGAAAATTTAAGTTGCACTAGTGGGAGCTAGTTGCTAATTGGTGCCTGCACACATTTGTCTCTTGTGATTGGCTAAAAAGATGTGTTCAGCTAGCTGCCAGTAGTGCAATGTTGTTCCTTCAGCAAATGATAACAAGAGAATGAAGCAAATTTGAGAATAGAAGTCAATTGGAAAGTTCTTTAAAATTGTATGTTCTATCCAAATCTTGAAATAATATTTTGTGGTTTCCTGTCCCTTTAAGAGCTGGGCCAGGTTTCTCTCTGCACCTGTCTAACCCCTGCTGATTGCAATCTATTTTTAAAAAAAGACCCCTTCACAGGTGTTATAAAATGGCCTGGCATATAAGATGACATTTCTTACTGAAAAAAGAAATTCAAGAGAAAAAGAAATTTGCTGAACATATCATGCCAGTAAAGAGATTAATTTAATTTCTGCTGTATCTGAATCATGACAGTTTAATGTTAGGTGGGCTATCCCTCTGAGCTCTCAGCTTAAGATTTTATTGAAACAAACATCAATTTGAATGTTAAATCCTTGTCTAAAATATTACACTGTGTGTCCTAATGTCAACATCAATGTTTATCTTTAATACTAATTTCCCATACATACTTTCAAAGTATAATACACAATGTAACAAATGGCACTTACAAGTTCTGATGAGTGATCAATGACAGAAGTATCAAGCAATTTGATTCGTTAGTGATAGTTGATAATGTATATTTGAATCAGATTGGCTGATGTCATAAATCAAGTGATTATGCATATTCCGATCAAAAGTGGTGGAAAAATTCACTAGTGTGTGGGTTATTTAGGAGTTTGCGTCATAATAGGTGCAAAAAGTGTTGCGTCAAATATGGCGCAAAGTGGAAAGTGGGACTTGGATTACATGGCTTAAACATGGTGCACATAGATTTTTCAAAAACATAAAAAGGAAGTTAGCTACATTATGTTGTGTATGTATTTCATTTTTATCTTTATATCTATTAGTGCGACAAGTTTGGGGAAAAACTTTGCACCAAATATGTAGAAATAATATTGTCTCCTTGATTTGTAATGAGAGACAAAGTTGTAGCATAATCCGTCAGTAGCAATGTATGTTTCATTTTTATCCCTATATCCCTATATTTTATCCCTATATCTACTAGTGCACCAAATGTGGAGCAATAATATTGTTTGATTTTTGAAGGGTATACATACAAGATTTCAGTGTTTTCCAATTCCCATTGACCTCTATAGCATCAAAACCTCAAAGCTGGCGGATTGAAAACTAGGTATGATGCATCGGATAAGACGTGAGCGTAACTGTTCATTTTTTTATAACTTTTTAAAAGCTTCAAATTGTGTCGAATACGATGGCGAATACACAGAATTACGCTAGAATTCCAGAGGTTACTTCACAAATTTCAAATTCTTGCAATCTTAAGGCTTTGATAACTACGGCGCATCAATCTCGCGACAACTATGAAGCGGAATTCTAGCGCATTTTCAGTTGAAGCTTTGATAAATAGGCCTCTAAGTGTATACCAGTGAGTTTGCAACTAATATTGACAATAGCCTTAAGATATAGCAGACGTATTTCACCCTAATCTGAGATTGAAACGTAGTTGAAATTCCGGAAATATTGGCAGTAATTCCCCTTTAGATTAAAATTAATTGGGAACAATTTTTAACTATTTTTAACTAATTGTTATACGTTTGTATATTAAGGTGTGATTTGGGAGTGTGCACTCTGTTAGTGAATTTATACTTCCGTGTAATAAATTGCGTTGTTTCTAATTATATATCCATTTGTCTTACGTTTGAATAGTGCTCACTTGTTACTAATTAATCTATAGCATATACATAAAATAATAGTATAGTTTGAATCTGCTCGTTCTCCTGAAAAAAAAATATGTGTGGGTTTCTCAATGACAAAAATAACCTAAATGGGGGTTATGGCGGTTTTAATTAATTAAATTTTTTGTTAAGTGCAAGTTAGTGCTTAAAATGTGATTCGAGGAATCACATTTACTAATATTAGCATTAGCATAACTTAACATAATTGCAATATTGCAATATTGTGCTTGTGTTAACGTTACCGCTCCACTTGTAATCTAGGCCTAAATAGGTTAACCAAGGCAGCTTAGCACTGGAGAGGTAAACTATAGGTTGCATAACACTTTTTTTTTTTTTTTTTAAATCAGCTTTATTGATTTAAAAGAATGAAGTTACATAAGACAGGAGACGCAGCTCCAATGTTAAACGTACTGCTAACGTTATTTTTAAACACAAAACATTACATGAAAAGAATTAAATAAAATCATACAGAATGTTTTCGTCATATAATAAGTATTTCGATGTAGCAGCACAATGTCATTACTAATAACTAAAATCAACATAAAACTATATAACTATATAATCCAACTGGAGGTCCTTCATTTCTATAAGGTAATGTCAAATTCATTATTTCGGATAGAAACGTGTCAAGGTAGAATAAAAATATGAGATATAGGTATCTATAATAGAGAATTTGGAAATGGGTGCATCGCAATTCCTCAGGTTTAATTTAGATGGTTGGTTGTTCTTTCGGGGATATGTATCTCTCCCAAACAGCTAACATTTCGGCAAAAGCTCCATCTTATCTATTTTCAAGTAATGAAGCTCCTCTAAATCTAAGCACTCTGATACTTTCCTTTTCCACATAGATATGGGCGGTGCTTCTTTATTTTCCAATTTTTTGCAATCAAAAATTTAACACTACTGGCCATAATGTTAAGCAATTTAATGTAGGGTTTATATGTTAGCTTTGAAGGTTTGTTCAGTAACCATATTAAAGGGTCTAATGGAAGTGTTGTTTCGAAGATATTTTCTATTTCTGTTATTACTTCTTTCCATAAGCTTTGGATAGAAGAACACCACCACCAGATGTGGGCCATATCACTTTCTACATGTCCGCATCACCAGCAGGTGTTAGGAGAATTTGGGAATAGTCTGTGTATTCTACAGGGTGTGTAATACCACCTGTGCAATATTTTTAGATTAAGTTCTACTATTGAGGATGAAGAAGAGGACTTTAAGGTAGAAAGTATAATTTGCGAACATATTTGTGGTGGTATTAACTGTCCCAAGTCTCTTTCCCATCTCTCCATGTATGGTGGGGTATGTCCTGGTTGTAATTGGGTGAGTAGTTTATAAATAAGTGAAATCGTATGTCTTGGAGGGGGGGACCTAGTGAAGAGTGCTTCAAAATTAGTGAGGGGTCTAGTCATGTTCTTGGATTGTGAGTGCGTGTTAAGAAAGTTATGTACCTTGTGGTAAGTGAACCATTGTTTAAAACAGTCAAGTCCCTGAGTAACTAGTCCGTGTTGTGATTTGATTTGTTCCTTGTCGACGAGTAGAGATATTGGGATATCTGGGATATTTAAGAGTATATGAGCATTTTTCAGCTGGGGATCGAGGTCTAAGATGCTGTTCTTTATCAATGAAGTTAACGGGGATGGTCTTGATGAAATGAAGGGGAATTGTATTAAATTATATTCCCAGTTTTTAATGGTTTCTATAATTATCGGGTTAGACGAGTATGTAAGGGGATCTTTCTTTTTAAATGCCCAATAAATTGAACTAATGTGCTTGGTCTGAAGCATCTCTAATTCTATTGTGACCCATGTTTTGTGGGAGTTATTTGTGTACAAATCCAGCATGCATTGCAGAAAGACTGCACTTCTGTAGATTTTAAGGTTGGGCAATCCCAGTCCACCTTGTGTCTTAGGAGCTTTCATTATGTTTTTTTTGGATCCTAGGGTGTTTCCTATTCCATGTGAAGTCACTAAAGGTTTTCTGTAAAGTGTCAAGGTATTGGTCAGGGAGGGGGATTGGGAGAGTCTGTAGAAGATAAAGTATGCGGGGGTATATCTTCATTTTTATTGTATTTATTCTACCCAGTCAGGATATCTTTATATTTCTCCATCTCGACAGATCATTCGTTATGTTCTCTTTTAAAGGGGCATAATTGTATCTAAATAATTGGTCTAGGGATGGTGTAATATTAATTCCTAGGTATTTTATGTATGTCGGGCACCACAAAAAGGGGGATATTTGTTTAACTTTAAGTAGTGTGGTGTGGTCCAGGGTGATATTTAACATTTCTGACTTAGTTGGGTTTATCATAAAATTAGAAAGTTGATTAAAGTTACGGAATTCTGCAAGAAGAAGTGGTATCACTGTTTCCGGATTTGTTAACGTAAAGATGACGTCATCTGCGTATAAAGAAATGTTATTTTGATGTGGTCCTAATTTGATTCCTTCTATCTGGGAGTTTTGCCAGATCTTAGTTGCTAATGTCTCTATAACGCATGCAAAAAGTATAGGAGACAGGGGGCAACCATGTCTGGTGCCGTTTGTGATATTAAACGGATCTGAAAGAATACCGTTAAGAAGAACTCTGGCATAGGGTCGAGTGTATAGCGCAAATATACGTTGGATAATTATGTTACCGAATCCCATGTGTGTAAGTGTACTATGTAAGCAGTCCCATGCTACCCAATCAAAAGTTTTTTCAGCGTTGGTTGATAGATGAACCAAAGGTATTTTCTGTTCACGGGCCTGTTGTATTAAATTTAAAATTCTCACTGTGTTATCTTTTGCCTCGCATCCTGGGACATAGCCGACCTGATCTGTTGTAATAATATCTGGGAGTATTACATTTATTCTGTTTGCCAACATTTTAGCGTAAATTTTGACGTCCGAGTTCAAAAGCGAAATAAGACGGTAATTAGCCGGTTGGTCTAAGGTTTTCCCTGGTTTAGGAATCACTATGATGTGTGCTTCTAAGGCTGTCTTTGGAAAAGGGTGTTTATCATCAATTGCATTAAAATATGTAACAAGAGGAGGTAATAATAGGTCCTGGAATTTAGTGAAATATGAGTATGTGAAACCATCAGGTCCGGGAAATTTTCACGTAGGTATAGTTTGGATTGTTTTTTTAATTTCCTCTAATGTGATGGGTTCCTCCAATTTTTCTCTCTGGTACTGCGTTAGTGTTTTTAAATTTAGTTTAGAAAGAAAATGATCTAGTTGTTCTCTTCTTTGGGGTTTAGAGGGTTGAAGTAAGGGGTGTATGATGGGTAAGTTATAAAGGTCTTTATAGAATGACTGGAATATCTTTGCAATTGCGTGTGAGGAATGATGTAGTTGTTGATGCTTATCTCTGATCTGAAGGATATATTTAGCTTTATTCTTTTTCCCTAGATATCTTGCTAAAGAGCGTCCTGGCTTGTTGTGGGTGTCATATGTTTTTTGTTTCAAGAAGAAATATTGGCGTCTGAAGTCTTTGTTTAATATGGAAGCTAATTCTATACGTTTTTGAGAAAGGGTATCTAGAAGTTCTGTATCAGTGGGGTTGGTTTTATGTGTGGATTCTAAGTAATCTGTTTCATTAATGAGAGCAGTTGTTTTTTCCCTTCTCATTTTGTTCTGTCTCGCTTTAAATGCTATCAAGTCTCCTCTTAATACACTCTTGTGCGCTTCCCAGATGTTTTGGGGAGAGGTGTTATGATGTTTATTAATTTGAAAAAAATCTTCAATTCGTTTCTCTGGTTTCGAGTATATCTCTGGATCTGTAAGTAAATTGTCATCTAATTTCCAAATAAAATTTGTCAAGGGTTTAGATGGCCACACAAATGTGGCATGAATCAGTGCATGATCTGACCAGAGAACAGATGAAATGTTAGCTGCTCTAAACAGTCCCATCCCTGTAATGTCAGCAAAAATGTAATCTATCCTCGTGTATAATTTATGAGGATAGGATTAAAAAGTGTAATCCCTAAGAGTTGGATTCAGTGTTCTCCAAGTATCCTTAATAACCAATTGAATGAGCAAATTGTTAATTTTTGTGATTACTTTGGTTGGTGTGGAAGTATGTCTCGACGAGCAGTCTAAGTCTGGTTGTAATGGGACATTCAAGTCCCCCCCTACTATAAGAGTGCCTTTGCTTAGTTCTAATATGTCTTCCGAGAGTTTTTTAAGAAATGTATGTTGTTTGGATTGGGGCGCATATAAAGCTACCAAGGTAATTGGTCTGCCATACAGCAGGCCCACAATTATTATGTATCTTCCTTCTCTGTCTCATTTTACTTTAAGCTCTTGAAAGGGTATCCCTGATTTGACTAATATTCCTACTCCCTGTATCTTACGAGTGGGGTGTGATGCATAACAAGTTCCATATTTAAAATGGAAAGTTTTAGGTTCCTTCTCCTTAAGGAAGTGCATTTCCTGAATTAGGATAATATCTCCTTTGTGTCTCTTAATGTCGTGTAGGGCCATAGCACGCTTCCTGGGAGAATTAAGTCCCTTGGAGTTAATGGAGATTATTCTTAAAAAATGGTCTGGTTTTGTTATTTTAGAATTTAGTGCCATAAGTGTATAAAGACTTGCATGTCCCAAAAGTTAACTTGACCGTTTCAAAAGTAATATTAGAAAACTTAAGTACAAGACCATGAAAATAACATGTTAAGAGGACCTTCCAGTTAGTTGACGAATACAAAAATAAAACTAAACGTTCAAATAAAATTAAACATATAAATGCAAATACATATAGTGGCATATTAACCTTCATACACCTACTATATTTGTAACTGAGGGAAGTTGCTTCCCAGCATCTCTGAACTATATATATTGAACAAGAAACATACAGATGCTCTTAGGCATTGTGAAATTTATCCTTTTTAAAGCTTCTTAAGAATAACACCACTAAGTGTAGGTTTTCCTATCTTCCTGGCATCTTATAAAAATAAATCTAAGACTTCCGGTGGGAGGGCTCCAGGGTAGGCAGCAGAAGAACTGAGCTCCGCACAAATTTGATCTTAACGATCCCCCAAAGTGACTTCTACCACCATATTCTCTTTTAATTTCATTCTCTGCCTACCCTATTACTATCCTGGAGCCCCACGAAAAATCCTTGGCAGGTGTTGCTGCCCGGAGTAGAAGGATCTTTAAGTAGAGGATCCCTTCTGCCCTTTTCATGGGAGCTATCATCGCTCCACCACCGAAGCCCCCTATACTAACCTACTGAGAGGTGGGACACAGGCCTCAACAGACGGAGGACACACAGAGAATGGACCTGCTTTCGGGATCCACCGACCACGGCCTAATGCGGAGCGAGCCCTTCACAAGCAGAGACAAGCTACTGGCTTAGGTGACGCCATCTTGGGCCCACGTGGTCTGCCCCTTCTTCATGCTGCTGAGGAGCTGTGAATGCTGCGGGGCCCCCACTTCCAGGCTGTGAACAGTTTGCACACCAATACAGCCGGCTTACCCTGAGGGGGACACGAACCACAGAGGAGGACTTTCACGGCATCGGTCACCGGGAGCGACAAGGCACAGCTTCGCCGGGGAGGTGCTCTCCATACATCGGATGCCGTGGGCGGTAAGCAATCCGGCACCGGAGCGCCACCAACTCAGCCAGCTTCCCTTGGAGGAGAATCTGACCTCAGAGGGGAACATCCATAACGCCTATCTCTTGGCGCGAAAGCCGCTGATGTGCCAGAAGGGTGACACTTGTCCACCGGATGCCGGGACACTAGTACTGCCGCTGGTAAGACCACTTTGCCCCGCTCACATAGGAGACTCACTTTACATATAAGCACCCAAGGTACAGGCCACAACCGCCCGGCTCTTTTACACAGATATTGAGGCGGCTATAAAATAGGACTGCCCGGGAACAGAACATTTTAATTTGGGCTACCTACACCCTTGACGGTGCAGCCATCCGCACTCCACTTTGATTAGCCACATTTATTCTGGCCCCTGACGAGTCTGATCTCAAACACTTCTGTCTGATAGCTCAGTGCTGGGGCCCATCTCATCTCATTACACGGTGCAAGGTGTGGCCTTGTTTGTAGGGAGAGTGGCTTTTGCTGGACTTTGGACAGTATTTGACCGCACTGAGGCCACCTGGAAAAAGTAAACTGTACTGAATTGCACCCTCACTGGGCCAGACTATCATTGGAGCCGCCTTATATTTACAGGCACCTAAGCAAAAGAACTGAGGAGCTTTTCCTCCACTACTCTTTAGGTGCTTGCATAGTGACTCACACAGCCTGCCACCACCGGGGCAGAACACTAATACACTGTAGATTACTGAATTTTCTCACAAAGTTTCTGAGAGAGTTTACTGTATTGTTTTGTGTTGCATTGAGAATAATACTGTTAATCTATGCTTCTAACTGTATTTCTCTCCCTACTGCTAGATAGCTAGGCCATAACTCCTTGATATACACTAGGGAACCCTCCACCTGAGGGGACATTATCTGCCTGGGAGATTCAGGAAAAAACCCATACCCCTTTTGGTCATTTTCCCTACTGTGCATTGCTCTGCCCCCTGATGGTTGATATAATTTATACCTGCACGGTATTATAAAGGGGTTATATCCTATTTTATTTCATTCTATTTTATAAGTGATATATATCTCCCCAACTTGCAACAGTATCTGATCACTGGTTTTCCACTACAGTACTCCTGCTCTTGACATTTTATGGGTTTATGGAGAAATATTTAACTAATACCCCAATGGCGAGCCGTAATAAAGCTAATGACCGCCGCCACAGAGCTACTAATGACCAACCCACCCAGGGCCACAGCTCTGAACCTCCCTTAGAGGGGGAACAAATGGACACTCACCCTATTGTAAAACAAATAACTATGCTTTTCATGCCCAAAATTGATAATCTCCAAAGGGGGGTGGACACCCTTGCGGGTGAGGTTAAACAGTTCTCAACCAGGATGAGAGAGGCAGAGGGCAGAATATCTGATCTTGAAGATTCAAATGTTAATACCACCAGCAAGATAGAGCAGCTAGAGAGACAAGCCACAACCCTCCAGTTGAAAGTAGATGATCTAGAAAATAGATCGAGGCGCAATAACATGCGTCTCCTTGGCCTCCCTGAATCCATCAAGCAATCTGATTTAATCCGCTTTATAGAAAACACCTTACCACCACTGCTGAATATACCCACTAAAGACCTGGTTGGTGGGGTAGAGAGGGCACACAGAGTAGGGCCGGATAGAGCTGGACAGCATTTGGAGCAACCACGCCCTATAATGATAAAATTCTTGCATTTTCAGACCAAAACTGCCATCCTGAGAGCTTACAGGAAATTGGGCGAGCTGGTGTTTGAGAACTCAAGATTCCTATTGTTCCAGGACTTCTCTGCGGACCTTATGAGACGCCGCAGAGAATTCTCTCCCCTTTGCTCGCAGCTCCATAAGGAGGGTAAACAGGCTTATCTTTTGTACCCCGCTAGGCTTAAGCTGGTCACTTCTAGAGGCCCTAGATTTTTTGAATCTCCAGCTGCTGCCCAGGAATTCTTAAATAACTATGAACCTACTGTACGCAGCCCCACACACAGTCCACAGAGACAAATGAGGGTGGAGGAGGGCTGAATTAGGAATACAGGTCTAGTAGACTTGCATAACTATACCAGTTTTACTCTACCATAATGGATAGATTGTTACGATTGTTGATTATGTCCCAGTTAATTACATGCCTACTGAGACCTTCTCTAGGGAGAGCCCTTGCTACTGATGTGACCCCTCACACTAGGTTTCCATCTGGGATTGGGGAGAATGGGGTTCGAGGTAGGCCCCAGATAAAAAGTTCTGAAGTCAGTTTAACCTTACCATGCACATGCCCATAACACTCATATCATCCCCATTAGATAGGATTTAATCTTTATTCCTGGAATGTTGGGGGAATTCACTCCCCTATTAAGAGGAAGTCGATTTTAACCCACCTAAGGAAACAACGTGCAGAAATTGTATTCTTGCAGGAGACCCACCTCTCAGATTGAGAACACAGTAAATTACAGACTGGATGGGTGGGAAGAGTTGAATTTGTCTCATACAAGTCAGCTAGTAGAGGATTGGCTATACTTTTCGGTAAACAACTGGAATATGAAATTCTAGATGTGCTTAAGGACCCAGAAAGTAGATACCTGGTAGTACAGATTAGAATCCTAAACAACACCTACACCCTGTGTAACATCTATGCCCCAAACCAAAAAGACAGAAAATTCTGGGATTCCATTATGGCCCTTACCTGGGTACACACATCATCTTAGGCGGAGATTTCAATCTAGCCCCCAACCCTCATTGCGATAGGCTAAGAGATCCTAACAGATGCGCAGCGAAAAGCCTGCCTAGAGTATCAGACAAATTTGAGAGAGAAGTCTTCGAAGGTCTGGGAAGTGCCTTGGATGTCTCTGACATCTGGCGTCAACTTAACCCCGATGGCAGAGACTATACCTGCGTCTCCAGGGCAACGCCCTCTATGTCACGCATTGACCTGTTCCTGATCTCAAACTCGACGATCACACAGGTCATAGATACAAAGATAGGTGAAGTTGTTGTCTCTGATCACGCCCCCATAGCACTTTTTCTTGATACCACACCCAGGGTGCCTGGCAGGCGTACCCTGCGTTTCCCAAAATATCTGGTAACCTCCCAAGAATTTCAGTCCTACCTTGTGCACTGTTGGGATGACTATAGGATAAACAACATCCAACATCTCGATTCGCCAGAACTCTTCTGGAACACGGCTAAAGCCGTTCTTTCGGGCAATATTATTGCATTTATGGCCCGTAGAAAAAAGCAATGCATGGAGAAAGTTGCGGGATTGAGAGATAGGCTGGCAGAGGCTTACCGTGCATATTGCACTAACCCCTTATAACGGCACCAAACTGGAGTACGACTCACTCCTTGCGCACCAGGCCTCTCAGGCGCTTGTACGGACCCGGGGTAGATATTACCGGTACGGGGACAAATCGGGAAAGCTTTTGGCCACTTTGGTGAAACAGAGCACCTCCTCCAAACATATCGCGGCAATCAAGGTTGGGGGCAGAGTCCTGAGGGACCCAGGGGCTATTGCAGAAGCCTTTGCTTCCTACTACTCTTCTCTATATGCAAGCGAACTTCCCACAGGGAACGTGGTAAGGGATCGTTTTTGGGAGACGATCAATCTCCCAAAACTCTCGGAGGAACAATCAGCTACGCTGAATGCCCCCATAACCAGAGAGGAGGTAGAAAAAACTATTATGAGCATGTCAATGGGTAAGTCGCCTGGCCCTGATGGCCTACCGATTGAATTCTATCACCTTCTCAAACCACAAGTGGCCCCTACCCTCGTGGATCTGTTCACTGCCTATTCCGAAGGGGAGAAGACCCCCTCCCCGGAATTTCTATCGGCCTCTATCACATTAATCCATAAAGTGGGAAAAGATTCTCTGCTTCCTGAGTCGTATAGGCCGATTTCTTTATTGAATTCGGACTACAAGATCCTCACCAAGCTATTTGCTGAGAGACTGAAGTTCATTCTGCCCAATATCATCCATGAAGACCAGACGGGCTTCATGTACGCACGCTCATCGACGGTTAATGTGCGAAGGGTTTTGCAGATTGTCCAACACTTCTGGACAGGTAACCACACCCACAGGGAAGATAGACCGGAGGCCTTTCTGCTATCCCTGGACGCGGAAAAGGCCTTTGACCGTGTGGAGTGGGCTCATCTGTTCCACACCATGGCTCAAGCCAACTTCACCGGTCCCTTCCTTACCCTTATCAAAAATCTCTATCGGTCACCAATGGCAAACGTGCTAGTGAATAATATATTCTCTCCCAGCCTTCAACTGCACAGGGGTACTAGGCAGGGGTGCCCTCTGTCACCCCTCCTTTTCAATCTAGCCTTGGAGCCATTGGCCATCAAGCTCCGTCAAACCTTTCCAGGTATCGATGTCGCGGGTGTCCCGCAGCATCTGGCTCTATATGCGGATGACATGCTCCTATTCGTACAGGACCCCCAAATGCATCTACCTAACATTCTGCAAAACCTTGCCGAATTTGGCCTCTTCTCTGGCTATAAAGTCAACGTGCAAAAATCGGAGATTCTCTGGTTGAACCGCGCTAGGGGCTCAGATATGAGGTACCCCTTCTCGGTAGCTTCACAAGATATTACATACTTAGGTATTAGGATTTCGGCCAACCCCAACAAACTATATGCTAATAATCTGACCCCTGTCTGCGCGAAACTTAGGGCTCAGATGAACAGTTGGAGATCTCTCCCACTTTCATTGTCAGGAAGGGTGGCCCTACTTAAGATGGTGGTACTCCCTCGATTACTCTACCCATTGCTCATGCTCCCCCTACTTGTGAACAAATCTGATATCAAACTCTTAAATTCGGCAGCGAGAGCCTTTATTTGGCAGGGGAAAAAATCAAGGATCTCAAGAGACAAGCTTAGCTTGCCCTTTCTTCATGGAGGTCTGGCGCTTCCAGATTTCCGGCTATACAACTGGGCCGCACTGATCCGGTTGGTGGTGGATTGGCAGGTTGGCACTGGACATTTCTGTCGTATAAACCTAGAACAGGCGGTGCTGGGCGATGTCTCATTGGCTTACCTTCCACACGTTCCAGACACTAGATCCCTAAGACCCCTGGGTCTTAACATGCTATACAAAGATCCCTTAAAGGCCTGGTTACTGGCACACAAATACCTGGGTAAAACTTGCCATGCCTCCCCCTACTTACTGATTAGAAGAAACCCAGACTTCCCGGCGGGTTCCGAGACCCTGCCTTTTCGCATTTGGGAGACACGGGGACTGTCTTCGCTTAAACACCTGTTAGATCCCTTATCAAAAGCAATCAAAACATTCGGAGCCTTGCAGAGAGACTACAATATACCTAGGACACACTTCTATGCCTACCTACAGGTTCGCCACTATATGGGGGCGCTGGTCAGAGACGGTTCAGACTTTTGGGAGGGTTCTCCCTTCCGCCTTTCTCAGACACTATACACCATGGGTAGGTTCTCGCTTTCGGAAATCTACCAGACACTTCTACAGCACCTTTTCACTTCTCATCAGTCTTCGATACAGACAGGTTGGGTTAGAGAGGGTTTGAGAGAGGTCTCCTGGGTAGAGGTAAGGAACAGCCTGGAAAAGACCAGGAAAGCTACTTTGTCAGCCTCATACAGGGAATCCCAAATACGTTTTCTCCACAGGGCCTACATCACCCCAAGGACACTGGCAAAATGGGCTCCGTCCTCACCGAACAAGTGTATTAAATGCGCCTTAGCTAACCCCGGGCTTCTCCATTGCTTATGGGAATGTCCCCCAATTAGGCAATACTGGGGAAAGATACAATTTTGGCTGAGAAGGCGGTTACAGATACAGATTGACTTACTCCCTGAGACTATAATATTTCTGTTGTGGGATGAGAGGCTCCGAAAACAAGACTCAGTACTGAGCCTAATTATCTTAGTGGCTAGGAAACACTTACTACAACATTGGATAGCAGACAAGGGTCCCTCTTTCAGGGGTTTCAAAAATTTGCTAAAATCACAAATTTTCATAGAACAGATGGACGTGAGAACCGATGTTCAGAATAGATTAGGCCGGTTCCTACGTAAATGGCGCAGACTTATACTCACTTTCGAACTAGAGGTCCAGAGGCTTATCCTCAGACCTTTCAGAGATTCGGTTGCCTTTATGGAAGATACACTTAGAGGAGACTGGGACCACCTACTCAACTAAAAATCTATAGGGGATATCAGGTCAAACTCTGTAACTTACCTGTTCTTTTACCCTCCCCCCCTCCCCTACCACTAACACTACAATATCCCCTCCCCCCCTCCTCTTCCCCTCCCTTTTTCTTTTTTCTTTTTTTTTTTCTCTCCCAGCCAGGCCTCAGCACTCCAACGGTCCATTCTCACAAGGTCCGTAATGATTACCTCTGATAGAGGTTTTACTATTTGTACTTGTTAGCTAGAGATATACTGTTTAGTTAGGTTTATGGTTTTGTTTGTTGTAAAGAAAACGGAAAAAATATGTGGAGTTTGGGACTAGGACTTATGCAACACAGCTGTGCCCATTTTTTTTGATATTAACGGAAATCTGAATTTCAACTGTCATCTTGACCCAGTAAATAACATGTTAAATTTGGAATTTGTACTTTACCCGAGGTCTTTGTAATGAATATCTACTTCCTGCTGTAATGTGACAGTATCATGTACCTTTGTTTTATGTGTGCATTTTGTCCTCCCGAATAAAAATGATATTTCAAAAAAAAAAAAAAATAAATCTAAACTTTGATCATAAAACACATTCTCATAACAGAACTAGCATACATTATATTAATACTAAAAGGGCAAGTTAGTTTAACCCTTTAACTGAGTTCTAATAAAAGGCTTCTGTTAAAAGGAAGCAAGTCTTATTCACAGAAGAAAGTAATTTGGTTCATTAGGGTAGCGAGGGATATATTGGTTAACTAACTGATCTGTGATAAAGATCTTGAGTCCCCAGCTCCAGCGTGCAAATAAATGAAAATAAACTGAGAGTCACGAAACATTGTGCTATAGCAATGGTGTAGCTTTAAGGGCTTTTCAGTATTTCTATATATCTTTCTCTTTCACATATTTAGGGCTAGTAGTCTGTGAAAAAGGAAAAAGAAAGTAACTTATGAGATAACACATATGGTATCAGCTGTACTTATCTGATGATGAGGGTCTTATCTCATGCCGGCCTCATGTCGATTCTGCAGAAGCAAGGAGAAGCTGTCTCTTCTTTCTTTGTACGGTGGTCCATTGAGGGCGTTGAGGTTTGGCTTGTGGGTGTGTGACAAGAGACAGATATGATCTGATCTCACATCTGTTACCTCTTGTGGAGGAGTAAAGGTAGTGTTAAGAAATTTGGAGAGTGCATCAAGATCCGTTGAATCTTTATAAGTGAACTGCCTTCCTTCTTGTGTGATAATGATGCAGAAGGGGAAACCCCACCTGTATTTGATCTTTTCTTGTAGAACCGATATGATAAATTTAGCCGCTTTCCTCTTCTCTATTGTCGCCGGGCAGAGGTCTTGGTAGATCTGAAGCTCTCTTCTTAGAAGTTCTTGCCACTGTCCATAAGGTATCTTTGTCTTTGTAATGTAACAGTCGTACAATTACATCTCTTGGAGGAGCAGGGGGTATAGGCTTCGGTCTTAAGGTCCTGTGTGCTCTTTCAATTGATATTGCAGTGAATTGTGTGGAGTGAGTCAGAGAATTAAACATTTCAATCAAGTATGGTTGAAGCTTGTCTGGGGATATATCTTCTGGTATTCCCCGGATTCTTATGTTATTTCGTCTGCCCCTATTTTCAAGGTCCTCAACCTTGTCCTGTAAAGAGGAGATAGCAGATGCTTGTTGTGCTGGGCAGGTATCAGCCAAGGAAATCATAGTATTGATGGTGTCTTGTACTTCCTCTAGGTCTTCTGTCCTTGCACCTAGTTCATTGATATCTTTCCTTACTGTAGATATTTCGGATTTTATAAATATTTTAAGATCTGCTATATCAGATTTAGAGGGGAGTTTCTCTATAATAGTTTGTAAATGTGCTAGTTGCAATTGAGGTGTTGGTATTTCAAGAGTCAACTGTGTCTGACCTTCATTTTCATCTAATATAGGTTGAGAGTTTTCACTATCTGTGTGCTCTCATGTAGCAAAGAATGTAGAGAGGGTTGAGGTTTGGGTCATTTGTCTAGTATTTTTATCCCCTTTTCATTTCTGTCTGGAGGCCATCTCTGCAAAATATTATATATACATATATATATATTGGCTGTTCTTCAAATAGTGATTATGTCCTCAATCATACAACCACTTTTAAATATTTCAGAACCAGTAGAAAAAAAAGGGGAGAAGTAATATATCAATGTTTGCCTTGACTGAAGACGGTTGTATTATCTCTGTGGTGTATAGAGATGACGCATAAGCTTACTAGCGGATAAGAAAGGGGTTAATTCTCTCTCTCACAGCCACAACACTGCCTTCTCCTGCTATGGTATTAATGTCCCATATATGTTGTTAAAAGAAACGTTTAAAGCGGAGTATAGCTGACATGATCTTCAATAACGATTATGTATTATCGTTAAGAATACTTTACTTGCTGCCAGGTCTAAGTTCCGGTAGTACACGTGGTCTATATGAAGCGCAAACCGTCTTCTGGCGTGATGTCTTATCCATGTCTCAGAGGACTCTGATGTTTGCAGGCATGTGGTAGTGATCCATCTAACTAATAGGCTAGTCCGGTATAATATGAGGTCGCTGGAGGTACTAGAAATAGCCAAGGATATCCTGTGAGTAGGCCCCGACCTTAAGACGGATCGTCATCTGTAAGCTTATCAATGTATTACGGGTTGAGGCTCAGGTCTGTGTCTAGCTTGGTCACTTTGCTGTGAGTTATAAAGAATTTTGCTGCCCAGAGGTGTCTGATATTAGGCGATGCAGGAAAAACAGCTACGGAGCTAGCTTACAAAGCTACCATGTCCCTGCACGGCTAAGCTCCGCCCCGTAGGTTGCATAACACTAGAGGGACAATTCATTGTAAAATTGTTTTTCCCTGAATGTGTTCCCCATGACTTGTTATACCAGCTATAAAATGTATGAGAAATTGGTAATTTATGCTTCTTTTTGCAAATTAAATAACTGGATTTGCTCTTTAAAACCACAGCCCATCAAAATAATCGAAGCTTGCAGTTCGATCAGATCTTGTTATCTTATCGCTCAAATGCTTTCCTTTCTTATCTCTGTCTTTTTACAATACTTAGGCCTCTAGTTATCAACCTGTCTACTTACCTGCATTCGCCGGCCCCAATACGCTCGCCTAAGCTCGCCTAACATCACCGCTGCGGACCTGAATACGTTCGCCAAATTTATCAAGAAAGCTGTCAAAAAGCCGTGCACCAAGTATGGTGCGATGAGCAGTGGACTGTTGTTAACTAACAGTCATCGATCTCGCTGCTCATCGGCTTATTCGCAGCTTTCTTGCTAGCCTGTCACTAAGCACCCACACTACACTATACAGTTTTACCCCCTAAAATGCCGCTCCGGGAGCCCCCCGCACCTAAATAAACTTATTAACCCCTAAACCGCCACTCCTGGACCCCGCCACAACTATAATAAATATATTAACCCCTAAACCGCCGCTCCCGGAGCCCACCGCCACTATAATAAATATATAAACCCCTAAACCGCTGCTCCCAGACCCCGCCGCCACCTACATTATGCCTATAAACCCCTAATATTCCGCCCCCTATACCGCCGCCACCTACATAAAGTTATTAACCCCTATCCTGCCGATCCCGTACCCTGACGCAAATAAATTAATTGTTTAACCCCTAAACCGCCACACCCGGAGCCCTCCACCACCTACATTACATTTATTAACCCCTATCCTGCCCCCCCTACACCGCCACCACCTACAGTACATTGATTAACTCCTAATCTACCCCCCCTACACCGCCGCCACTATATTAAAGAAATTAACCCCTAAACCTAAGTCTAACCCTAACCCTAACCCCCCTCTAACTTAAATATTATTTAAATTAATCTAAATAAATATTCCTGTAATTAAATAAATTAATCCTATTTAAAACTAAATACTTACCTATAAAATAAACCCTAAGATAGCTACAATATAACTAATAGCCTCTTCTTCTGACGTCCTAACACTGAATGAAGGTTCCTTTAAATGATGTCATCCAAGATGGATTCTATCAGCCAATTGGAATAAAGGTAGGAAAAATCTGATTAGCTGATGTAATCAGCCAATTGGATTGAAGTTCAATCCGATTGGATTGAAGATGGACCCGCTCCGATTGATTGAATATAGAAGATGCCGCTTGGATGAAGCTTTCTGCCGCTTGGAGGACCTCTTCTGCCCAGATTCGATGAAGACTTCTGGCCAGATCGGATGAAGACTTGTGCCCGACTGGGTGAAGATGGCTCAAGGTAGGGTGATCTTCAATGGGGTAGTGTTAGGTTTTTTTAAGGTGGGATTGGGTGGGTTTTAGAGTAAGGTTGGGTGTGGGTGGTGGGTTTTAATGTTGGGGGGATTGTATTTCTTTTTTTTTACAGGTAAAAGAGCTGATTACTTTGGGGCAATGCCCCGCAAAAGGCCCTTTTAAGGGATATTTGTAATTTAGTTTAGGGTAGGGAATTTTATTATTTTGGGGGGCTTTTTTATTTTATTAGGGGGCTTAGATTAGGTGTTATTAGTTTAAACTTCTTGTAATTTGTTTTTATTTTCTGTAATTTAGAGTTTTTATTTTTTGTACTTTAGTTATTTTTAGTTAATTTTATTTAATGTTAGGTAATTGTATTTAATTACTTTAATTAATGTAATGATAGTGTAGTGTTAGGTGTAATTGTAACTTAGGTTAGGATTTTTTTTACAGGTAATTTTGTATTTATTTTAGCTAGGTAGCTATTAAATAGTTAATAACTATTTAATAGCTATTATACCTAGTTAAAATAAATACAAAGTTGCCTGTAAAATAAAAATAAACCCTAAAATAGCTACAATGTAACTAATAGTTATATTGTAGCTATTTTAGGGTTTATTTTATAGGTAAGTATTTAGTTTTAAATAGGATTAATTTATTTAATTATAGGAATATTTATTTAGATTAATTTAAATAATATTTAAGTTAGGGGGGTATTAGGGTTAGGGTTAGACTTAGGTTTAGGGTTAATTCATTTAATATAGTAGAGGCAGTGTAGGGGGGATAGATTAGGGGTTAATCAATGTAATGTAGGTGGGGGCAGTGTAGGTGTTAATAAATGTAATGTAGGTGGAGGAGGGCTCCAGGAGCAGCGGTTTAGGGGTTAAACAATTATTTTATTTGCGGCGGGTCCGGGAGCAGCAGGATAGGGGTTAATAACTTTATGTAGGTGGCGGCAGTATAGGGGGCAGAAGATTAGGGGTTAATATGTATAATGTAGGTTGCAGCGGGGTCTGGGAGCGGCGGTTTAGGGGTTAATAAATTTATTATAGTTGCGGCGGGGTCCGAGAGTGGCGGTTTAGGGGTTAATACATATAATGTAGGTGGCGGCGGTGTCGGGGCGGCAGTTTAGGGGTTAATAAGTATAAAGTGGGTGGCGGCGGTGTTGGGGGAGCAGATTAGGGATGTTTAGACTCGGGGTACATGTTAGGGTGTTAGGTGCAGACGCTTCCCATAGAAATCAATGGGATATCGGGCAGCTGCGAACATGAGCTCTCACTGCTGTCAGACTCCAATTGATCCCTATGGGATCCGCCGCCTCCAGGGCGGCGGATTGAACACCAGGTACGCTGGGCCGGAATAGTGGCGAGCGTACCTGGTTATTCTTTGATAAGTTCCAAAAGTAGTCAGATTGTGCCGAACTTGCGTTTGGAACATCTGTAGTGACGTAACCATCGATCTGTGTCGGACTGAGTCCGGCGGATCGTAGGTTACGTCACTAGATTCTACTTTTGCCGGTCTGTAGGGCTTGATAACTATGGCGAATCAGCCTCGCCACAAATACGCTGCGGAATTCCACTGTATTTGTGGTTGACGGCTTGATAACTAGAGGCCTTGGAATGAACAAACATTTTAGAGCTTTATGTCTTCCACCTCTGACTATGGGGCCTAATTGTCAAGCTCTGAATGGCCTTTAGGCTCGCCGGAAACAGAAGTTATGAAGCAGCGGTCTAAAGACCATTGCTCCATAACTCGTCTGCTTGCTCTGAGTCGGCAGACAGAAATCAACCTGATCGAATACAACCAGATTTATTGACACCCCCTGCTAGCTTGCCGGAAACAGAAGTTATGAAGCAGTGGTCTAAAGACCGCTGCTCCATAACTTGTCTGCCAGCTCTGAGGCGGCGGACAGAAATCAACCTGATCGTATACGATCAGGTTGATTGACACCCCCTGCTAGCGGCTGATTGGCCGCAAATCTGCAGGGGGTGTTATTGCACAAACAGTTCTGGTGAACTGCTTGTGCAATGATAAATGCCGACATTGTATCATGTCCGCTCACATTTTAAAAAATATGCCCCTATGAGTGTAATTTCTTCTGTTGGCTGTGTATACATAGGTTCTCAATAGCCTATACCTAGGTATAGAAACTTCAGCATATGTAGGGATACTACAGGCTAAAGTAGCTATTTCAAATGCTGATATAAATGCAAAGGAGCTATTTCTAAACAATTTAATACAATCCAGCAGAAAAAATGGATAATTGGGAACGAATTAAAGGAGAGAACATTTTTGGGTAAAATATCCCTTTATAAATGAAGGCAGCACAGCACTAGAGAAGTCAACTGAAGTAATCATGACACTGAAGAGGTTAATGGATGGCAGAAAAACACTGAAGGGGTTCATGATGACCACACATGATTTCATATGAAACTAACAGCCAGGGAATAGACCTGGTAAATTAACTCCATCAACAAAAACTAATAATTATATATTTAATTGTATGTTTTTTCTACACTTGAAAACATTACCAAGTGCTTGTTTTGTAAGTAATGCATTTGGTTAATCTTCTTTGCAGCACAGAATTTTAAGCTCATGTAAGTTTATTTCTGCCACTACTTTCATTACCATAAATATAATAAAATAAAAATAGCTGCAAAAGTTTTCAACTCCAATAACTATTTTTTGTCCATTACCATGCAAGACATGAATCAGTGAGGTCATTCAATAAAATATACATATTTCATGCACACAGACACTGCTCATATGTTAAATGGACATTCTGGTAGAAAATGAAAATGCTTTACAATTTATTATTACAGAGTTTTATTTTTAAACAAATATTTTTTTTCTTTCTATGGGCCAGATTACAAGTGAAGTGCTAAAATCCAAAATCTATATCACTTAGCTGGTTAATGGTTTTTTGCTTCTCGATAATTCCACAAGTGTTGTGCATTGTTCTAATTTAAAGGGGCCGATTTATCAATGGCCAAATGGCCCCTGATGCCCCTGTTTTTGTGCAAGCCTTTAGGCTTGCCGGAAACAGCAGTTATGAAGCAGCAGTCTTAAGACCCCTGCTCCTTAACTGGTCCGCTGCCTTTGAGGCTGCGGACATCAGTCTGCCAGATCCTATACTAACGGGTTGATTGACACCTCCTGCTAGTAGCCTGTTATCTGCAGGGGGCGGCATTGTGCAATGTTAAATTCAGACAGTGTATGCTGTCGGCATTCAGCAATGTCTGTCGCACATGATACGCTACAGCGTATCATGTCGGACAGACATTGATAAATTGGCCCCTAAGTATCAATATGTCTAGAGAAGGCACATTATTCTAAAAATTGTAAAAGTTAAAAATAATTATTTCCACAGCTGCCCCCCATTGCATTTAATCCCTATACCTCCGGACCCCCAACACAAACTGCCACAATCTCCATTACAATTAACACACTATCACTGAAATCCTTAATCACTAAACCTCCCTAATTGCCATATCCCCAAAAGCTATACCCCCATGCTATTAATCCTTAAACCATCAGATTCCCATTGCAATAAATCTATGAACCACACTACCACTATTTACCATGCACCACCGAATGGCCCCCACCTAAACAAAGGGGATGTGGCAGTGTAGGGGTTAATAGTGTCAAGGGGTTAAAAGAGTAGGGGGGTGTTGAGGTTTAGGGGTTATTAGAGTAGGGGGATTATTGCGATGGGGTTAACGCACGGGTATAGGTTAAGTTTTTGTTAACTTTTCTGCTCCATTGAAGTCAATGGGGAGAATACAATAATTCTGTTGCAAAATTTTGTACTTAACTTTTTGCGTGCAATGGGTTTCGCTAAAGTTAACGTTTGAACGGTAGCGGTAATTACCATTTCACTTGTAATCTATCCCTTAGTGTTGTCTATCAGTGAGGTCATTCAATGTCATGCAGTCTTAAGACATCTTCTGTGCTGAGATTTGTGCCTCCAAGTTGACAGTACACACTTTTGCCATGGTGTTTTCTTTGAGTTCCTGATTCTACTTACCAGTTTTATCCTCATATTTTAGGTTGTGAACATTATTTTTGTTTCAAGGGTTTCTTTTCAGATTCTCTGGAATAGTAGAGTTTTGTCACTCAGTCATTCTGCATCTGATATCTGCTTACAGTGTACTTAGGTGACCAGATTTTACAGACCCAAAGTCAGGACACCTAAGACCCAAAATGTTGATGGTAAAAAAATATACCTATTGATTTATTACTACCTGTGAGCAGAAATGATTATGGGCTAGATTACTAGTGGAGCACAGTATTGCACTTACGCAAGTGCGATATTTGCGCTCCACTCAGTAATAACAGCGCACAGTGCGCCTCAATAAGAACGCAACCTCACGTTCACCTCGCCTGAAAGCCAAGCTCTCACAAGAGGCGCTTCCATAGGTTCCAATGGGAGCCTCGTTTTCACCCTGACAGATGCCAGCAAACCAGCTAGCGCAGTGCAGGGGCACTTTCCCACAGCGATGGGCAGCAATAAATATATCTGTATGTGAATATATACGTATATATTTATATGTTTCTATGTGTACATATACACATATTAACAAATAAATATACAGTATATGTATATAAGCATATACATATACAGTATATTTATAGTGAAAACACAGTCCCCCATTGACTCCTATGTAAAGGCACATTAGGTGCATTTTTTTCTCAAACACCCTACATCCCCTCACTTTATCCCCTTATAACTGCTTTGTGCAGTTTGTTTTATATAAAAAAAAATACTCATGTTTATTTTTTTATTTTAAACTACTGTTCTCTTTATTTGGGGGGGCAATTAAGGCAACCTTTTCTTTTTCACCAGAGGTCTAGTGAAAGCAACAGCATCACTGCTAGAAATGCACAGCATTTACAGAGTAATGCAGCTAATAAGCTGAAAGGCATTGCAACATACCAGGACCAAACTATCCGCTGCCCTATACAATAAAATGAGATTATTGTTCACTCAAATTATCTAAATTTGCGCTCATTGGGTCCTTGTGTAAAGCATTATAGGGCTCAATAAAAAGTTGTACCAAACACAACATATGAAAGTAAAAGAAAAACAGGGTGCAACCCCTCTAAGTGTAATATGTTTGATAAAACAAGAAATTTATTTAAACATCTCACAAATGCACACTCACAAAATTTAACCTCAAACAATATGAGGTATGATAACGGCACTGGGGAACAACAAAGGTCTCTCAGGGATTAAACAGCAGAGTTCCAACAGGTGACTGTATCCGGGTCCTTTTTGTGCCCTGGTCCTCCAAAAGTCCCCACAAGCAAAGTTCATAACATCGCAAAGTTGCATGTGAACCAATCTGTTAAAAACTGTTCCACCAACAAACTACCCAGAATCAGCTGTTTCACAAGTGTAAAGCCGGCACCTTGCGAGAGCTGCAGCGGGTAGCATGGTGATGTACGAAAGGTGGGCGTGGCCTTACGCATTTCGTAGGGAATCCCCCTACTTCGTCAGAGGCTGCCCACTTTAACCACCATACGTCTTTTATACCTGTCAGAAAACACAACATATTTACATTAAATGGACAGTCTAGTTAAAATTAAACTTCATGACTCAGATAGGGCATGTAATTTAACAACTTTTCAATTTACATTTATCATCAATTTGCTTAGTTCTCTTTGTCTTCTTAGATGAAAGCTTAAAGGGACACTGAACCCACATTTTTTCTTTCGTGATTCAGATAGAGCATGCAATTTTAAGCAAATTTCTAATTTACTACTATTATCAAAATTTCTTCATTCTCTTGGTATCTTTATTTGAAAAGCAAGAATGTAAGTTTAGATGTCGGCCCATTTGTGGTGAACAACCTGTGTTGTTCTTGTTGATTGGAGGATAAATTCACCCTCCAATAATCAAGTGCTATCCAGTGTACTGAACCAAAAATTGGCTGGTTTCTTAGCTTAGATGCCTTCTTTTTCAAATAAAGATAGCAAGAGAGTGAAGAAAAATTGAAAATAGGAGTAAATTGGAAAGTTGCTTAAAATTGCATGCTCTATATGAATCACAAAATAAAAAAATTGGGTTGCGTCCCTTTAACCTAGGTGGGCTCATATGCTAATTTCTAAGCCATTGAATGCCGCCTTTTATCTGAATGCATTTGACAGTTTTTCACAGCTAGAGAGCATTAGTTAATGTTTGCCATATAGATAACATTGTGTTGACGCCCGTGGAGTTACGTATGAGAGGGCACTGATAAAATGCAAGTCTGTCAAAAGAACTGAAATAAGGAAGCAGTCTGCAGAGGCTTAGATATAAGTTAATCACAGAGGTAAAAAGCAGATTTATATAACTGTGTTGGTTATGCAAAACTGGGGAATGTGTAATAATTATCTATGTTTTTAAATAATAAAAATTCTCGAGTAGACGGTCCCTTTAAAATACAGTGTTACACTCATATATACACTATCTAATGAAAATTATTCATATGAATATAAAAACAGTTATAAGATTTTAAAGATATATGGTATATGACAGTATATGAAGTATTTCAATGGAAAGGGCTATATAATTTGTATTCATATAAATAACTGTCTAAATATGTGTATGTATGTATATGTAAATATTTATATTTGTGTATACATGTGTATTTATGTTTATATCTCTATATATGTATATACATACATATATACACATATAGACCCATGTATTCACATGTATACACACACATAGTGGAGCCCTTACCACTCAAATACCTGAAAACAGGAAAAATCTATTCAATTGTAATATTTCACAATTTCTTTTTTTTTCTGTGTATGTACTGTAAATATTTAACATTCCAATGTTCTTCACATAGAGAAAAATGTTCTATGTATTTTTAAATTGATATTTATATATATATATATATATATATATATATATATATATATATATCTCAAAAGTCAAATAGCATGTAGCCCAGCACTCCAACCAGGTGGAGCAGCCACGACCTGGGTGCAATCCTTATGAAAGATAATTATAGAGATCAATGTGGAAGAAGGGCACTCTCAGGATTTGTATAGCGAAGAATATTTTCTTTATTCTTAGAACATTAATACATGGTCGACGTTTCGGCCCTCTGTTGGGCCTTCATCAGGACAGGTATGATCTGAAAGACAAACATATAGACAAATACTAGAAACATAGAACAACAGAAACAACACACAACATGACACAAACTACCTATATCACCATCACCAATATGTTTAAAACAGACTGTACAGTCTGAAATGGGAATCTTCCAACTTTCAACAAAGGATACCCAAAGAACAAACCAAGGACATACAGGGCAAAAATACAAAAGCAAATAATATGCTGAAATGAAGATAACAACAATAACAACGACTATACAGACTATGCAGTCTGAGATGTGGATCTTCCAACTTTCAACAAAGAATACCAAAGAACAAACTAAGGACATACAGGACAGAAATACAAAAGAAAATAATATGCTGAAATGAAGATAACAACAGTAACAACGATGGTCAGTGACCATCAGAAAAAGAGAAATGCCAAACATAAACATACTATGTATCAGTGTGTGTACCAGACCAATGTGGTATACACAAATCAATAGTCCCATGTGGTAATATTTGTAGCAAAACTTGATAAATGCAAACACTAACGTGAAATAAGGACCAGGCAGGAACTAGGCAAAAATGGAAAGTATGTAATTAACATAATGAGCCAACAGGATTATGACCAAAAACATAAAACAAAGAAACAATGGCAGAAGCGTGGAACGCCTGCTATGTGCTTACCAAAGCACGTAAAGCAGATAATGACAGGACACAAAAGGGAATCACACTGTAAAAATTGTATATATAAACATAGCAGATGATAATAGCCAGAGAAGTACTTAAAGGGACATGCCACCCACATTTTTTCTTTTATGATTTAGAAAGAGAATGCAATTTTAAACATCTTTCTAATTTACTTATATTATCTCATTTGTTTTATTCTCTTGATATTCTTTGATGAAAAGCATATCTAGATATGCTCACTAGCTGCTGATTCGTTGCTGCACATAGAAGCCTTGTGTGATTGGCTCACCATGTGCATTGCTTTTTCTTCAACTAAGGATATTTAAAAAATAAAGCAAAATAAATAATGGAAGTAAATTGGATTGTTGTTTAAATTTCTATTCTCTATCTGAATCATGAAAGAAAGATTTTGGGTTTAGTGGCCCTTTAAGATAAGAATAGAATATAAGAGAACCAAGTCACACATACTAGGGCATCAAAACAAAACAAAACGATATAAAGAAGCATGCGTGGATAACAATAGTAGAGGTGCCAGTATACAAACAGCGCCAAACTTCACATAACCCATTAATGTGTGGTACATGCTTGTAGTACATAGCAATATATACAAATAGTCAAGCTGTTATAAAACAAGTAGTGGCAAACATCAGAGCCATGTGGTTCAAAATAAATGAATTAGTAAGAACGTTAAAATACCTTTAAACTGCCGAGTGGCAACAATCACAGATCCAAACAGGCGAGTGAAGGTGGATACAGGACACCGCCTTAAATAGGGGGAGCCATAGAGGCAATTAGTCAATGATAGGGTGAGCTCAGCCAACGCCATACTTTCCATTTTTGCCTAGTTCCTGCCTGGTCCTTATTTCACGTTAGTGTTTGCATTTATCAAGTTAGCGCTCACAAATGTCTCCACAGCTCATGGAGCAAATGGCATTTCTCAAATGTAACATTCTAAAGCTAGGTTACCCTGCTATTTGAAATGTTTTCCACTACTGCCCTTCCTGCTCTGTGGTGGTCATTATCCGTCAATGCCAGATCCTCAGGGAACTGCTAGCCGCTGTGTCCAAGGGACTCTAAGCATTTGTTGCCCTCCTTCTCCCCTTGGTGCATTTTTTATTTAATTTTTGTTTTCTACCGTTATCTAGCAAATATATATTGGGCTAGAATACAAGTGGCGCACTATATAGTGCTTTTTCTTGAGAGTAAACTTTGCTAGTAGCAATCTTTTTGCATGCATCGGGTAGCACACGTATTACAAGTTAAAAATAAAAGGTTTGCACGTGAGTGAAACCTGATGAGTGCTAACCAAAAGACTTTGAATATCACAACCATGTTAACTCATGCTCCCAATGGAAAGTCCAGAACAAAAAGCCTAGCACCAGGGCCGGATTGGGCCACCCGGATAATGGGAAAATTCCCGGTGGGCCGGCAAAGACTGGGCTGGGGCAGATGCAGCAGTTTGTGGAGAGCAGTGAAGTTGTGACTCACATGAGAGGGAACTCAGAGCCGCCAGCAAACTGCACTGCACACGTGACACAGACTGACAAGCTCAGTCACTCATTCAGGCATTTGCCGAATTGCTGCATTTGTATGTGAGCAGCTGTCAGCTGAGGCGGTTGGGAGTGGCCGCTCACCACTCCAAATAGAGGTAATCAGGCAACGCTGCACCAGCATCAAACATTTGCCTGCTTTAGGCTAAACTTTTAACTTGTAAGAACAAGGAGTGAGCTGAGCTCTCTGTAAATACTTTTGGTATTAGTCACTCTGAATCATGTGACCGAAGAAAGGCGCGATCAATGCAAAGCCGCAGTACAATCAAGCGATTGAATAAAGATGAATAATCCTGATTGACCCAGCTCATAAAGCAACTCCCAGCACATTTAGCGCACACAGCGCTGGTGACCCTGACACATAATACTGCCGATCCCTTAGCTAGCACAGGTCCTGAGAACACGCATTTGGGGGCAAGCTTTCAGCGCAACCTTTTGACTAACTGCAGGACTGTTTGGGGCCTGAGCTGCAAAACACCAGTTGGAGATTGAAACTCAAGTATTAACCTAAGGGACATTTTGTAAATGGTGTAGCAACCTACTTGACACAGTACATTCTGATTGCAGACACAATCTTATTTACTACCTCCTTGTACTTCTCTCGCCACATTAGAGATGCAGAAAAAATCTTAAAAGAAACAAGTGTTCACAACTTGTCACCAAGGACAATTATGCAATAGACTCTTGATGCATTTAGTCTAGACTTATTTATATAGTTTAAATCAAGATAGGCCTATATCGAAGGTTTTGATATCATAGAGTCAAGGATAAGCAAATTAACATGCAATAGATCAGATGGAATAATTGGCACAGGGTCAGGATTAGACAGTTTTTCATAGCTAAACAATGACTGTGCAATTGAAAAGCTATCGAACATTTGATGGCTATGTGCTGAAAAATGTTATTTTGTGTGAATTACTAACCGTTGTTTTTTTGTTCAGGAGTCAACTAGTTCTCTCTTCTCCCAGATGTGCCACACCTAGATGGTGTCTTTCAGCTTGGGCTTTGGAAATGAATTCATACCAAAAGATGATTTATATGCTATATATATATATATACTTCACAGAAGGTACCCAACGCACATCTTATACTCACTATAACACAACATGACAACTAAAGCTGTACATATTGTGAGCTGGAACGTAGAAGGCATAACATACCCCCAAAAATGCAGATCAATTTTATGTTACTTACAGCTTTAAAAGGTAGACATTGCTATATTAGAAGAGACCCATGTTTCTATAGTTGAACATCAGAAACTAAAACAAAGCTGGGTAGGGGAGGTCATCTTTACACCATTTAAACAGAAAAGGGCTAGAGGTGAAGCGATATTGTTTCAGAAAAATCTGACTCTGTTTTGAAGTCTCTAATAAAATCTTTAGACCTGCAGGATATTTGGAGAGCTAGACACCCTGAACATAGAGATTACACGTGTAGGTCACTATCTAAAGACACTCTATCAAGAATAGATTATTTTCTTACATCATCCAACCTCAGTTCTAGAATTATAGAAACCACAATAGATCCTATCACCATTTCTGACCATGCCCCGATAGCATTAAAACTCCAGGTGGGCCAGGCAATGAGAAATAACAATAGGTGGGTATTCCCAATATATCTGTATAGATATTTTTATAGACATGTATTGGGAGACTGGCTATCATATCAATCACTTAATGTGGCACACGTGGGACAACCTCTCTTATTTTGGGGAACAGCAAAGCCTATTCTAGGGAGAGTCATTACCACATATGCAACAGGTATTAAGAATAAAAAATAAAGCGAAAACTGACCTTCTTCTAAAACAAATTTTAAATGCCAGGAATAGTTATTTGAGGAATCCCACTTTACACAATAGGCTCAAATACAAAGACATTAAAACGAATAAGGATAACTACTTTATACAACAAACCAATTATTCTCATTCTAAGAAACTGGCCAAATGTTATCGATTTGGCAAAAAAACTGACAAGTTACTAGCAAATATTACGAAATTAACTTAGACAAAAAGAACTATATTAGTGATTAAGCAAGATAATTAGATCCTTAGCAAAGAAACAGATATCCAAAAAACATTTATAAAGTTTTACCGAAACCTATATTCATCACAGGAAGTGGATCCCATAGAAAAGGAGATGTTCTGGCAATATATTAGTCTCCCTAGGGTAAAGGAATTCCAACTAGCGATCTTTAACCAATCAATTATGCCTGCAGAGAAAAATGAAACCATTAAATCACTCTCACTAGGAAAAGCGGCAGGCCCCGACAGCTTTCCGGCGAAGTTCTACAAGATCATGGAGGTAGATATCTACCCTTCCCTGGTGAATCTATAGGATGGTATTTTGGAAGGTACTGTAGACCCCTCCTCTAGATTCTCAGAAGCTAATGGCCCCTATTTATCATCGGTCTTGCGGACCTGATCCGACAGTGCGGATCAGGTCCGCAAGACCTCGGTAAATGCGGAGAGCAATACGCTCTCCGCATTTAACATTGCACCAGCAGCTCACAAGAGCTGCTGGTGCAACGCCGCCCCCTGCTGACAATCGGCCGCCAGCAGGAAGGTGTCAATCAACCAGATCGTACTCGATCGGGTTGATTTCCGGCGATTCCTGTCCGCCTGCTCAGAGCAGGTGGACAGGGTTATGGAGCAGCGGTCTTTAGACTGCTGCTTCATAACTGGTGTTTCTGGCGAGTCTGAAGACTCGCCAGAAACACGGGCCCATAAGCTCCCTACAGAGCTTGTTAAATGGGCCCCAATATCAGTATTATCCATAAGGCAGGAGGAGACCCCCTTTTGACTCATTCATACCGTCCCATTTCACTACATCAATCTAGATTACAAAATCTTAACGAAACTTCTAGCTAACAGACTAGCAATTATTTTACCAAGTATAATACACAGTGATCAAACTGGGTTTGTTAAAGGGAGATTATCTGTGCTAAATATTAGAATATTAGAAGAGTACAGACAGTTTTACAATATTATTGGATGGTGTCACAGGACAAAGGGATGATTAAACAGAAAGAAGCAGCTTTGTTACTGATAGATGCTGAAAAGGCTTTCAATACAGTCTTATGGGACCATTTGTTTGTCACTTTGGGAAGGCTAGGAATTGAGGGCCCGTTTATTCAAGCACTTACTAACCTATACAAAACACTGCAGGCCTTTCTCCTGATCAATGGAGTTTGTACTCCCCCTTTAATACTCGCCAAGGATGCCCTCTCTCACCCCTCTTATTTGATATTGCTATAGAGCCCTTGGCATGGAAAATTATACAACAGCTTGAGTGATTGAGCATAGGGGATGAAACCCTACATGTTTCATTATTTGCAGATGATATGATACTTTTTATTTAGGATCCTCAAAGAAATATTCCAAAAATTATGGCCTTGATCCATGAGTTTAGCAAGATATCGGGATATCAGATTAACACAGATAAAACTAGTTTGGCTATCTTCCGAGAATTGTAAGACTATCCCGGATTTTGATCTCAAAATAGTGGAGAACAGTTTCAAATATCTAGGCATAATCCTACATACAGACCCTTGCAAGTGGTACACAATTAACTATACACCCCTATTAAAAAAATTACAAAATCTAGTTAAAAGATGGTCTCAGATGCCATTATCACTCCCAGAGCGAATAGGCCTTGTTAAGATGATATATTTCCCAAAATTGCTGTATTTTTTCCAAATAATACCAGGCATTCTCAAAAAGTCAGATTTGAAATTCATAACACAAATGGTTCTAAGTTTCATATGGAATAATAAAAAGCATAGGGTGAGTTATTTAAAATGTATGGCTTCAAGGGAGATGGGAGGTTTGACGTTGCTTTGAACCTTGAATTGCATAGCTGGGCAGCTTAATGTAAATTTGCCATTTATTGGCTTACTAAGCAAAAGAAATGTACAGACCCGAGATTGGAAGGGACACATGACAGTGGCACAGGCAAACAAGTGGATAGGCACAATAGACCTCTAAAGTCAACCACCGAAAGCTTGGAGACTAGTTTGTAAATGTTAGGGGCGAACCATAGGATAGTTTGCTTCCTCCTGTGGCATGGGTATCCTGTCAGGGTGCCAGGAATCAGACTGAGACGAGAAGTGCAAAAATAATCACACCTTTATTAATAGCAAAAAATTATAAAATGTCCACAATTCAAATAACAAGCCAGGAGTCAAAACCAAAGCTGGTAGTCAGACGAGTCGAGTCAGGAACAAGGAGAACAGCAGAGTCAGGAAAAAGCCAGGGATCAGGAACCAGGAAGGACGTCAGGCAGCCAGGTAATACACAGGAACTCTCACAAACAGGTCTCAGACAACGCAAAGGCAAAGCATACTGAACAGAGACCCTTTAAATAATAAATGATGACATCACAATTCTGAGACTGCATCCTGTCTCACATGGATGATGCACAACAGTCTTACCATAAAAGGAAGTGCAGGAAGTGAGCAGCATCCCCCACAATACACCAAGTCAGGAAGAGAGGTGAGTAAAATGGCTGCCAGCAGCACATGGCAAACACAACAGGGAAAAACCCTGACAGTACCCTCCCCTCAACGACCCCTCCCCTGCGGGAGGACAAAAGGCTTATTGGGGAAACGGGCATGGAAGGCACGGAGGAGGGCGGGAGCATGAACATCAGAGGAGGGAACCCAAGAACGCTCCTCCGGACCGTAGCCCCTCCATTGAACCAAATACTGTACACGGCCCCTGGACATACGAGAGACAATAATGCTGCTAACCTCATTCTCCTCATGGTTGTCAACAAAGATAGGACGAGGATGAGGCAACACAGTGGTAAACCGAGAACAAACCAATGGTTTCAAGAGGGAGACATGAAAAACATTGGAGATGCGCATAGCAGGAGGAAGTTCAAGAGCGTAGGCCACAGGATTAACCCGTCGGAGTATTCGAAAAGGACCAACATAACGTGGAGCCAATTTATTGGAAGGCACACGAAGGTTCAAGTTGCGAGAGGACAGTCAAACTCTCTCACCAACCTGGTAGGAAGGTGCGGGCAGACGCCTACGGTCAGCCTGGAACTTTTGGCACTGCATAGAACGATGTAGGCAATCCTGAATCTGCACCCACGTGGAACGGAGTTGCCGGAGATGCTCCTGATGAATCGGGCAACAAGGATGGTTGAAACCCATAATTCGCCATGAACGGGGATAACTTGGAGGAAGCATTAATAGCACTATTACTAGCAAACTCTGCCCAAGGTAACAGTTCAGACCAATTATTGTGGTGATCTGAGACATAGCAATGGAGGAACTGTTCCAGAGCTTGATTAGACTGTTCTGCAGCCCCATTGGATTGAGGGTGATATGCTGAGAAGAAGGAAAGCTGGATCCCCATTTGAGCACAAAAGGAACGCCAAAATCTGGAGACAAACTTGGTACCCCGGTCTGACACTATCTCCTTGGGTAACCCATGTAAACTGAAGACCTCCCGGGATAAAATTGAAGCAAGCTCCTGAGCGGTAGGCAGCTTCATCAAGGGAATGCAATGTGACATTTTAGAAAAACGGGCAACCACCATAAGGATAACAGTATTGCCATTGGAAACAGGGACCTCGACAATGAAGTCCATGGAAAGATGTGTCCAAGGACGCTCACTATTAGCAATAGGTTGAAGAAGACCCACAGGAAGAAGTCGAGGAGTCTTATTCTGTGTACAAACTGAGCAGGAGGCAACATACGCAGCAACATCAGAACGAAGACCAGGCCACCAGAATTGTCGAGTGACAGACCAAATCATTTGGTTCTTGCCTGGGTGACCTGTGGCTTTAGGATAGTTATAAGTGTGCAAAAGTTTAGTTTGAAGATTCTCAGGAACAAAACACTTACCACTAGGTTTCTCAGGCTGTGCATTGGTTTGTGCAGCCAGGATCTCCTCCCCCAAGGGAGAAGTCAAATTAGTATGTATGGTAGCCAAAATATGGTCAGGAGGTATAACAGGAGTAGGTACAGACTCCTGCTTGGACAGAGGCGAAAATTGTCGAGAGAGGGCATCAGCCCTAACATTCTTACTACCAGGCAGGTAGGAGACCACATAATTAAATCGAGACAAAAATAGTGCCCATCTGGCCTGTCGGGGCGACAAACGTTTTGCTTCAGATAGATAAGTTAAATTCTTGTGGTCAGTAAGAATGAGCACTGGCACGCTAGTACCCTCGAGAAGATGCCTCCATTCCTTGAGTGCCAAAATTATGGCCAGTAATTCCCTGTCGCCAATTTCATAATTGCACTCCGCTAGAGACAATTTCTTAGAGAAGAAACCACACAGATGCAAGGAACCGTCAGGCATAGGACGTTGAGACAAGAGGGCACCTACTCCAGTCTCAGACGCATCGACCTCAAGAACGAAAGGCAGGACAGGGTTTGGATGAGCCAAAACTGGAGCGGCAGCAAAGGCAGTCTTAAGACTATCAAAGGCCTCAATGGCAGTAGGTGACCAATGGAGTGGATCATTCTCTTTACGGGTCATGTCTGTGATAGGTTTGACCAAGGAAGAAAAGTTTTTAATAAACTTTCTATAGTAATTGGCGAACCCCAAAAAACGTTAAATAGACCGAAGACCAACTGGGCGAGGCCACTGCAGAACTGCAGATAACTTGTCAGGATCCATGGAGAACCCTGCAACAGAGATAACATAAACTAGGAAGGTTACTTGAGTCTGATGGAACTCAAGTTTACAAAACAGGCTTTTCTCACGTAGTCTCTGAAGAACCCATGTAACATCAGAATGATGAGCCTCAAGTGTGGGTGAGTGTATAAGGATGTCGTCTAAGTACACCACAACACACTGTTGCAACATATCTCGTAGGACATCATTAATAAATTCCTGAAAAACAGCAGGAGCATTACATAGGCCAAAGGGCATTACAAGATACTCATAATGCCCGCTCCTGGTGTTAAATGCTGTTTTCCATTCGTGACCCTCCTTAATCCTAACAAAATTGTACGCTCCTCTCAAATCAAGTTTAGTAAAGACCGTAGCTCCCTTGAGGCAGTCAAAGAGTTCCGTAATGAGCAGAATAGGATAAGCATTCTTAATGGTAAGACGATTAAGACCCCTATAATCGATACATGGTCTTAACTCGACACCCTTTTTCTTTACAAAGAAGAAGCCAGCCCCTGCAGGAGAGCAGGATTTGCGGATGATCCCCCGCGACAGAGCATCAGCAACATACTCCTCCATAGCACAATTCTCTGCAACAGACAGAGGGTACACCGGGTTGCAGGTCTATGGCACAAACGTAAGACCGGTGAGGAGGCAATGTACCGGCACACACCTTGTCAAACACGTCTCGGAACTCTCTGTACTCCTCTGGCAATTGAGATACCAAAGAAGTGCACAAGACTTTAACTGGTTTCCGAAGACAAGTGGAAATACATTGGGGAGACCACAACAAAATTTCGGACCTGCGCCAGTTGAGACTGGGATTGTGCTTTTGGAGCCAGGGATAACCCAGAACAACTGGAAAATGCAGAGAGTTTATCAGCTGGAACTGGAGGGTTTCAAAATGGAGAGTCCCAACAGCCATGGACAATGGAGCAGTTTCGTGAGTAACGAGTGCGGGCTGAAGGGGCCTGCCATCAATGGCCTCAATAGCAAGCGGAACGGACCAAGGCAAAACAGGAATGGAGTGCTTTGATACAAAAGCACTGTCAATGAAATAGCCAGCAGCACCGGAGTCAACAAGAGCCTTAGTGACTATGGAGGAGTCCACCCAGGAAAGGACAACCGTGACCAAAGGTTTCTCCTTAAGCGGTTCCGGGGACAAGGATAAACCACCCAAGGTCTGCCCCTGACAGGACCTTAGGTGTGAGCGTTTCCCGGCCGTGTAGGACAAGACTTCAAAAGTTGGCCCTGTAACCCCCAATAGAGGCAGAGCCCCTCCCTCCTCCTAAAGGCCCTCTCCGCCGCAGAGAGACGCGTGAATCCTAACTGCATCGGCTCAGCAGTACCTGGTGACTCGGGACCAGGAGGCATGGGAGGAGAGGGAGGCATGGGTGGGAACAAACACATAGGAGACAACGGAACAGGAGGCTTCCGCAAGCGCTCCTTGAAAGAGGGCCTCTCTCTGAGTCTGATGTCAATTAGGATCAAAAAAGACACCAATGCCTCGAGATCCTCTGGTAAATCTCTGGCAGCAACTTCGTCTTTAATCGCATCAGAGAGCCCATGAAAGAAGGCGGCAACAAGACCTTCGTTGTTCCAACCTACCTCTGCGGCAAGTGTACGGAACTCAATAGCATACTGAGCAACAGATCTTGTACCTTGCTAAATGGACATGAGTCGTTGAGCAACAGAGGAGGAGCGAGCCGGAACATCAAATACCCTTTCGAAAGGAGGCCACAAATTCAGGGTAATTTGAAATCACAGGTTTATTAGTCTCCCACAAGGGATTAGCCCAGGCAAGAGCTGTGTCAGAGAGTAACGAGATGAGAAATCCTACCTTAGCACTGTCAGAGGAAAACGCCTGAGGTAATATCTTAAAGTAAATGCCCACCTGGTTCAAAAACCCTCTGCACTGAATTGGATCGCCTCCATATCGCTGAGGTAGAGGTGCAGAACCAGACATGCTCCTGGTAGGCAAAGGTGCAGCAGCAGAAACAGGAGCAGCCATAACATGCGGGACACTTTGGTCCAAATGTGCAGTGTGAGTCAGCAGGGTTTGCAGGGCTAGTGCAAATTGATCCAAGCGGTGATCCTGTACATCCATCCTGGAAATGATGGCAGGTAAAGGTGGATAATTAGCAGCATCAGGATTCATGGCCTTTGCGTAATGTCAGGGTGCCAGGAATCAGACTGAGATGAGAAGTGCAAAAATAATCACACCTTTATTAATAGCAAAAAATTATAAAATGTCCACAAGTCAAATAACAAGCCAGGAGTCAAAACCAGAGCTGGTAGTTAGACGAGCCGAGTCAGGAGCCAAAGTGAATAGTCAGACGAGCCGGAATCAGGAACAAGGAGAACAGCAGAGTCAGGAACAAGCCAGGGATCAGGAACCAGGAAGGATGTCAGGCAGCCAGGTAATACACAGTAACTCTCACAAACAGGTCTCAGACAACGCAAAGGCAAAGCATACTGAACAGAGGCCCTTTAAATAATAAATGATGACATCACAATTCTGAGACTGCATCCTGTCTCACATGGATGATGCACAACAGTCTGGCCATAAAAGGAAGTGCAGGAAGTGAGCAGCATCCTCGACAATACACCAAGTCAGGAAGAGAGGTGAGTAAAATGGCTGCCAGCAGCACATGGCAAACACAACAGGGAAAAACCCTGACATATCCAGAGTTAACAGTGGGTATCACCTCAAAACCCTTTCATTATTGGAAGGAACGGGGCATATGTACTGTAGGCCAAATCCTAATGAAAGATGGGAAGAGTATGGTATATTTTAAGAAGCTGAGTAACTCTTTTGATCTGCCTAAGACACATCATTTTGCTTACCTGCAGGTGAGACACTAACTTCACACTCTAATAAGTACTGACTCTAGATCGGATGACATTAAGATTTTAAAAATAATAAATTGGGTAAAGGGGGAAATCACCTCAATCTCACCTGTATACACTACTCTTTTAAAATCAGCTAAGGCAAAATGTATTGACAAGATCACAGATATTTGGTTGCAATTACTAGGCAATGATATACAAGACAGGACTATTGTGAAAAGCATTTAAAAAGTTAGGTCAGCTACTCTCTCGTCAGAAGTGAGAGAATCACACTTTAAACTATTACAAGACATTTACAGCTCACCTAAAAAGTTTAATCATTGGAGAGAAGAGAGAATAACTGCCGAAGTGTAACCGCACAGACGCAGACACGTTACATATGATATGGAATTGTCCTTATATAATTAAATACTGGAAAATGACAGAACATTGGATATATGTAAGGGTTATGAAAACTAGCACAAAACTAACCTTGCAAACCATTTTATTCTTGACCATAAAAGGGATACCAAAACATTTTATTCTTGACCATAAAAGGGATACCAAAACATTTGAAGTTATGCATTTATAACAGAATTTTACTAGCTAGATGTTTGATATTTCAAAACTGGCTAAAAAGAAACCCACCCACTGTTCAAAAGCTGAAACATGCTTTACTTACACAACTATTCATTGAACAATCAGATGCCATGGGAGATGCACAGAAAAAAGTGAAAGTATTCATGACAAAATGGGGCCACTCGTAAACACTTTGCCCATAAACACTCACAACCTAATCATTTCCCCCTTCAAAAACACTGAATATATACTCAACACACAGTTGAGAGGAGAATGGAAAATGGAGTAGTTGGTAGGGTGCTGGCGCCTCGGGAGAGAAGAAGAGGAGAGAATGGAACTTAGGCTCACAATGTTTATTGAGTTTATTGAGTTAGTTTTAGAGGATTATAAAAATGGAAAACAAAAAGCACTGCAGGAAAACACATAACTCTTTATCTCAGAGACAATCTTCCTCATAAGGGACAATATCACAACAGTGAGACAGTGAGAAAAAGCTGTCTACTTTGGAAGGAGAATTGAGTGACTGTTTTAGAATAATGTTTTTCTCTGTCTTTGTACACTATGCGCACTTATGATTGTTCCAACTGTAATTGTATTTTCTGTGATGACAAAAATAAAATGTTTTAAAAAAAAATTAAGACAGCAAGAAACGTATTGGATATTTTTTACATTGCATGCACCCAAGAGGTTTGAATATGGATATAATTTCATCTATATAAATCCTAATATGTTTCAATATATTGAATCACCACTGGATGTAATTACGCTTAGATTTAGAGTTCTGCGTTAGCCATCAAAACCAGCGTTAAGGGGTCCTAACACTGCTTTTTACCGCCCGCTGGTATTTAGAGTCAGCCAGGAAAGGGTCTAACGCTCACTTTCCAGCCGCAAATTTTCCATACCGCAGATCCCCTTACGCCAATTGCGTATCCTATCTTTTCAATGGGATCTTCCTAACGCCGGTATTTAGAGTCTTGGCTGAAGTGAGCGGTAGACCCTCTACCGACAAGACTCCAGCCACAGAAAAAAGTCAGGAGTTAAGAGCTTTATGGGCTAACGCCAGTTTATAAAGCTCTTAACTACTGTGCTCTAAAGTACACTAACACCCATAAACTACCTATGTACCCCTAAACCGAGGCCCCCCCACATGGCCGCCACTCTAATAAAAAATTTTAACCCCTAATCTGGGACAATCTCGGACCCCGCCGCAACCTACATTATCCCTATGTACCCCTAATCTGCTGCCCCTAACATCGTTGACACCTAGATAATATTTATTAACCCCTAATCTGCCCCCCCGTCGCCGCTACCTTACCTACACTTATTAACTCCTAATCTGCCGACCGGACCTCGCCGCCACTATAATAAATGTATTAACCCCTAAACCGCCTCACTCCCGCATCGCAAACCCTATAATAAATTTTATTAACCCCTAATCTGCCCTCCCTAACATCTGCGACACCTAACTTCAAATATTAACCCCTAATCTGCCGACCGGACCTCGCCGCTACTCTAATAAATGTATAAACCCCTAAAGCTAAGTCTAACCCTAACACCCCCCTAAATTAAATATAATTTTAATCTAACGAAATAAATTAAATCTTATTAAAAAAATTAATCCTATTTAAAGCTAAATACTTACCTGGAAAATAAACCCTAATATAGCTACAATATAACTAATAATTACATTGTAGCTATTTTAGGATTTATATTTATTTTACAGGCAACTTTGTATTTATTTTAACCAGGTACAATAGCTATTAAATAGTTATTTACTATTTAATAGCTACTTAGTTAAAATAATTACAAAATGACCTGTAAAATAAATCCTAACCTAAGTTACAATTAAACCTAACACTACACTAACAATAAATTAATTAACGAAACTACCTACAATTACCTACAATTAAATCAACTAAACTAAATTACAAAAAAACAAACACTAAATTACAAAAAATAAAAAAAGATTACAAGAATTTTAAACTAATTACACCTACTCTAAGCCCCCTAAAAAAATAACAAAGCCCCCCAAAATAAAAAAAAATGCCCTACCCTAATCTAAAATAAATGTTCCGATCAGCCAATAGAATGCAAGCTCAATCTGATTGGCTGATTGGATCAGCCAATCCGATTGAACTTGAATCTGATTGGCTGATTCAATCAGCCAATCATATTTTTCCTTCCTTAATTCCGATTGGCTGATAGAATCCTATCAGCCAATCGGAATTTTAGGGACGCCATCTTGGATGACGTCATTTAAAGGAACCTTCATTCGGTGTTAGGACGTCGTTAGAAGAGGATGGATCCGCGCCGGCTGCTTCAAGATGGACCCGCTCCACTCCGGATGGAAGAAGATAGAAGATGCCACCTGGATGAAGACTTCCGACCCTCTGGAGGACCTCTTCTGGCCGGATAGGATGAAGACTTCGGACCCTCTTCTGGATGGATCGAATGGTACCCGGCTGGGTGAAGACAAGGTAGGAAGATCTTCAGGGGCTTAGTGTTAGGTTTTTAAGGGGGGTTTGGGTGGGTTAGATTAGGGGTATGTGGGTGGTGGGTTGTAATGTTGGGGGGTATTGTATGTTTTTTTACAGTCAAAAGAGCATATTTCTTTGGGGCATGCCCCGCAAAAAGCCCTTTCAAGGGCTGGTAAGGTAATAGAGCTGTTAACTTTTTATTTTAGATTAGGGTAGGGCATTTTTTTATTTTGGGGGGCTTTGTTATTTTTTTAGGGGGCTTAGAGTAGGTGTAATTAGTTTAAAATTCTTGTAATCTTTTTTTATTTTTTGTAATTTAGTGTTTGTTTTTTTTGTAATTTAGTTTAGTTGATTTAATTGTAGGTAATTGTAGGTAGTTTAGTTAATTAATTTATTGATAGTGTAGTGTTAGGTTTAATTGTAACTTAGGTTAGGATTTATTGTACAGGTAATTTTGTAATTATTTTAACTAGGTAGCTATTAAATAGTAAATAACTATTTAATAGCTATTGTACCTGGTTAAAATAAATACAAAGTTGCCTGTAAAATAAATATAAATCCTAAAATAGCTACAATGTAATTATTAGTTATATTGTAGCTATATTAGGGTTTATTTTCCAGGTAAGTATTTAGCTTTAAATAGGATTAATTTTTTAATAAGATTTAATTTATTTTGTTAGAATAAAATTATATTTAATTTAGGGGGTGTTAGGGTTAGGGTTAGACTTAGCTTTAGGGGTTAATACATTTATTAGAGTAGCGGCAAGGTCCGGTCGGCAGATTAGGGGTTAATACTTGAAGTTAGGTGTCGCAGATGTTAGGGAGGGCAGATTAGGGGTTAATAAAATTTATTATATGGTTTGCGAGGCGGGAGTGAGGCGGTTTAGGGGTTAATACATTTATTATAGTGGCGGCGAGGTCCGGTCGGCAGATTAGGGGTTAATAAGTGTAGGTAAGGTAGCGGCGACGTTTGAGGGGCAGATTAGGGGTTAATAAATATAATATAGGGGTCGGCGATGTTGTGGGCAGCAGATTAGTGGTACAAAGCTATAATGTAGGTTGTGGCGGTGTCCGGAGTGGCAGATTAGGAGTTAATAATAATATGCAGGGGTCAGCAATAGCGAGGGCAGCAGATTAGGGGTTAATAAGTGTAAGGTTAGGGGTGTTTAGACTCGGGGTACATGTTAGAGTGTTAGGTGCAAACTTAGAAACTGTTTCCCCATAGGAAACAATGGGGCTGCGTTAGGAGCTGAATGCTGCTTTTTTGCAGGTGTTAGGTTTTTTTTCAGCCCAAACTGCCCCATTGTTTCCTATGGAGGAATCGTGCACAAGCACGTTTTTCAAGCTAGCCGCTACTGTAAGCAAAACTGGTATTGAGAGTTGAAGTGGCGGTAAATATGCCTGTACGCTCCCTTTTTGGAGCCTAACGCAGCCCTTCAGAGAACTCTCAATACCAGCGTTATTTAAAAGGGGCGGGGGAAAAAAACACGCGTAGCTAACGCACCCCTTTGGCCGCAAAACTCTAAATCTAGCCGTTAATCTGTAAAGGGATCATCTACTTGTCAGGATTTAACTAAAATGTCTAATTAAATAAATTGTGTATATATATACAGGGAGTGCAGAATTATTAGGCAAGTTGTATTTTTGAGGATTAATTTTATTATTGAACAACAACCATGTTCTCAATGAACCCAAAAAACTCATTAATATCAAAGCTGAATAGTTTTGGAAGTTGTTTTTAGTTTGTTTTTAGTTATAGCTATTTTAGGGGGATATCTGTGTGTGCAGGTGACTATTACTGTGCATAATTATTAGGCAACTTAACAAAAAACAAATATATACCCATTTCAATTATTTATTTTTACCAGTGAAACCAATATAACATCTCAACATTCACAAATATACATTTCTGACATTCAAAAACAAAACAAAAACAAATCAGTGACCAATATAGCCACCTTTCTTTGCAAGGACACTCAAAAGCCTGCCATCCATGGATTCTGTCAGTGTTTTGATCTGTTCACCATCAACATTGCGTGCAGCAGCAACCACAGCCTTCCAGACACTGTTCAGAGAGGTGTACTGTTTTCCCTCCTTGTAAATCTCACATTTGATGATGGACCACAGGTTCTCAATGGGGTTCAGATCAGGTGAACAAGGAGGCCATGTCATTAGATTTTCTTCTTTTATACCCTTTCTTGCCAGCCATGCTGTGGAGTACTTGGACGCGTGTGATGGAGCATTGTCCTGCATGAAAATCATGTTTTTCTTGAAGGATGCAGACTTCTTCCTGTACCACTGCTTGAAGAAGGTGTCTTCCAGAAACTGGCAGTAGTACTGGGAGTTGAGCTTGACTCCATCCTCAACCCGAAAAGGCCCCACAAGCTCATCTTTGATGATACCAGCCCAAACCAGTACTCCACCTCCACCTTGCTGGCGTCTGAGTCGGACTGGAGCTCTCTGCCCTTTACCAATCCAGCCACGGGCCCATCCATCTGGCCCATCAAGACTCACTCTCATTTCATCAGTCCATAAAACCTTAGAAAAATCAGTCTTGAGATATTTCTTGGCCCAGTCTTGACGTTTCAGCTTGTGTGTCTTGTTCAGTGGTGGTCGTCTTTCAGCCTTTCTTACCGTGGCCATGTCTCTGAGTATTGCACACCTTGTGCTTTTGGGCACTCCAGTGATGTTGCAGCTCTGAAATATGGCCATACTGGTGGCAAGTGGCATCTTGGCAGCTGCACGCTTGACTTTTCTCAGTTCATGGGCAGTTATTTTGCGCCTTGGTTTTTCCACACGCTTCTTGCGACCCTGTTGACTATTTTGAATGAAACGCTTGATTGTTCGATGATCACGCTTCAGAAGCTTTGCAATTTTAAGAGTGCTGCATCCCTCTGCAAGATATCTCACTATTTTTTACTTTTCTGAGCCTGTCAAGTCCTTCTTTTGACCCATTTTGCCAAAGGAAAGGAAGTTGCCTAATAATTATGCACACCTGATATAGGGTGTTGATGTCATTAGACCACACCCCTTCTCATTACAGAGATTCACATCACCTAATATGCTTAATTGGTAGTAGGCTTTCGAGCCTATACAGCTTGGAGTAAGACAACATGCATAAAGAGGATGATGTGGTCAAAATACTCATTTGCCTAATAATTCTGCACTCCCTGTATATATATATATATATATATATATATATATATATATATATATATATATATATATATGTATATAAAGATAGATAGATAGATAGATAGATAGATAGATAGATAGATAGATAGATAGATAGATATTAAGGCATGGTTATTTTAATTTTATTTATTATTGTGTAGGAATTGTGTTTTTAGTTTTATGAAATTAATTATGAACATCTTTTTAAAAACAAAATCCATTTGCTGTGTCTTAATGTAATGTTAGAATGAGAAGTAGTATATAATATACTGTAATATACTGTATCATTTAGCCACTTTTTAATCATCGGAAATGGCAGCTTTGCTAAGTGTAATTTGTGTGGCAAAAAAGTTAGCCGTGGGAGAATTTTGGGTCATCCCAAAAGCTCCAGGATGAACCAACATCTCTGCAGGCAAAACAAGAAAACAAGGTCAGCAGCAGTAAGAGAACAACAATCTCAAAGCTGGAAACACCACTTACTAGAAGCAGCACTACCAGCAGTAGTCAGGACAGGGGACACGGTACAGATGGCACTCAACATGTGATGAGGATGAGGGTAGTGGTACTGCTAGTGGGGGGGCAGTGGCAGGCAGGCCGGTAGGCAGGGCTATCGATCATCTCCACTATACTGAGGTGGTAGATGAGAAGTATACTGCTTAAAATATATTGCAGGTTCTTAGGAAGATGGTGAAGCAGTGGGTAGGATGGTAGGCACCAAGGTGGAAATGGATTCATTGTCACCAACTGAGTGCTCAATATGGCAAAGGCTCTCCATGAGGGTGACTTTATTGGTGTGCAATGTTCAGCTCACATCTTCCACCTGGCAGTAAAGGCTACTATATTCCTGAAGACAACTCAAGGTTATCAACTTCCTGAATGGTGCAGATGAATTGCAGGCAACTTTCACTACAATGCTTAGGCCAGTCAGCTCCTTAAACAGGAACAGTAGAAGGCAGGCACCATCTTAAGCATGACATAACTACTAGGTGGAACTATTTATATATGCTGGAACATATCTTGGTGCCATGCTATGGCTTCCAATCAGTACATTGGCATCGGAAGTCTATTAGACAGCAATGAGTGGCCCATGATTGATCAGTTAGTGGCAGCACTAAAGCCTTTTAGGGATGTCACTGAGAACTTGAGCCAAAACACTGACAGTCTGGGTCAAGTCCTACCTTTATTTTCTCACCTAGTGAGCAAGATGGATGCCTTCCTGGAAAATTGTGTGGTTCCTGGTGGAGTACTAAGCAGTGAGGTAGCAGCATTTTTCAGGAGGCTGAAGTAAAAGTTGAAAGGTTACATGTTGGACCATCTGGATAAATGCCCTGAACTGATTCTGGCCACCTTGTGTGATCCCAAAATTAAGGGGGAAATTGCTCTTAGAACTGATAAACTGCCAACTTGGAGGCAAAAAAATTATTTGCCAAACACGTGCAAATTGAGTTTGTAAACAGATACAAATATCCGAATGAATGCACCAGCACAATTTAATCCCTTAACGACCAAGGACGTGCAAGGCACATCCTACAAAAAGTGTCAGTTAATGACTAAGGACATGCCTGGCCGAAGCTTTCAGGGTATTGCAGTGATATTGAGAACTGATAAACTGCCAACTTGGAGGCAAAATAAATATTTGAAGGGTGTGTGCAGTTCAAGTGAAGGAGAACATGCTTTGTGAGTGAGAAGTGCAGCAGCAGATGGCCTACTAGCAGCTAGTTAGTTAGAAACTGTAGACTGTTTGGTGGGACCCCCTCAAGAAAGGAAAGTAGTACAAGTGCATCAGACATGGTAATGGCATATCTTTGTGAACTTCCTTTTCCCCTACAGCATCCCCTCTGAGCTATTGGGATTGACAATTGGACTGTGTGGCCTGGTCTGATTACAGGAGCTTAGGCGCTCTACTCTTATTCGCCAAACACGTGCAAATTGAGTTTGTAAATGGATACAAATATCCGAATGAATGCACCAGCACAATTTAACCCTTTAACGACCAACGACGTGCAAAGCACGTCCTACAAAAAGTGTCAGTTAATGACTAAGGACGTGCTTGGCACGTCCTCTGAGGTTTCAAGTGCTGGAAGCGATCATGATTGCTTCCCGAAGCTTTCAAGGTATTGCAGTGATGCCTTGATATTGAGGCATCCTGCAATACCCTTTTTTTAGGTGAGGGAGGGAAGAGAGCTGTTTGAGGGGGGTCAGGAGGTGGGATGTGTCAGTTGGGAGGCTTATCTCTACATTAAAGCTAAAATTAACCCTACAAGCTGTCTAATTAACTGCTGGGCATAATACAAGTGTGGTGTGCAGCGGCATTTAGCGGCCTTTTAATTACCAAAAAGCAATGCCAAAGCCATATATGTCTGCTATTTCTGAACAAAGGGGATCCCAGAGTAGCATTTACAACCATTTGTGCCATGATTGCACTAACTGATTTTATTTGATCGCATTTGTTGGTAAAATAATGGCATGAAATATACCAAAATGGGCCTAGATCAATACTTTGGGTTGTCTACTAAAAAATATATATATACATGTGAAGGGTTATTCAGGGATTCCTGACAGATATCAGTGTTACAATGTAACTATCGCTAATGTTGAAAAAAAAATGGTTTGGAAATAGCAAAGTGCTACTTGTACTTATTGTCCTATAACTTGCAAAAAAAGTATTTCTAAACTCAGGACAAAATTTAGAAACTATTTAGCATGGGTGTTTTTTGGTGGTTGTAGATGTGTAACAGTATTTGGGGTCAAAGTTAGGAAAAGCATGTTTTTTCCATTTGTTCATCATATTTTATAATTATTTTTATAGTAACTTATAAGATATGATGAAAATAATGGTATCTTCAGAAAGTACATTTAATGGCGAGAAAAACGTTATATCATATGTTTTGGGTAAAGTAAATGAGTAAGAGGAAAATTACAGCTAAACACAAACAACGCAGAAATGTAAAAATAGCCCTGGTCCCTAACGGTAAGAAATTTGAAAATCGGTCTGGGGTCACTAAGGGGTTAAAGAAAATTAAAAAATACTGACTAAGTTATTCTTTTTCTTTAAATTATTTTTAAAAGCTTAATACTTATTTCAACAGAGCATGCTAACCCTATCCTCTAGGTCCCTGGCCGTGCTAACAAGAAGCTTAGCTTGTCCGGCACCCAGGTAGCTGAACGGCTAAGCTTCCTATTAGCACAGCCAGAGCGTTTTGGCAAAAAGAAGATCAGTTGGAGGAAGCTGGATTCGTCATTTCTGACATATGAAGAGGATACCGACGGCCGGGGTAATCGCTGGACTGGCTGTGAAGATTAAAAGGTAAGTATTTGAAGAAAACGAGTGAAATGTAAATGTTGATGAATTAAATCACTTTAATGTGGTCAGGTTAGCTCACATGAAAACTTAGTATTCTTTAGTATTTCAATAACAAAATTAAATATTTTACATAAAAAAAATTTAAAAAATGTAATAAAAATCATTAAACATACTGTAAAATTTATAGATATATTCTATGGATTATTACAGTGATGAACCCGATATCGCTCGTGCACCCCTCGTAATCTGGCCCTATGGCAGCAGTATTTGCAACAATGTATAGCATTTCTATTGTTGCAAACACTGCCCCCAGATGGCAAAAGACACATGCTTTGTTGAGTTCACCAAGAGTTACTCTTTAACAAAGGGTACCAAGAGATCTAAGCAAATTTGAAAATAGATATAAATTATAACAATTTGTAATGTTCTTTCCTATACATGTAGGTTTAATTTTGACTTTACTGTCCTTTATAAACTATAGCTGCACTATTGTGATAGTTAAAAGATCAATGAGATGCATAAAATTCTATTAATTTGCACACAATATAAATGTTATTTCTTCAATGATACTTTCATTAAAACATTCCAATCGACACAGAATGTTATAATAAACCTACTAAAATAGAAATGTAAGAAATGTCTTCACTGTTTGTCTTAAAAAGATTTGCAAATATAAAATACCAATACTGTGAATTATCTTTTTAATTCACACAGCAATATATCATTGAGAAAGAAGCTTGTTTTTTTCCCTATATGTCAGTGTGTGAGCTCCCTCTAGATGAATTCTTCAGTTCAGGGACTGATCTTACTATTAAAATACAGACAATAAACAGTATTCAATATAAATGGCAAAATGTAAGTATTTCACCATGAAAGTGCAGTCAAAGTAAATAAAATATTTGTACATAGATGCATTTAGTGTATGGTTAATAAATATGAAAATAAACGATGACTAATGATTTTAAATGTTAAAGTAATTTTAAATTCATAGATTCAGAATGCTAGGAATGATTTCATTAGAATTTTTACCTTGTAAATTTTCCTCAGATGTAACTGAAATTGGATTTCACAGTAAATATATATATATATATATATATATATATATATATATATATATATATATATACATGTACATATATATATATATATATATATATATATATATACTGTGTATATATATATATATATATATATATATATATATATATATATATATATATATATATATATACTGTATATATATATGTGTGCAAGGGTATAACAGCGCTCTAAGGTTCCTAATCAAAAACATAAAAACATACAAAGAACATAAACTGTATGGGCGTTATTATAAAGATGGATATTGTGGTTACACAGTCTTATAGAATATAAAGTGCAAAAGATAATACAGGATTAGAAGTGTCCACTTAAATATTCTCTTAGGTATTCTTTAGTAATGTAGACCCCCCCTTAACAGAATTTACCTCAATCTAATGAGGTAGGTTGCCGCACTGGAAGGGGTATTCAAATACTGGTACAAGTAGATCCGGTGTTGTGCCTTTACAGATCTCGTCCACCTCTTGGAGTATGTAGTAATGAATAGATTCACATCCAATGCTTTCCTCACAGGATATTCAAGTATGCCATCCACCTCTTGGAGTACGTAGCTTTAAGTTTTGTTTTTCTCACAGGGAGGTTTGCCTCCCTCCTGAGGCCTCCTCCTCCTTCAGGGGCTGGGACAGGAAGTAAAGGACACTTTAAGCAATCACAAGCAGAAGGGTCAGTTAAATAACCACCAGAAACTCCCAAAGCATCAACAGGGCACCCACTTCCTCTCTGTTTGTATGGGCCTAGTTCATGGTTCCTTCTTATGGATCTATATTTTAAAGCAATCATAGGTTTTCAGAGCTGCAGTAGATGGGTTCTCTCACTGTCAAATATATATATATACTGTATATAATTTGTGCCTCTTTAATTATTTGAAGATGTTTTTCAAAAACAATTTCTTGTGATGGAATGAAAATAAAGACAATAGGACCAGATTGATATTTTTAATATATGCGTTCCCTGTTAAGTTATACTATCAAATTAAACAAATATTTAGAAAATCAACTAGAAATAGATAACTATTTTTAGGAAAAATTAAATTCAATAATTAATATGCATGTGATAGTTATTCTGATTTCTTCATAGAGAAGCTGTTATATGGTACCCAAACCAGTCTCAACATACATTATGCTGGCAAAAAATGATCCAGTCAAATAGATTCCTTTATCCACCAAAAACTTCAGCTAACAAGGTTTACACTAGTGCAGGGGATTTTGGGTAGTGATATGCAAATTAGCTATGCAGTAATTTAAATTCATAAAATGTGCTAACAAATTCCATCAAAAATTAAATCATGTGGTCAGCTGAAACATTATGGGCTAAAAGTTATCGGAAATGCTTGCACTTTAACCCCTTAATGACTGGGGCGTACTCTGTATGTCAATGGTCATGAAGGGTTTTGTCTGGTTGTAATAGCACAGGTCTTGTTTGGGTGCGTCAGAAGTAGCACATGTATTACAAGTAGAAGAACGTGTTCTATTTATCCATAAATACATATTTTTACATATATTTGATGATATTTTAGTACTATATATATATATATATATATATATATACACACCTATATATATATATATATATATATATACATACCTATATATATATATATATATATATATATATATATATATATATATATATATATATATATATATATATATATATATATATATATATGATTTTATATATATATATAGTTATATATAGGAATATCTATTTAAAGATACGTAAAACATATAACCCTATGTGAAGAACATTGTAATGTAAAATATATATATAGTAAATACACAGTATAACACTTTGTTAAATATGAATATTGCATAAATATTCTTTTTCACATTTTCATCTACTTGACTGCAAAGGGCTCCAATGCATATATATATATATATATATATATATATATATATATATATATATATATATAATATAGCAAAGTTCAGTATCTGCACTCTCACCAACTCTCCACAACTGCCAGGGTGCTCTCAGGAGTATGTAGTAGGTAATTGATTCAAAGCACTCTCTGGACTTCAGATAATAAAGGCAACATTTATTATGATAGTGACGTTTCGGGACCAAACCTGTCCCTTCCTCTCACAGTCAAACAATGCAAAAATCAAACTTAAATAGGCCATTCAGACCCTCCCCTGTATTGCTACCAATCACAGGTAAGCGTGTGCAAAAGTGAAGAACACACCAAAATAAGGTGTGGACAAGTAATAGTGTATTATGTGTATTTATAAAGGTGTAAAACATATATACATGGAGTGCAGAATTATTAGGCAAATGAGTATTTTGACCACATCATCCTCTTTATGCATGTTGTCTTACTCCAAGCTTTATAGGCTCGAAAGCCTACTACCAATTAAGCATATTAGGTGATGTGCATCTCTGTAATGAGAAGGGGTGTGGTCTAATGACATCAACACCCTATATCAGGTGTGCATAATTATTAGGCAACTTCCTTTTCTTTGGCAAAATGGGTCAAAAGAAGGACTTGACAGGCTCAGAAAAGTAAAAAAATAGTGAGATATCTTGCAGAGGGATGCAGCACTCTTAAAATTGCAAAGCTTCTGAAGCGTGATCATCGAACAATCAAGCGTTTCATTCAAAATAGTCAACAGGGTCGCAAGAAGCGTGTGGAAAAACCAAGGCGCAAAATAACTGCCCATGAACTGAGAAAAGTCAAGCGTGCAGCTGCCAAGATGCCACTTGCCACCAGTTTGGCCATATTTCAGAGCTGCAACATCACTGGAGTGCCCAAAAGCACAAGGTGTGCAATACTCAGAGACATGGCCAAGGTAAGAAAGGCTGAAAGACGACCACCACTGAATAAGACACACAAGCTGAAACGTCAAGACTGGGCCAAGAAATATCTCAAGACTGATTTTTCTAAGGTTTTATGGACTGATGAAATGAGAGTGAGTCTTGATGGGCCAGATGGATGGGCCCGTGGCTGGATTGGTAAAGGGCAGAGAGCTCCAGTCCGACTCAGACGCCAGCAAGGTGGAGGTGGAGTACTGTTTTGGGCTGGTATCATCAAAGATGAGCTTGTGGGGCCTTTTCGGGTTGAGGATGGAGTCAAGCTCAACTCCCAGTCCTACTGCCAGTTTCTGGAAGACACCTTCTTCAAGCTGTGGTACAGGAAGAAGTCTGCATCCTTCAAGAAAAACATGATTTTCATGCAGGACAATGCTCCATCACACGCGTCCAAGTACTCCACAGCGTGGCTGGCAAGAAAGGGTATAAAAGAAGAAAATCTAATGACATGGCCTCCTTGTTCACCTGATCTGAACCCCATTGAGAACCTGTGGTCCATCATCAAATGTGAGATTTACAAGGAGGGAAAACAGTACACCTCTCTGAACAGTGTCTGGGAGGCTGTGGTTGCTGCTGCACGCAATGTTGATGGTGAACAGATCAAAACACTGACAGAATCCATGGATGGCAGGCTTTTGAGTGCCCTTGCAAAGAAAGGTGGCTATATTGGTCACTGGTTTGTTTTTGTTTTCTTTTTGAATGTCAGAAATGTATATTTGTGAATGTTGAGATGTTATATTGGTTTCACTGGTAAAAATAAATAATTGAAATGGGTATATATTTGTTTTTTGTTAAGTTGCCTAATAATTATGCACAGTAATAGTCACCTGCACACACAGATATCCCCCTAAAATAGCTATAACTAAAAACAAACTAAAAACTACTTCCAAAACTATTCAGCTTTGATATTAATGAGTTTTTTGGGTTCATTGAGAACATGGTTGTTGTTCAATAATAAAATTAATCCTCAAAAATACAACTTGCCTAATAATTCTGCACTACCTGTAAAGCTAAAAAATCATCATTAGTGTAATCCTCATATATCCAAGTGAGCTTTGATCATGATAATTAAATTACAAAAACGTATTAGTGTAAACTAACATAATGCATGTTAAGGATTCACCCCTCCTTCAGAGTGCTCAAAATGGACTCTACCACTATTCAGTGGATCCTCCCCTATTCATTGATAGGTTTTAATCCACAGTCACAATACTGCTATATAATATGACTACCAAGATCATCAAAACATTAAACCAAGCTATTTCCTATTGCTGTAACTTCACAGCACCTTATAGATGGGGTGTTAATAATCATTAACACTAAAAGATTTATATAAACCATGCAATGAAATCGCAACTCAATGCTGCTATCACCATAACAAATATTGACACACCCCTCCTGTTCTCATAGGTCAAGCATACACACCCCTTCTCTACTTCCTTATGTGTTGGAAAATAGATTAACGAAAGCTAGCAGATCCTTACTAGATTTAGTGGCCAAAAACATTAGGAGCGCTTCTGTCATTAGGTGTTACTTAACCGCATATAATTATAGCAGCATACACTGTGCGATCAGATCGCAGCTAAGGGTTATCGTCATCATATCATCTGTGAACACACCCCTCCTGTTCTCATAGGTCAGAAGTACATACCATCTCACCATTTCCATACGATTTAGAAAATAAACGTATTTTCACTAAATTAGTAACTGATACATTGGAAGCACATCTCCCATAGGGTGTTTCACAACCACATTATATATTTATAATAGTATAAGCCGTGCGCTAAACTCACAGCTGAGGGGAACTGTCATCCTGATATCTGTAACCACACCCCTCCATTTCTCATAGGTCAACCGTAACCACCGCTTTTCATCACAAGTATAAGCTGGAATGTAAATAAATAAAAACAACCAAACACTCCATTAATCAATCGCCTAGGCTATTAACCTGGATCCAAATCCTAAGTGCTAATGTAACATGCGTTATAGTCATACTGAGCGATCGTCGTTATAATATGTGTAACCATAGTGTAAGGTTTAATCAAACCGTCACTGCCAATTACTATTACTATAGCGCCACACACCCCCCCATGCCAAACCCAAAGTGGCTAGTACTCACAGCAGCACTGATAATCTCAGAGGTGATATATTTATATATGTATAAATGTCTGTATATACATACATACACACACATATGAATACCTAACTACATATATATACGCATATATATATATGTGTGTATATGTTAAAGCCCTTTGTTTGCCTCATATTTTTGAGCACTTATAACTTTTTTGTGCAATTTTTTTAAATAATTTTTATTAGATAGCATTTTTATGAATTAAAGGGACGCTGAACCCAATTTTTTCATGATTCAGATAGAGCATGCAATTTTAAGCAACTTTCTAATTTACTACTATTATCAGTAATCTTGCTATTTTTATTTGAAAAAGAAGGCATCTAAGCTTCTTTTCTGGTTCAGCACTCTGGACAGCACATTTTTATTGGTGAATTAATTTATACATCAATCAGCAAGAACAACCCAGGATGTTCACCAAAAATGGGCCAGCATCTTAACTAGGGATGGGCGAATGTGTAAATTTTCGAATTTTCTAAATCTGAATGTCGATAAGAACGAATATTCTTAAAAATTCGAAAATCGAATGTTATTTACAGTTTTCGAATGTCACTTTCGAATTCGAATGTTTATAATTATATCGAATGTCCACATTCGAAATTTCGAATTTAACATTCTATTTAACAAATACTATTCAGAAGTTCAATAGTTCATGTGGTAGGGCGGGAATCTAGTAAATTGATACATAAATAGATACAAATATATCATTTCGAATGTTTCCATATAGAATATTGCATAATTCGAATATTACATTTAAAGAAAGCATTAGAAATACTATTACAAACATATAAATTCAAATTTTTCGAATTCGAATATAAATTCGAATTTTTCGAATTCGAATATTGCATAATTTGAATATTACATTTAAAGAAAAAGCATTAGAAATACTATGACAATCTAAATTCGAATTTTTCAAATTCGAATACACGTATTGCATAATTCGAATATTACATTTAAAGAAAAAGCATTAGAAATGCTATTACAATCTAAATTAGAATTTTTCGAATTCGAATATTGCATAATTCGAATATTACATTTAAAGAATAAGCATTAGAAATACTATTACAATCTAATTTCGAATTTTTCGAATTCGAATACACGTATTGCATAATTCGAATATTACATTTAAAGAAAAAGCATTAGAAATACTATTACAATCTAAATTCGAATTTTTCGAAAAGAATATTGCATAATTCGAATATTACATTTGAAGAAAAAGCATTAGAAATACTATTACAATCTAAATTCGAATTTTTCGAAAAGAATATTTTCGAATGTAATCGTAAAATTCGTAACCGAATATTCAAAAATCGAATGTTAGAATGTTATGTAAACATTGCAAATTCGATTCAAACAAACGAATGTGTTAAAATTCGTGCAGTTTTTCGAATGTTGCGAAACATTCGCCCATCCCTAATCTTAACTTACATTCTTGCATTTCAAATAAAGATACCAAGAGAATGAAGAAAATTTGATATTAGGAGTAAATTAGAAAGTTGCTTAAAATTTCATGCTCTATCTGAATCACAAAAGAAAAAATTTGGGTTGAGTGTCCCTTTAACTATATGTTAAAATGTACTTTTGATGTGTTTTGGGACACCTTTTTGCTTCACAAAATAGTTAACCACAGCTATGAGGTTGCACTATTAATTGCGCTCAAGTGATTACATTTACCTTCAACTTGTAATACGAGCGTTACAGCTGACGCTTGCAAACAGCCGCTATAAACCCGATATCACTCGCGTGTAACTGTTCGCGTGCCACTCGTAATCTAGCCCTAAATGGTTTAATTCACAATCACTGCAAAGCCTTTTTTTCTGTGATACAATATATGACATCTAGAATGACGTAACTTCGTCCTATAGATTCCTTCTCCTATAACTGTTTCAGATAGCTGGCTTCTAATGATTTGGAATTCCATAAAAATGGAAGCCTAAAACTTTTAAGATACTGTTTGGGATTGTGCCAAAAGACTTACATAAAGCAGATGTGGTGCCTATATTTAAAAAGCTATCAACAGATCATCAGGGAAATTACAGACGTGAGAAAATATATCTGTGCTGGTGGAATTATTTAACAAATTAGTTAATAGATTGTTAATGGATAATTAGTGATGTTCATTTGTTTCATTATGAAAAATAGAAATTAAAATACAAATGAATGCACAGCAAAATTTAGAGAAGACGAAAAATTCTGACGAAATTCATCAGTATTTGTTTAAGGGTTCTCTACTTTCCCTAACGCACTCGACTTCCAGGACCTGTACTAAAGTTAGTGCAGGTCGTGAAAGCCGAGCGCTCTAATCCTCCTGTTAGCGTGGCTGATGCTCTGGCAAGAAGAGGATCGGGTAAGCGCACTCTCCAGAGCACATTAAGGTAAATATTGAACTTTTCACCTGTAGCATTGAAACATTTAAATAAATTTTAACAAAAACAAATATAAATGTTTAACTAAAATTCAGAATTTGTTTTGTTTTTAACTTAATTAATATTGAATAGTGAAGTCAATGAATATTCAGGGAAACGAACGTCGCCAAATATTTGGAACAAAAATTTTGTCCGAAACAACATTTTCTAGGCTGCACAAATCTAAGGATAATATTCACAAATACATTTTAAACTGCAATATCATTAGTAAGACACACCATGGTCTTATGAAGAACATATCATGTCAAACTACCTAACTGCATTCTATGAGGAAGTTAGTCAAAATATAGATGAGGTTGTTGTATTGGATGTGATCTATTTTGATTTTTCTAAAGTATTTGATACAGATCTACATAGACAATTATTGTACAAATTGGAGCAAAATGATTATACTTGTTTTGAAAACTGGCTTAAAGATAAAGTGCAGAGAGTTGTTAATTGAAAATGATCAATTTGAGAAAAAAATGACAAGTGAAGTCCATCAGGAAAGTCAATCATCAGTGTTTGCAAATGATGCAAAATGAAGTAAGGATGTTACTTCTCTACAGCAGGACTGGTATAAATTGACTTGGCAGGTAAGTAGCATATAACATTCAGCAGCTATGTATTTTGGCAGACAAATTAAACATGCAACTTATACTCTTAATGTAGTTAAGTTAAGGGAAATCATTAAAATAGGACATGAGGATTATTGTAGATAACAGACTTAACAATATGATGCAATGTCAGCCAGCAGTTACAAAGGCCAGTAATGTACTGTCATGTGTGCATAGGTGAGGGGCAAGGGGGTAAGCTGCCCACACCTGTAAGTTTATCCTGTATTATTACAAAGAAAATTAAGTAAATTTGATAACAGAAGTCAGTCGGAAAGTTGTTTAAATATATAAATATATATATATATATATGTGTGTGTATGTGTTAATCTCTTTAGTTTCTTTTGTGTAAGTTCAGATAATGGCAGTGTAACATAATACAATATAACTGTATAATGCAAAGGTTCCTAAATTTTTCTGGCCACTGCCCCTTTAATTCCATAAACTCATTCAGTGCCTCCCCCCACCTTCCAGGTAAAAATCGTATTCAAAATAACAGTAAAGGATTTCTAATGAAAATAACAACATAATATAACGGAAAGGAGTAACAATTAATATAAGCATTTATTAAAATGTTAAATTAAACTTTTTTTAGTATAACATTAAAAATGGAGTCTTTAATCACCTCTTTTGAACATCTAGCAATACTTTCTTAGCCCGGAGCATAGTTGTACAGCTGCACCAATAAACAAACTTTATGGAAAATGTATTCTTACCAGGTTATATCCAATTATAGGAGACATAAGGCTCTCTGTAAAACTACTCAGACAAGCACCACAGAATGTTTCTGTGTTTCCTGCTACTACACTAATTCTGAAATGTGCAGTTGATATTAACAATACGTGCTAATGTGCAGAGCTAGTAAAACAAGTGAGAGTATTCTGTACAGGTGGATGCAAATTTAAATAACAGAATATATATATATATATATATATATATATATATATATATATATATATATATATATATATATATATATATATATATATATATATATATATATATATATATATATATATATATATATATATATTAAGATAATTGTGCTTGGAGGTCCTCACTAGTTTCTTCTTGCACTTCTTGCCTGCTAGTGTCCCCCTATAGCTATCCCAGTGCCCCACTTCCAACTCTTGTGCCCCATGGTAATCTCCCCACTCCACAGGGGCAGTACAGCCCAGTTTGGAAACCAATATTACAAATGAAATAAACAAAAACACCCAAAAAAACTATATAGTCATTCTATTTTCACTTACAAGTTAGGAGTTTGAGTGTAGATGGTCATTTTATTGAAGAAACAGTAAATATATTGCAGAAGAAACAACTTTGAATACACTTACCGCAGAGATACTATTTTTATATATATTCCACTTCAGAAATCATCGGTTTAAATGGACAGTATACATCAATTTACATATAACTGCATGTAATAAACACTACTATAAAGAAGAAAATGCACAGATACTGATCTAAAAATCCATTGCAAATCCCTTATAAAAACTTACTTAGAAGCTCCCAATTTAGTACTGTTGATGAGGTTAGCCTGGGACACCCATTGAAAGGGGCTGGGAAAGCAGGAACAGGCAAATAATCTCCCCCTCCCCCCTCCCCAACTTATAAAAAGACCCATTATACAACCAAGAGTCTGTAGACATCAGTATACATCTAAAGCTTTGGGGCTGGGTTAGGAGTCTGAAAATCAGCACAATGTTATTTAAAAATATGCAAAACTATACATGTTTACAAAAACCCTCCCAAATGGGCCATAAAAATGCATTATCTACAAAACATTTATGCAAAGAAATGTCCCCAATGTGTACAATGTCCCCAATGTGATTAAAACTGCAGCAGCATTTTCTTTTCTTTTTCTAAATTCCCTGACTGCCCTTCTGCTGCAGATATTGTTTGTATGCATCATTTTAGCTGATACAGTGCACACTCCTGTGTCTCTGCAGACCACAGCAAACCTTGCACTCACAGGAGTTCACGCTGTATCTGCTCCAGTGATGAGAAGAAAATGTAAGCTTTCTGAACTGGAGAATCTTTAAAATAATATATGTGTGGTAGGTGTATTCAAATGTGGTTTCTTTTATGATTTGTTTACTGTCTCTTTAGGCAAAAATTACAATTGTGTATTAAAATCTAGTCAATGGCAATTGGTCAACTAGTAAGTTTTTCTTGGATAATCCCCCCCCCCCTGGACATCCACGGTCATGTATAAAAATGGGTATAAATTTACATGTTGGATACATAATTTTGCCTCTATACATCAGAGTTAAAGGGATAGGAAAGTCAAAATTATACTTGCATGATTCAGATAGAGCATGTCATTTTAAGAATCTATTAAATGAACTTCTATTTTCAAATGTGCTTTGTTCTCTTGGTATCCCTTGTTGAAAATAGAACACAAATATTCTACACAAGAGGGAGCTTCCGCTAATTGGTGCATGCACACATTTGTCTTTTGTGATTGGCTGACTAGATGTGTTCATCTTGCTGCCAGTAGTGCAATGCTGTTCCTTCAGCAAAGGATAACAAGAGAACAAAGCAAATTTGATTATGACAGTAAATTGGAAAGTTGTTTAAAATTGTATGTTCTATCCAAATCATGAAAGAAAAAAATTGGGGTTTCCTGTCCCAGTATATGCAATACAATTTTTGGGCACAAGTTTTCCAAGGGACATTACTGCACATAACTGTAAAAAAAAGTATAACATTGATAAAGATAATGCAAGATGTCCAATATGAAGAAAGTCTAGGAAAGGGGGCAATTAGTTGAATGGAAGAAGAGGCGTCTCTGAGGGGATATGATCGCATAATAAAAATAAAGAAGAATATGCACAGATACTGATCTAAAAATCCATTGCAAATCCCTTATAAAAACTTACTTAGAAGCTAAAAATATATTCATGGCCCATATAACAATTATTAGCTAACCTGTTTATCAATAGGACTGTACACAGAGGCGTAACTAGAAACCACAGGGCCCAGGTGCAAGAATCTAAGAAGGGCCTCCGCACCCCCCCCCCAAAAAAAAAGTGAATTTGATACATTTTTTTTTTACATTTAACACAGAAAAAAGAATCAGATTACATGTCTACAAAAGGAGGTACCCTGTGCCCAAAGTCTGTGAGATGTTCTGACCCCCCATTACTGTATATAGTGACACTGTTTAACCCACCAGTACTGAATATAGGGAGTCAGTGACACAGTCTGTAATCTGCCAGTGAGATGGCTGGCCTGACCCCACCCACCCCAGTACTTTATAAAGTGACCACAGAAGTCTGGGACATGGTCCAGCCCCCCTGTATTGTATATAGTGGTACTGTATAGACTGACACTGTTTACCCCTGCTCCCCGACCCCATGCTGTAGTAACAAGGTCTGTAATTTGCTGGTTCCACAAACATACACACACACACATACATGCATAAATACACACACAGTGACATACATACACACACACACATAAACACCAATGGGTAAAACAGAAACACTAACCCTTGTAGTCAGAGACACTAGTGAAGCATCATGTCACACTCACATGATATCAGTGCAGGCAGTGGCAGGTCAACATTTTTTATTGTAAAAAAATGTTGTTTTTTTTTTAAGCTGGGCCCCCACCCTTGGGGGTCCAATCGCAATTGCGACCTCTGCACCCCCTGTAGTTTCGCCCCTGACTGTACAAAGGACAATAGGTCATACACCATGAAAAAGTTCTTCCCTTTGAGGCACAATTGGAAATCACTTCAGCTTGTGTGTGTGTATGTGTATGTGTGTGTGTATGTGTGTTTGTGTGTGTGTGTGTATGTGTGTGTGTGTGTGTGTGTGTGTATATGTGTGTGTGTGTGTATGTGTGTGTGTATGTGTATATGTGTGTGTGTGTATGTGTATATGTGTGTGTGTATGTGTGTGTGTGTATGTGTGTATGTGTGTGTATGTGTGTGTGTGTTTTTATGTGTGTGTGTGTGTGTGTGTGTGTTTTATGTGTGTGTGTGTGTTTTTATGTGTGTGTGTGTGTGTGTGTTTGAATGTGTGTGTGTGTTTGAATGTGTGTGTGTGTGTTTGAATGTGTGTGTGTGTGTGTGTGTTGATGTGTGTGTGTGTGTGTTTGAATGTGTGTGTGTGTGTTTTTATGTGTGTGTGTGTGTTTGAATGTGTGTGTGTGTGTGTGTGTGTGTGTGTGTGTGTTTTTATGTGTGTGTGTGTGTGTGTGTGAATGTGTGTGTGTGTGTTTTATGTGTGTATGTGTGTTTGAATGTGTGTGTGTGTTTGAATGTGTTTGAATGTGTGTGTGTGTTTTTATGTGTGTGTGTGTGTGTTTGAATGTGTGTGTGTGTGTTTTTATGTGTGTGTGTGTGTGTTTGAATGTGTGTGTGTGTGTTTTTATGTATGTGTGTGTGTGTGTGTGTGTTTGAATGTGTGTGTGTGGGAGGGGGGGTGCCTTCTTTTTGATTAAAGGGACAGTCAACACCAAAATTGTTATTGTTTAAAAAGATAAATAATGCCTTTTTACTTCCCATTCCAAAGCTTTGCACAACTAATATTGTTATATTGATATACATTATAACCTTTAAACCTCTAAATGTCTGCCTTGTTTGTAAGCCAGTACGGACTGTCTCTTGTCACATGGATACTGCTAGTTCATGAGGGCCATATAGATAACATTGTGCTCACGCGCGTGGGTTGTGGATAACACTGCACTAATTGGCTAAAATGCAAGTCAATAGATAATAAATACAAAGCCATGTGATGAGGGGGCTGTCAGAAGATGCTTAGAAACTAGGTAATCACAGAGGTAAAAAGTATATAAATATAAACGTGTTGGTTATGCAAAACAGGGGAATAGGTAATAAAGGCATTATCTATCTTTTTAAACAATTAACATTTTGGAGATTACTGTCCCTTTAACAGTAGTAACAGAAATGTGTGAAATGATAAGAGTCTTTTTTTAACCTATATTACCATGTACAATTTTCACTTGGTAACTATTATTAATTTGAATGTGGGCAAAATAGCAATACATGAGGTAAAAGTATTCTATTATAATAATGCAGAAATCTGATGTAAATGCCTGCACAAAAACCTTGTTTTTATGTGCTAGAATAGCATTGGTGATGATAAATATGGAACCACAGTGTGTACTGAAAAAACACTTTTATTTTTCATTTTAAAAAATGAAATATCTCCCACCTCTTATATGAATATTTGACTATTGTGTATCCCCATTCTAACACAGAGTATGTCTTGTTAAAGGTTTTGTAATAATAATGGGGATGATGATTGCTATTATAACCTTAATATCTTAAAACAAATGTACTTTAGGTTGTTCACATATCTGGTAAGGCCAGAACATATGCACATAGCCACCAATCACAAGCTTAATCCCATAGTACGTTGCTAACTTTAAAGGAACAGTGTACTGTAAAAAAAATCCCTTAATGTGTTTCTAATGACTTGCTTTACCAGCTACAGAGTACAAATGTATGAGAAATTACTTTTTTTAGGTTTAGTTTTTTTTATATAATTAGCTGATTTTGTTCTATGACATCACAACCTATTAAAATGGGTTGAGCTTGCAGGGAAATCAGATTTCCTAATTTTATCATGTTCAGTACACAAACATGCTTCTTTATATTATTTTTTTCTGTCTGTATACCAAAGCCAGATACTTAGAGTAAACAAAATTAAAATTATATAGCTTATTTCTCCTACCTCCCACTGGTAGTGTAATTTTCATTGATAGCTATGTTTACACAGCTTTTCTATAGATTATACTTAAAGGGGCAGTTCACCCAAATATTTTCTCCCCTTTAAATTGTTCCCAATTATTTATTTTACCTGCTGGAGTGTTTCAAATTGTTTACAAGTAGCTCCTTTACCCCTATTTTGGCATTTGAAATAGCTGATTTAGCCTGTGGTATCCAAACCTATACTGAAAGTTTCTATACTGGAGTATATTCTATTGAAAAGCCTAAGTAAACACAGCCAGCAGAAGAGATTACACTTTCAGTGGGGTGCAGGAAAGTTAAACAGACAGTCAAGTCCAAAAAAAACTTTCATGATTCAGATAGGGGGTGTAATTTTTTAACAACTTCCCAATTTATTTTTATCACCAATTTTGCTTTGTTCTCTTAGTATTCTTAGATGAAAGCTAAATCTAGGAGGTTCATATGCTAATTTCTTAGACCTTGAAGACTGCCTTTAATCTGTATGCATTTTGACCACTAGAGGGCATTAGTTCATGTGCTTCTTATAGATAACATTGAGCTCATGCACGTGAAGTGACCTAGGAGTGAGCACTGATTGGCTAAAATGCAAGTCTGTCAAAAGAACTGAAATAAGGGGGCAGTCAGCAGAAGCTTAGATACAAGGAAATTATAGAGGTAAAACATGTATTATTATAACTGTGTTGGTTATGCAAAACTGGGGAATGGGTAATAAAGGGATTATCTTTCTTTTTAAACAACAGAAATTCTGGTGTTGACTGTCCCTTTAATAAAACTGTCTAGAAAACCAAAGCTCAATACCTAGAGAGAACAATGGAAAATTATCATTTTATTACTATAAAATGATAATTTTCCATTGTTATCTCTAAGTATTGAGCTTTGGTTTTCTAGACAAATAGTACAGATAAGGAAGCAAGTGTGTGTACACAAAGTGGTAACATAATGAGATATGATATTACCTGAAACTCAACCCATTGTAATAGGCTGTGGTTTAAAAGCACAAAACCAACTACTTCATATACACAAATAAAACTGCAAATGCAATTTCTCATACATTTTATAATCTGCAGCTGGTATAACAAATCATAGTAAACACATTAATATAAAAACAATTTTACAGTCTACTGTCCCTTTAAGTATATAAATAGGCAAAATCAGCGATTTCAATTACAAATATAAAGGTAAAGGAGCTAATTGTACACACTCCAGCAGGTAAATTCGATCATTGGGAGCAAATTAAAGGGGAGAAAAAATGAGGGTAAATTCTCCCTTTAAAGGTTTAATGTGTTTAATATTTAAAAATGTGTTTAACACTTTTACAGGGGCTAAACATAGTTACGTATGTGCAAGCACCAGTTCATTAAAGGGATTGTGAAATCAAAAATAAACTTTCTTGATTCAGACAGAGCTTGCAATTAATTATTTTTTTTCCAATTTACTACTATTACCACTTGGCTTTTTTGTTTTTGCATCCTTTGTTGAAAAGAATACCAATTTAGGCTCAAGAGCAGCAATGCACTACAGAGAAATATCAGCTGATTTGTTGTCTGTACATATATGCCTCTTGTCATTGGCTCACAAAATGTCTTCAGCTAGCTCCCAGCAATGCATTGCTGCTCCTTCATCAAAAGATACCTAGGGAATTAAGAATACTTTTGATAATATAAGTCAATTGAAAAGTTATTTAAGATTGTATACTTTGTCTGAATCATGAAAGAAAAATGTGGGATTTCATGTCTCTTTAACAGAATTCTCAAAATGTGAAAAAAAGGGATGATGGGTTGTAAATCAAAAATACATGACAAGTAAAGAAAAACAAAAAATGTGGTAAATTGTCAAAATAAAACTGTCATAATTCAGATAGAGCATGCAGTCCTAAGAGATTTTGCAATTTACTTCCGCTATCAAATTCTGAACAGTTGTTTTATATGCACAGGAAGCACCAGCATGCACAAATCTGGAACCCTATATGGCAGCAGTCTTGCAAGAGCACTAGATGGGAGCACTATTTCCTACAATGCAGTGCTTCAGATGGCTACCTAGGTATCTCTTCAACACAGAATATCATGGGAACACAGCAGATTTGATAACAGAAGTAAATTGGAAGCTTTGTAAATCTGAATCACAAAAAGACATTTTTTGGGTTTCATGTTACTTTAAAGGGACAGTATACTGTAAAATAGTTTTTCCCTTAATGTGTTTACAATTGCTTTTTTTACCAACTGCAGAGTAAAAAATCTATGAAAAGTAGCTTTTTAAGATTTATTTCTGTATATTAAAGCTCTGATTTTGTGTTTTGAAGCCACAGCCTAATAAAATGGGTTGAGCTTGTAGGTATAATCAGATCTCATTACTGTATCACATTGTGCACATATACCTGCTTCTTTATCTTATATCTGCCCTTAAAACAATCACCAATACTTTGAGAGAACAATGGAAAATCAACATTTTATTACCTTATCTCTGCTATATTGCACTGGGAGTGTAATTTCTTCTGCTGGCTGTGTTTACAAAGCTTATCTATAGCTTGGACCTGCGGCCACAAACTTTCAGAATAGGTGGGGATACCACATGCTAAATTAACCATTTCGAATGCCAATATAAGGGTAAAGGAGCTACTTGTAAACAATTTAATACACTCCAGCAGGTAAAGTGGATCATTGGGAACAAATTAAAGGGGAGAAACTTTTTGAGTAAACTGTCCCTTTAAAGGGACACTGAACCCAAATTTTTCCTTTCGTGATTCTGATAGCGCAGGCAATTTTAAGCAACTTTCCAATTTACTCCTATTATCAAATTTTCTTCATTCTCTTGGTATCTTTATTTGAAATGCAAGAATATAAGTTTAGATGCCGGCCCGCTTTTGGTGAACAACCTAGGTTGTCCTTGCTGATTGGTGGATAAATTCATCCACCAATCAAAAACTGCTCTCCAGAGTTCTGAACAAAGAAAAAAGATTAGATTCCTTCTTTTTCAAATAAAGATAGCAAGAGAACGAAGAAACATTGATAATAGGAGTAAATTAGAAAGTTGCTTAAAATTGCATGTTCTATCTGAATAACAAAAGAAACAAATTGGGTTCAGTATCCCTTTAAGTTTTCAGATTGGTAACATTTTGATGTTACTTGTATATGTAGAGCTTTCAATGCAGCAAAAATAAATGCTGTGAGAGTTTGATGATGCTTGATCTTATATGTATATAACTTAAGTTTGCTACATTTAAGATGTATAATTTTAGGTTTTATGTTATGGCAGGGCCTTACCATACCAGAGTCGAGCAGACCAGGTTATTAGAGACCATCTTGTTTATTAATATACAGTATATATCACCCATGTTAGGGGACCAACAAAGTACTTCTCTGTGCAATGACATTATAAAAAAATCATTAATGGGATGGGGATTGTGGTGGTTTAGGGGTAAAATAGTGGGTAGGTTATTTCAACATGGCAGCATCCATATTTAGAGGAAAGTGGAGAATTAGCTCAATAATATGCTTATAAAATGCATTTAGGTGCCACTTTAAACAAATCAGCCAATAGAATTAAAGCTTTTTCTATTGGGTTATTTAAATTTGAAATTGAAAATCAGCCATTAGGAATGCAAGGATACCCTTATATAAAGGGGGTACCTTGCATACAAAATTCAGTGTGCGGCTGGTGACCGCATGAAGAGGACATTGGGGATTAAGATAAGAAGATAGATGAAGATAAGAAGACCAATGCCGGTAAGAAAATAAGAAGATCACCGCAGGGATGAAGATAAGAAGACCACAGCAGGGATGAAGATAAGAAGACCACCGCTGGGATGTAGATAAGAAGGCCACCACTGGAATAAAGATGGAGGTCCGTCACCTATATTCAACTTTTGTGAGTACCATCTTTGGGGTTTAGTGTTAGGATGTTTTTATTTTTTGGGGGGTGGAGGGTTACTTGTAGATTGATGTCATTTTTTTTTATTTAAAAAAGTGCTAAATCACTTTAGGGCAATGCCCTACAAAAAGTTCTTTAAAGGGCTATTGCTGTAGTTAAATGTTCGTATAGGTTATTTATTTTGGGTGGGGTTTTGAAAGTGGGATTTTAGAATATGCATAACTGTTTTTTTTATTTTTGGTAATTTGTGTTTTCAGTAATGGTAGTTTTTTTATTTTCTCTAATGGTAGTTTTTTCAGTAATATCAGTTTATTTTATTTTTAAGGTAAGGTTATGTTTTTTATTTTTACAGGTAAGTTTTTTGTTTTGTTTTTTAATGGTAAAGTTAATATACTTTTGGGGTAACTTGGGGTGTATTAGGCTGACTCTAAAGTGGTTAGCTGTTTGTGGGTTACTTTGTGGTGGGGGTTGTAGTGGCTTAGGAGTTAATAGTATAGTGGGTTACTTTGCGATGGGGTTGTGGCGGTTTAGGGGTTAATAGTGTAGTGGGTTAGTTTGCGATGGGGTGGTTTATGGGTAAATTGAATAGTTTAGTGCAACTGTTTCCTCCAGCCAAACTCTCTATGCGACCTAAAACGGAAAGTCTGAATGTTAAATGCGATTGTGTACCAGCGATCGCATTTACTTTCAACTTGTAATACGAGCGAACATTGCCACTCAACACTGCCCATAGAAAATATGGGGAGCATAAATTTCGGCATGTTCATGCAAAAAAAGTTGCGATAAGTTCAACAGCGGGCCATTTATAATATGGATTTGAGCATACAATAAGTTTATGCTCGTCACGCTAATGATAGTGCACCACTTGTAATCTGACCCTTAATGTTTGGACAGATTACAATGGCACCCATCCTCTTTGTTTTTTGCTATTGTGTGAGTGTGTGTGCATGTGCGTGCAAGTGATAAGTGCATTTCAAACCAATGTATATTTTTTTTATAAGAATACATGTGATTTTTTTTATTAGAAGACTGCTGTCTAGGTTTAGCTTTCAACAAAGAATACAAAGAGAACTAGCAAATTTGATAATAATAGTAAATTAGAAAGTTGTTTAAATCATGAAAGAAAAAATGTGGGTTTCATACCCCTTTAAATTTGCTTTGTTCTCTTGGTATTCTTTTTTGAAAGCTAAACCTAGGTAGGCTTATATGCTAATTTCTAAGACCTTAAAGGCCACTTCATATCTTGTCTTGGTGCATTTTGATAGTTTTTCCAAGCTACACAGCGCTAGTTCATGTGTACCATATAGATAACATTGTGCTCACTTCCATGGAGGTATTTATTAGTCAGCACTGATTGGCTAAAATGGAAGTAATCAGTAATCACAGAGGTAAAATGGTATTAATATAACTGTGTTGGTTATGCAAAACTGGGGAATAGATAGTAAAGGGATTATCTATCTTTTTTAAACAATACAATTTTCAAGTAGACTGTCCCTTTAAGTATAGAAGTATAGTTAAAGGGACAGTCTAGTCCAAAATAAACTTTCATGATTCTGATAGGGCATGTAATTTTAAACAATTTTCCAATTTACTTTTATCACCAATTTTGCTTTGTTCACTTGGTATTCTTAGTTGAAAGCTTAACCTAGGAGGTTCATATGCTAATTTCTTAGACCTTGAAGGCCACCTCTTTTCAGAATGCATTTTAAAAGTTTTTCACCACTAGAGGGTGTTAGTTCATGTGTTTCATATAGATAACCCTGTGCTCATGCACGTGAAGTTATCTGGGAGCCAGAACTGATTGGCTAAACTGCAAGTCTGTCATAAGAACTGATATAAAGGGCAGTTTGCAGAGGCTTAGATACAAGATAATCACAGATGTGAAAAGTATATAAATATAACTGTGTTGGTTATGCAAAACTGGGGAATGGGTAATAAAGGGATTATCTATCTTTTAAAACAATAAAAATTCTGGTGTAGACTGTCCCTTTAAGGATACCACAGGCTAAATCAGCTATTTCAAATGCTGAAATAAGGGTTAAGGAGCAACTTGTAAACAATGTAATACACTCCAGCAGGTAAAATGCATAATAAGTCCCAGTAAAAATACTTTAATTCTAAGATAACATTTCCCCATTTAAATCAATGATTTTAGAAAAAAACTTTTGAATGTCAGATTCATTTAGGTTTTCAATTTGTGAATCAGACTAACATTTTTGTTCACTAAAACTATTTGTATCTGAACTGTGATGACCAAATGTTAAAAGTCAAGTCCTAGTTATCATTAAAGGACTAGTAAATACAGTAGATTTGCATAATTAACAAATGCATGATAAAAGGACAATGCAAGAGCACTTAGCCTGAACTTCAAATAAGTAGTAGATTTTTTTTCTAACAAATTTGTAAGTTATGTCTATTTCCACTCCACTTTTATCACGTGACACCCATCAGCCATACACAAATGCATCTATGTATAGTGTGTGAATTCTTGCACATGCTCAGTAGGAGCTGGTAACTCAAAAGTATACATTTAAAAAGACTGTGCACATTTTATTAATGGAAGCAAATTGGAAAGCTGTTTAACATTGCATGCTGTATCTAAATCATGAAAGTTTAATTTTGACTTGAGTGTCCCTTTAACTGTATCTAGCCTAAATACAGACTTCTAGTTGGGACATAATTATATCTTAATTGTTCCCATGATGAAATCAGCTCATTGTCACCTGAGCCTATCAGCAAGCTTCAGTTAATGATTCATTTGTGCACCATTTTTAAGGGGACATGAAACCCAATTTTTTTCTTTCATGATTTACAAAGAGCATGCAATTTTAAACAACTTTCCATTTTACTTCCATTATCTAAGTTGTTTCATTCTCTTGATATCCTTTGTTGAAAAGCATATCTAAATAGGCTTAGTAGATGTTGATTGGTGGCTGCACATAGATGCCTCGTGTGATTGGCTCACGCATGTGCATAGCTATTTCTTCAACAAAGGATATCTGAAGAATGAATCAAATGAAATAATAGAAGTAAATTAGAATGTTGTTTAAAATTGTATTCTCTATCTGGATCATGAAAACCAAGGTTTAGGGTTTCATGTCTGTTTAAAAGCCAGGTTTCTACATAAACGAGGAGTTGATGGTTTGCGTCTGTTGTAAATCTGGCTCTCAAATGAAAGAAAATGAAAGCTTCAGTCTGCCTTTCAAGCATGACAGCAACAGGCAACATTTTTGAGGGGTTGCTATGGGCTAAAGTTCCAGATATTCTCCATTATAGACCAAGTATTCCAAGGATTTGGATTATACACTAATGAATGTGAAAGTGTCATCTGTTTCTGGTTTCTCTTGTGTCACCAGCCTCTCTATTCACTACAAGATGAAGACATGGAGGAGCTTTTGGCAAACCAGTTAAATAAGAATAACACAGGAACTTGTAAAACTGTTGAGGCTGGAGAAACAAAGAAAACAATTCAGAGTAAATATTTAAAGGGACACGAAATCCAAAAAGTTTCTTTCATGACTTACATAAAGCATAGCATTTAAAACAACTTTCCAATTTACGTCTATTATCCCATTGCTTCATTCCCTTGGTATCCTTTGTAAAAGAGCAGCAATGCACACTGGGAGCCAACTGAATACACTGTGTGAGCCAATGACAAGAGGCATATATGTGCAGCCACCAACAACTAGCTTCAATCAGCACATTGCTGCTTCTAAGCCTACATAGGTATGCTTGCAACAAAGGATACAAAGAAAATTAGTTGATTGAAGTACATTGGAAAATTGTTTAATCAAGCATGCTCTATCTGAATCATTAAAGATTAATTTTGACTTTATTTTCCCTTTAAGGTCACATATATGTGTGTTTAGCAATTGAATATCTATAAGTATTATTGTATATTTAATGACACAGGATTACAATATATAATAATGTTTAATGTGTGTGATTATAGGAAATATGTAATTTACTGACACCTCTTTGCAGGAATATATGATGCTGTCTTGGCAACAATATAAGTATGGAACACCTTCCCTTAACTAACACAGCCAGGAAGGGCAAAATCCAGCTAAGACCATTTCTTTTTTTTTGAGGTCTAATGATATATTATGGAACCTTGCAATATACCTTATAGCAATGAGAATGATTGCAAGTTGAGCATAAAGAGTTAAGATGATTGTAATATTAAATAATAGCTTTTTTGACTAGAAATTAGTTTATTTTACAATTATGGGTTATATAGTTCTATTACAATGATTTTAATGACCAAATACAAATATTAATGTATGTGTAGCTTTTTAATGCAGTTCTCAATGTTAGTCCAGTAGTTCATTTGCTTGTGTTTTCTTCTACTAAACACACAACATATGGTTTAGACATCCTTTAGGTGGTAAACCAACCTAAATAAAGAAAAAAATAAATCTATTAGGCAGGAACAATTACATAAGGTATCATATACATTAAATGTTTGTAGAGAGATGATGATGCATAATAGACAGAAAGAGACACTGAGATTGCTAATGTTGTATCCTGATCACATAGAAATCCAATCTGTGTTTTCATGATTTATAGCAACATGACAATCCCCTTCCTGGCTATTTTAAGATGAAATGGCAATGCAAATGCAAGAGAAGATGCAAAATAGTACACCATGTAAGAACATATAAACACGAGAATCCGCATCATTTTTTTTTTTCTGGGTGAAGGGGTGGCAAAAAAACATTCCAGCAATTTGTTTTATATATATATATACACACACAAACATATATGTACACACACATATATATATATTTATATACACACAAACATATATGTACACACACATATATATATATTCACATACATACACACATATAAATACACACAAACACACACACACACACATAAGTATATATATATATATATATATATATATACAGTATACACACATATATATTTATACACACACACATATATATATATATATCACATACATACACACACACATATATATATATATATATATATATATATATATATATATCACATACATACATACACACACACATATATATATCACATACATACACATATATATATATATATATATATATATATATATATATATATATATATATATATATATCACATACATACATACACACACACATATATATATATCACATACATACATACACACAATATATATTTACACACACACACACATATATATATATATATATATATATATATCACATACATACATACATACACACAATATATATTTATAAACACACACACACACATATATATATATATCACATACATACATACACACAATATATATTTATACACACACACACACATATATATATATATATATATATATATATATATATCACATACATACATACACACAATATATATTTATACACACACACACACACACATATATATATATCACATACATACATACACACAATATATATTTATACACACACACACACACACACACATATATATATATATATATATATATATATATATCACATACATACATACACACATATATATTTATACACACACACACATATATTTATATATATATATATATATATATATATATATATATATATATATATATATATATATATATATATATATATATATATATCACATACATACATACATACACACAATATATATTTATACACACACACACACACACACACACACATATATATATATATATATATCACATACATACATACACACAATATATATTTATACACACACACATATATTTATATATATATATATATATATATATCACATACATACATACACACAATATATATTTACACACACACACACACACATATATATATATATATATATATCACATACATACATACATACATACATACACACAATATATATTTACACACACACACACATATATATATATATATATATATATCACATACATACATACATACATACATACACACAATATATATTTATACACACACACACACACACACATATATATATATATATATCACATACATACATACACACAATATATATTTACACACACACACACACACACACACACACACACACATATATATATATATATATATATATATATATATATATATATATATATATATATATATATATATATATATATATATATCACATACATACATACATACATACATACATACATACACACAATATATTTCCTGGAATCAGCTATGTCAGTCCTCCCCTTTGCATTTTAAACATCAAGTTAGGACATGGTATTGCTGATTTGCATATAGAAAGCAAATACATCCACTTGTGAAAAACGTTCCTTTGTTACATAAAGTAATAAGGTTGCTGACAGTGACTTACCAAGATAATTATTGCAGCAGGGCAAGTGCTTCTTTCTCACTTTGCTCTAGTACCTTAGCCTCTCTAAGAAATCATTGTTAACCCTACCTTATCTCTCCCATGAACAGACAAGCTATGACCAGATGCTGTGTAAAGAAATATATGCACCTCAGATTAACAAGCGGGATGCTGCAGTCACTGATGTAACCCATAATGTGCAGAAGCAGTGTATATATGCACACATTTACATATATATATTTAGTCAGATACTCAACAAATGTTAAATGTACATAAATACCATGAAATACACAAAAGTTCCATTAAAATATTCTCTTACCAGTCATATATTTGTCATCATCAAGATAATTAATGATATTCTTCATCCATGGTCCGTTTTAAACATCGCAGATGAACATTCATTTGTTACAAATATATGTTTTTATTTCTATAAATGCACATATTGTGGAGTGTTTCATTTTCATTCAGTTCCTGCTTATAGCCGGTGCTGCTGTTGTATTGCAAATGGCTGTAGATTTCAAGGGCTTTGCTGCAACTAGCTCTGAAAATTAACAAGCTGGAGAGAAAAAAAATCCTTTCATTCTCAGCCACCACTGGGCTCCCTATTGCTGCTCTCTAGTTCTCCTTTTGTCTGTCTTTTAGTATCGTGAAGGCTTAAATTAGTTTTATAGGAAATAGCTGCAAAATTGCTAAGCCTGTGGTTTGCTAGTAGGAGTTTGATGCTGATTAGGAGAATTTCAAGGGGGATGCAGGGCATTGAACATTATAAGTAATAATAATGAGTTGGATTGTAAAGCTGAATTATCCTTAAATCTAAAGAAAACTGAGGCTTCCTCTGACCAGAGCAGAATTTCTGCAGCTGCTCTTTACAGTATCTCTCCTATACTTCTTCAGCCTCTTGAATTCTCATTGGATCCTCCCCAGCTCCCTAAATCATTACAGCTGCTATATCTATCTGGATGACTACAGTTTCTCTCACCAGTTCTCTCTATATCACCTCTGCTGCATTTACTTCACTGGTTTAGGTTTACTTTGGGTTTCCTGCAAGTTTTCCTCAAGAAAGGTTTTCTCTCTCCTGTAAAAGTGACCATCATGATCCATGCTATTTATTCAAGAGGATAATCTACAAAGCACTTTTTATGGTTTTCTTCTAATCTTTGTGAGCTGAATAACAATTTTGGGTGTCTTTATCTGTGTTCCTGGGTAGTTTTTCCTGTTGTGGTGCCACCAAAAACTCCTCTATAGACTATATTCTCTTCTGCTTTATTTTGGAGATTATGGATTTTATCTTTGTATTCTGGATACACTTGGATTGCAATAATTTATCCTGTTGAGTAATCACCCGGTAAGTAATAATCATACATAAATTACCATTTTATGATAATATATTTTGGTGGATGTTCCCACATAATTAAAATGCTCTAAATATTTACTTGATACAGTAATTATATTGTTACATAAATTGTCTTGCCAGGCTGTACTTTCTGTTAATGTGCATATGTATTAGCAATGTGCCTTTTTAATTAAGTAAAGCCTCATTTTAACATTTTATATTTGGTTTATTTAAAATGTTAGCTACAATGATGTATTTAAATGAGTAAATGGCTCTTTAACTTCATAGTCTGCAACATGAAGAAAAGTTCACTTATGTTCTATCTATACCAATAAAATGATATAATACATGGCTAAATGAGCAGATAGATAGATAGATATAGATAGATTAGATAGATGATAGCTAGATAGCTAGATAGATAGATACAAATGATAGATAGATGATAGATAGATAGATAGATAGACAGACAGAAGATAGATGGATAAATAGATACATAGATAGATAGCTAGATCGATAGATATGCATTTCTCTTTGTATCCCAGCTAGACATTGGAGTTGTATTAGGCTGCTTATTTTTGTACAGCTTTTTTCTCTTTAGTAACATAAAAACAATGTTGCATCTATTTCTTGGCGCTTGAGGCAATAGTTTGTGCTGCTCTAGAGATTTTAGGATTTATCACAGATTATGGATGTATAGAAGAAATCTCATGACTACTAGGCTTAGTTACATATATTATAAGAATTTTAGCCTGTGCCATATTATTGTTAAGAATAAGTATATTAGTCTGGTTAGTTTAATCTAAAAGGATATAGGGGGATGCTTCATTTATGTCTTATTGTGACTGTTTATATTTTATTTTACAAAGTTTTAATTTCTTGAGACCAGATTAAAAAAACATTGAATAATATATTAGAAATGTGTACATGTGTTTGTATCTATAGTGATGCATGTATTCAGGAAGCAGTGGCTGCAAAATAAGTCTGTAGTGGTTTAAAATTAAAGTTATTTGCCCTGGAAGCATTAATATTTTTCCTAATGGTAACACATCTATTTGATTATCTGCTGAAAACTCATTCTGTCCTTTATTTTCTAAATCTATAAGTAAATTTTCTTCTGAAATGTAATAATTTAGCAATCATATCCATAAAATAAATGTGTTATTGTATGTTTCTCTCATCTATTTTTTATGGCTAAATAATGAAATAAAGATATCCAGATATCTAATTGGTAACTTTAGCTATTTAGGTTAATCTCATAAATCATTTGATTTGTATTATATGTAATTACTAAGCAAAATCTGTGGTAAAGTCCTATATGATTGTGTTGCGTCACTCAGTACATTTGGTTTCAGGACTGTATGTTGTCATTTGGGAGTTCTAATTGATTGTTATGCTACATATTTTCTTTTGTTGTATATTTACAGTTTGTCAGGTATTATCCTTTGTAAAAAAAATTTTTTATTTATGTATGTGGTGGGCAATAATTAGTAACACTGAATTTCTCAAGCTTGTTGAACATTAAAGGGACACTGAACCCCAAATTTTTCTTGCGTGATTCAGATAGAGCATACAATTTTAAGCAACTTTCTAATTTACTCCTATTATCACATTTTCTTCATTCTCTTGGTATCTTTATTTGAAATGCAAGAATATAAGTTTAGATGCCGGCCCATTTTTGGTGAACAACCTGGGTTGCTCTTGCTGATTAGTGGATAAATTCATCCACCAATAAAAAAGTGCTGTCCAGAGGTCTGTACTTAAAAAAAAGCTTAAATGCCTTCTTTTTTAAATATAGATAGCAAGAGAACGAAGAAATTTTGATAATAGGAGTAAATTAGAAAGTTGCTTAAAATTGCATGCTCTATCTGAATCACAAACGGAAAAAAAATGGGTTTAGTGTCCCTTTAAGTAGTTTTCAGAACTTGGATGCAATAGCCATAACTACATATTAATATCCTTCATTCATCATATAAAAACATAAAAAGTTAGTGCCACATTATATATTATTATTATTATTATTATTATTATTATATTTTTCTCATTCAGACTCAAAGGGAACAAGGTAAAACAAAATGTAACAAATTCCATAGTGATAAAATATATTTCTTTCTGAAAAAAAAAAATAGAAAGGGGGGTTCTTTTTTTAATTTAAGTGATCCAACACACATACAGGTATAACTTGTTTAACAGCACTATGTGTACTGCATTGGAGAGTTGACTTGTAGCCCCATAGGCCTTGAACTGAAAAAATATTATTAAAGAAACAATGCAAATTATGAATACATACACTGATATAAAATACAAAATAACTGTAATAATGCATAAACTGAGATAAAATACATAATAACTGTAATAATGCATAAACTGAGATAAAATACAAAATAACTGGAAGAATACATAAACTGAGATAAAATACAAAATAACTGGAAGAATACATAAACTGAGATAAAATACATAATAACTGGAAGAATACATAAACTGATATAAAATACATAATAACTTGAAGAATACATAAACTGAGATAAAATACAAAATAACTGGAAGAAACCCTACCACATAGATTTCAATGACTTATTTGATCATATATGTCTTAATCTGTATAACAAATTGCAACAAACAGCTCTAACTATTAAAATGTATTTTCTTCAGCATAATAACCCTAAACAAGCCTTAGCTGAGTATAATAAATATATCATTAGTTGTATATAGTAAATATCTTGTAAGTTTAAAATACTCTGTGTTGGAAGTGTCTGTTTTTTGTACATCATCAGGGAAGAAGTCCCCTTGGAGCCTGATGCTGAATGTTGCTCATTGTATCGGCAGTTCAGCATATTCTTAGTCTCAGATTGCTCTTGTCCTATTCTGCTACTAACCTTGGGGCTGCTGTAACAGGGATTGTTTTATTGGCAAGGACACACAAAAGTGTCAGCTACACAATCTCTCCTTCATGAATGACTGATAGATTATTATTGCCCTGGTTATTGGTACCCAAAATAAAAGAGCTATAATATATGGTCCTTAATTTCTGGGAAGGAGCTGTTAGTGTGTGGATATGAGAGAAAGAGAGGGGGGGGGGGGGCGTGTGGAGGCAGGGAATAGTTATACAGAATGAGAATGACATAGATACAGAGCTCTAAGAGAATTTTGAAATAACACTGGTAGAGGGATAGCGATATCTAGAGAAAAATTGAGTGTACTGAAGGAAAATAAAATGCAAACAAAAATAAAAATAAAGAAATAGAAGTGAATCGTTCTATATGTGTATATATATATAAATATATATATATATATATATATATATATATATATATATATATATATATATATATATATATATATATATATATAAATAAATATAGATAGATAGATAGATAGATAGATAGATAGATAGATAGATAGATAGATATAGCTTGACTTTATTTTTTATTCTTGTTTGCAATTAAATATATATATATATATATATATCAACATACACACAAAGATATTTCAAATATAAATAAAATATTAATACCTCTTTATAATATATTTATATGTTATATCATTGATTTATTTAAATGTATTAATAATTTATTTATTAGTTGATTAATATAAGATTCTCAAATACCAAACTATTTATATTAAATTTTAACAATTTGTACAGAAAAAAATGAAGAATAAAGAAAATAATGTTATGATAGAATACTGGGAAGTAGGCTTTTAAGGCTTATTGCAGTAAACCAGAGCAGCAAGTGCATTAAACCGAGGTTGCAAAATAAATTTACCCAGGGAGTACCCTGTAACTCATAAAAAATAAAGGAAAGCGTAGACTGAGCAATGATGTACACATGCAGCGCTGGAACTTTTACTAAATTATAGAAGCAACTGAGAAAATAGCATGCGAGAAAACAAAATATGAAATGTTTATTAAATAGTGAAGCTACTTAAAATATTAATAAGATTAAATGACCGTGTAAAGCAAGAGCAGGATATGAAAATGAGGCTCCATTTAATAAATTATCTTTTAGTTGGTGGTTAAAAGCAAAACAGGAGAATGTGGTAACTATTAGGAAACTGAAAATCTATAGAACACAATGACTAAGTAAAACATAATAATATAATAATAATATGGCTATCAGCACTAAATCTAATTGTGCTAGGAAAAAATATATAAATCCTGGCACTTATTGTTTAGATATATTTAGCACATAAATTTAATAATACTTATTAACATATGTATACAGTTTAATTTAGTTTATTCAATTTAATTGATTCATGTCTTAATTTGAACTGTCCAGCATCAATCCTATTTAATAATGTTAATGATGAGTAGAAACTTTTAGTATTGCTAACTGAAAAGACAAACAGTGTAAATATTAATAAAATACAAACACAAACACACATATATATATATATATATATATATATATATATATATATATATATATATATATATATATATATATATATATATATATATATATATATATATCACACACACACATATATATTATCTGCAAAGATTTGTTAATTATAGTATGGGTAGTTAACTTTCAAATAAGATGATGTGATTTCAAATCAACTGTGTGTCAAGCATATAAGCTTTAAGATAAAATGCCTTTATTTGTCAATGGCCAATAGATATGTGATACATTTAATTAATTATGAAATCTCAAGTTTCACTACTATTGTGTATACTCTATTCCTGATGATAGATAGATAGATAGATAGATAGATAGATAGATAGATAGATAGATAGATAGATAGGATTGATAGATAGAGAGATGATAGATAGATAGATATGATTTTTTATTTTACAACTTAAGATATGTCTGTTTAGTACTATAATTGATATAATAGGAAAGTGTAGAATAAAAACATAAAATCAGTCAACAATACAATGCCTATTTGGACCTTGGTTTCACTGCTCAAGTTATCCCAGTAGTAGCTTAGTACAAGGTATTTGATAAATTAGTTTTAATTTCTGATACAACACTTACAACTTAAATTCATATATAAATCATATGGATACAAAAGCTAAATTATATGAGAATGCCCTCATTTTGCTGTGCTGTTAAATAATTTAAAAGCAACAGAATAGTAAGATACCAATATCAAAGTAAATAAAGATTCCCATCATTATTTGTAAGTATCACCACCTGTATAATGGGCACCACTGAGACTTTTTCTTATACAGGGATATGCTGTGCAGCAACCACATGCCACCAAACTAGTACAGAGCACCAGGGGTTCAATTAAAATACCTGTGTAAACAAAGTGGGTGTTACAGCCCAATTATACTTGAACCCCATGTTATAAACCTGTATTTTGTTAACAGTGTCTTTTAAGTTTTATTTATCTAATTGACTTCATATGACAATTGTAGAACCAAGATTATGGAGATTATGATTGTTAAAATGATGAGTTCCTTTTGATAGAGGTCTTAAGTTTGGCAAGTCTGTTGTGGTGTTGGCTGGCATAGTTGATGGTCATATGGTGAATATAATGGGTAGGTCCTTTATTGAAGGGGTGCAATTGAGCTATATGTAGGTGTAACATCATTCTGATGTAGGAGGCTATAATAAGAGGCTAACAAAAATTAAAATATATAACAGGATGGGTAGTAGATTCCATACTTTAAAGAGCACTTTTTATTAATAAAGGTCCTACAAATAGTAAAACTATGGGAAAATGTTGCTTGCCATGAAACCACATTCACCATAAGGGTGATAATTGTTGTGGAGATAGTGGTTTGTGTAGGGACTGCTATTGTTGAATGTAATAGTATTATACTAGCGGAGAGGGGATGAGGTTGTTGGGCTAAGTTTTAAATGTGGTGGTGATGGTAGTGTAGGTACTGTATATTGTGAATATAGTAAATGTCATTAGGCACTGAATTTTCATAAAGTTACTAAAGGTAAATATACATAGTAAAACTATGGAAAATTTAGCTTGCCATAGAACCACATTAATTTATATTAAATGAATTAGGAAAATCAACCTACAATTTGTTTTGTATATAAATAAACACTGTTTGATAAAACTGGAGATATTAAACACTTTTACAGATATGTCTTTTTTTTTCTCTTTCAAGTTAAAAAAGGGAAAGTTACATTTGCTAATGAATTAATTTCTGCATTCTCACTGTTGTTTGAGATATTTCCTACTGTGTACAATTCATTAGAACCCTTCATCAGAAATCATTTTATTTGTAAAAAATTATGATATACAATTTAAAATACACTCAATCAATCAATCAATCAATCAATCAATCAATCAAGATACAATAAACTATGAACAAAAAGGATTTCCATTCATATAATGTCCCCACATACATAATAATATTTAACTTTAAGTAGAAAGACTCAATTAGTATTTAAAAAAAAAAATGAAAGTAATTAACCCAAATTATGCTTTAGCATTAATTTATTAGTTAGTGTGAATGCTGCATAAAACTGAATTAACCATTTGGAATAAATTGTTGTTAATCTTCATCAACCTAAAATGTTACCACCGATCTAGATGTTGTATTAAAGGGACAGTCAACACCATCATTTTTGTTGTTTAAAAAGATAGATAATCCCTTAATTACCAATTCCCCAGTTTTGCATAACCAACTCAGTTATAATTATACATGTTTTACCTCTGTAATTACCTTGTATCTAAGCCTCAGAGTTGCAGCCAATCAGAGCTGTCTCCATGGTAAATTCACGTGCATGAGCTCAATGTTATCTATATGAAACACATGAACTAATGCCCTCTAGTGGTGAAAAACTATCAAAATGCATTTAGATTAGATGCGGCCTTCAATGTCTAAGAAATTAGCATATGAACCTCCTAGGTTTAGCTTTCAACTAAGAATACCAAGGGAACAAAGCAAAATTGGTGATAAAAGTAAATTGGAAAGGTGTTTAAAATTACATGCCCTATCTGAATCATAAAAGTTTTTTTTTGGACTTGACTGTCCCTTTAACATAGCCTGACCTTTAATATTATGTTATGATGAACCTATACTGAAAATGCACGCATGTATTAATTGAGTTCAGTTTTTATGTGCATAAACAACATTATAACACAAGTATATTTTTTCCCAGCTATTTTTCCCAGCTTTTCTCCATTTGCCGGCCACCTGTATCAATTTCTGTAACTCAATTCCTTTTTTTTTTTTTTTTTTTAAACTTTATTTATAACCAGCATTGTGTACATTATAATGAAAAAAAAGGCATATTTTGCGCCACACAGGGCTGATTTACAGTATCCTTCAACTGCATATCCTCTGGTCCATTGCCTCAGTTGGAGTACCGCAAGACTCTGTATTGAGTCTCTTGCTTTCTTCTCTCTATACATCCTCCCTTGGAAAACTTATATCCTCTTTTGGCTTCCAGTACCACTTGTATGCTGATGATCCAAATCTATCTGACACCATCTCCATAATCTGACCATTCCTTACTAAAGAAACTACAAAAATAATAATTAACTCCTTCATTTTGTCACGCATTGACTATTGCAATCTACTTTTAAATGGCCTTCCCAAACACTGCCTCTCCCCCTCAAATCTATTATGAATTCTTCATGTAGACTTTTCCATCCGAGTTGCTGTTCTACATCAGCTGATCCACTCTGCCAGTCTCCACACTGGCTACCCATACACTTTAGAATACAATTCACTGTATTAACCCTAAACTATAAAGCACTCAACAACCTCGCTCACTCCCAACTATATTTCCTCTCTCATATCCAAATACTCCCCAACACATCCTCTTCGCTCAACCTCTGACCTATGTCTCACTCCTATTATCTCTACATCCCTTTCTTACATCCAAGACTTCTCACACGCTGCTTCTGTCCTCTGGAACTCTCTACCCTGCTCCATCAGACTGCCTCCAACCTTGTAAAGCTTCAAACACTCTTTGAAAACCCACTATTCAGTGAGGCTTACCATCTTTCCTCTGTTTTTCATCATAACCAAAATAAATCTTAAAGTGCCTTGACTCACTGGTGCTACAAAAATTTGCATGACAAGTTACCACAAACTATGCACCCTCAACTTGTAGACTGTAAGCTCTTCAGAGCAGGGCTCTAGATCTGTATAGTCTGTATAAAATTTTGTGGCGCTATACAAATAAATGATAAAATTATAATAATAATAATGTGACAGCCATCATCCAATCACAGAGTAGTATACGTATAATCTGTGAACTTGTGCACAAACTCAGTAGCAGCTGATGCCTCAGAAAGTGTGTATATAAAAAGATTGTGCAAAATTGGATAATAGAAGTAAATTGGAAAAATGACATGCTCTGTCTGAATCATAAAAGTTTAATTTTGACTTTAGTATCCCCTTAAATAAAAATTAAAGAACAGACACAAACAATTTCAGGGAAATGATAGCTAAACCTACATCAATAGCATTTTATTTAAAACTAGAATCAGAGGCAAAAATAGAAAAAAAGGTCTGTTTGCAGTATTTAAAGGGACAGTCAACACCAGAATTTCTGTTGTTTAAAAAGAAAGATAATCCCTTTATTACCCATTCCCCAGTTTTGCATAACCAACACAGTTATAATAATACACATTTTACCTCTGTAATTATCTTGTTTCTAAGCTTCTGTTGACTGCCCCCTTATTTCAGTTCTTTTTACAGACATGCAGTTTAGCCAATCAGTGCTCATTCCTAGGTCACTTTACGTGCATGAGCTCAATGTTATCTATATGAAACATGTGAACTAATGCCCTCTAGTGGTCAAAATGTATTCAGATTAGAGGCAGTCTTCAAGGTCTAAGAAATTAGCATATGAACCTCCTAGTTTTAGCTTTCAACTAAGAATACCAAGAGAACAAAGCAAAATTGGTGATAAAAGTAAATTGAGAAGTTGTTTAAAATTGCATGCCCTATTTAAAACACAAAAGGTTTTTTTGGACTTGACTGTCACTTTAAGTATAAATCCAGTTATAAACTGTTGTTACAAGCTCACAGGCTGGTTATTACTTTGCTGGAAAAATACTTATGCTTCAGAAGCAAGTATCTCCTCTGTAAAAATGCTTTGTAGTGTTGTAAATACAATTCCAATTCCAATATTCATACAAAAGACCATTTGACTATAAGAAAAGTCTGTTTTATATACGGAAAATAAATCACTGGGAGGTTGATATGGACTGATCTGAGATTGCAGCAAACCTCCCAAATTGTAGATCTATATTAGAAGCGTAACTAGAAGCCACAGGGCCCAGGTGCAAGAATCTAAGAAGGGCCCCCCACCCCACCCAAAAAAAGTGAATTTGATACATATCTGTTTATATATATATATATATATATATATATATATTTAACACACAAAAAAAAGTGAATCAGATTGCATGTCTGCAAAAGGAGGTACCCTGTGCCCACAGTCTGTGAGATGGTCTGACCCCCTATTACTGTATATAGGGACACTGTTTAACCCACCAGTACTGTATATAGTGAGTCAGTGACACAGTCTGTAATCTGTCGGTGAGATGGCTGGCCTGACCCTACCCACCCCAGTACTTTATAGAGTGACCACAGTAGTCTGTGACTGTGTGACATAGTCCAGCCCCCCCCCCCCGTAGTGTATATAGTGGTAATGTATAGACTGACACTGTTTACCCCCGGCCCCCCCATGCTGTAGTAACAAGGTCTGTAATTTGCTGGTTCCACAAACATACACACACACATACATGCATAAATACACACACAGTCACATACATACATACACACACACACACACACACATAAACACCAATGGGTAAAACAGAGATACTAACCCCTGTAGTCAGAGTCACTAATGAAGCATCATGTCACAATTACATGATATCAGTGCAGACAGTGGCAGGTCAACGTTTTCTATTGTAAAAAAAATAAATAAAAAATAAGCTGGCCTCTGCACCCCCTGTAGTTTCGCCCCTGGATCTATTGTATTGATGGTTTTAACAAGCTGCCATACTTATGTTTTCACACTTCATACTGAAATAACTGAGGAACCCCTGACACAAAAGACAGGAAAATAACTTTCAAAGAGTTCCAGAAAACTAAAATGAAAGGATGCCTGTGTATAATATGAATTTTAAGGCATGTTGCAGAAAATTCCTTCCTCTAGATTAGAATATCAAATTTTCAAAAAACTTCCTAACTTTTTACTTTCAAACTTGAAGTACGAGCGCAAACCGACCAGGGCAAACTTCCAGTGCAGTTAATGCTTGAGTGTTAGCATTAAATAGAGCTTCATTTATAATCTGGCTCTAAGTATTTTGAGTGTTTTGAGAAAACCTCACTACTTTTTAACTGGCAAGAAAACACTGTGAGATCTGCAATGTGAAAATCTTTACAGAATTATGCTGGAATATAAGCCCCTGGAACTCCCATATGCAAAAACAACAATTACGCTTTGTATTTTGTACTTTCAAGTATAAGATTCTGTATTGCCGGACATCCAGTTTGCTTAAATTATGATTTACACTGTGCATACTTAATACAATTTATTTCTGTGTAGTTTCAATACAAAGATTACATTTTGATAAAATACGATTTTTTTTGTGAAGAGTTTTGATGTACTTTAACTATACAATGTTTTCCCTGGGTATTTTTATGTAAATGGTTCAATTATTCTTTTTCTATGATTTTTAAATTACAAATTTAATTGTGTACTTTTGTAATGTATGCAATCTCTTTCCTATATGAAAATGCAGTATATGACCCTTAACGATTCTTTATAGAATTCCACAAGGCAAATATAAGGACTTCATCTAGAATATCACCAGCCCAGTAAGCTCTAGATAATTGGTCCCTTAGTTTTATTGCATTGTATATTTATTATGTATTTCTTGATTATGCAATTTTCCAATATCAGCTTCTGAGAACAAGGTTTCAGATTCAGCTGATATGCAAAGAATGTTTTTTGGGTGATTAAAATGCAAAACGGATCCGGAAACTAGAACATCTAAGCTACTAAAGAGTTTTTACTTGAAAAGTTTCCAAAAATGTATTTGTTGTAAGTACTTATCGGTATCAAAACTGGGAATTCAGCCAAATCTGACATAAAGAATGACAATTTCACACATCTTAAGGTTATATTACAGTTGTTTTGAATTGACCCCTTTGTACAGAGTGTATGTGAAATTATAATTTACATGTGTAAGATTAACCTATTGTTAACGTTAGTGGGGTGCTTACGTTAGTGTGCATATTAAAATATTGTGCCCGTGTTAAGTTGCATGTGTATTACAACCGCACATGTGTATAGACCGCACAAGCACAAACTAAATTTACGCTCATCAGGTTAGCGCAACTGAAGACTGTGTAAAGATTTAGGACTAAAAAAAAGCTGCATTAAACATAAATAAATTAAAATAAAGTGTTACACTCATATTTACAATATCCAATACAAAAAATAATCATTTTAAATAATAAAATATTACTATATATATATATATATATATATATATATATATATATATGTGTGTGTGTGTGTGTGTGTGTTAAAAGATATATAGTATAAGGTATTTGAATGGAAAGGGCTATAATACATCAGAAATCAAAAAGAACACTGCAGTAAATTAAAGGGACAGTCTAGTAAAAATTGAACTTTCATGAATCAGATAGGTCATGTAATTTTAAACAAACTTTCAAATTTATTATTATCATCAAATTTGCCTTGTCCTTTTTGTATTCTTAGTTGAAATCTAAACCTAGGTAGGCTCATATGCTATTTTCTAAGCCCTTGAAGGCTGCCTCTTATCTGACAGTTTTTCACAGCTAGACATTGTGCTCACACCCGTGGAGTTAACTAGGAGTCAGCACTGATTGGTCAAAATCATGTCTATAAGGCTTACATGCAAGGTAATCACAGAGGTTAAAAGTATATTAATATAACCATGTTGGCTGTGCAAAACTGGGGAATGGATAATAAAGGGATTATCTATCTTTTTTAACAATAAAAATTCTGGAGTAGACTGTTCCTTTAACATTAAGTGGTCACAACTAATCACTAACTGACAAAGTTTACTCCTTTGCAATAAGCTGCAAAAATGTTGCTAAACCTAAAAACCTCACTGTAGAGGTTTGTCCTCTCACAAGTTTTATTACTGGAAGAAGATGGAGATATAAGGTTCTGGATATTGTAAAGATCGGTTCTAGACGTTGCTGTTCTGATTTCCATTTTCTCAAGTTTCTTGCATCTCATTTAAGGGATACTGAACCCAATTTTTTTCTTTCGTGATTCAGATAGAGCATGAAATTTGAAGCACATTTCTAATTTACTCCTATTATCACATTTTCTTTGTTCTCTTGCTATCTTTATTTGAAAAATAAGGCATCTAAGCTTTTTTTGGTTCAGAAATATGGACAACACTTTTTATTGGTGGATGAATTTATCCACCAATCAGAAAGGACAACCCAGGTTGTTCACTAAAAATGGTCCGGCATCTAAAATTACATTCTTGCATTTCAAATAAAGATACCAAGAGAATGTAGACAATTTGATTATAGGAATAAATTAGAAAGTTGCTTAAAATTTCATGCTCTCTCTGAATCACAAAAGAAAAAATTTGGGTTCAGTGTCCCTTGAACTGTAAATGATATAATGTATTAATTATATTTACATATAAAAATTGTTATCCTGCCCATTGCAGATGGACTATACAAAAGCAAGGACAAATGTTTTAATTAATCTAGACTGTCTATACAAATGCACCTCTAAATGTTGCATGTAGCCATTTCAGAGTGTATTGCACCTGCACAACATAATGCAATTATTCTAAATTGTTTTGGAATACTTTCAAATATATCAAAATGGCTATTTCTGTACTTTATCAAAAGCCTTTAGGTGTCAAATTTGATGGTTTAAAACAACCTTAAAAAACCTATTGAAAAAGTATTGAGAAAATGGACTGTGATCACATAGAAAATGTTGGCTCCATGTACAAAATAGGCCTTAGTTCAGCAAGTCAAAAATATGCGTTTTTGCTTCAAGAAAGACCAAATGTGAGAACCTCAATTGAAAAGTGCTGAAAACCTGCCAAAAACAAGACAAACAATAGATAACTGTTAAATAGAGTTATACACGGAAGGGACACTATACAAATCCAATGATTACTCTCAGTGTTTACTTTTTGTAAAGAAAATAATGAGAAAATAATACATACGAGCGCAAATTAATGATGGAGTGATTTTGCTATATCACACGTGCTCTAACTTTAACGTGCCACTTATAATTTAGCCCTTAGTAAGCTCAATCATGAACATGTTAATTGCCTTTCGCTGATGTTGATTATAATTAGGCTTACCAGAAGTCCCACTTTTACTGGGATTGTCCCGGTTTGGAGGCGCTGTCCCAGTGTCCCATCCAGTTGTTCATTCTGTCCCAGTAGGGTTGCCACCTCCAGGTTTCAAATCATGTTTCCGGGTTTCAGACCACCTGAAACCCAGACACATTATTCAAAATGACTGGACTGTGGCTCTCCAGCATAGTTGGATGTTGGCACTTTGTTACATACAGCCCTGCTTAGCTTAACGTTCGTGTCCTTCAAAGTTTACATTACATTACATTTACTTGGTTTATTTTCTAAGAATTTACCCCCCCCCCCCCCCGACCCCTGCTGACATTGCCGGTAATACACCTTTAGGGGAATCATATGGGTATGACTAGGAAGTACAGACAGGCAGGATTTTTGGCCTAGATCTTGCTTTACTTCATGCAGGATAGCATTTTGGCTGTAATCTTCCTGCATTATAGTATAGAGTAGCCACTTAAACAGCTTTAGAAGCTACGTGTTTCTTTTTTACTTTCATTCAATGTTGTATTTATGCCTTATCAGTATTTGGCTCTGTTCCTTAATTAGACACATAAAACACATATTACACTGCAGATATTAAATTGTGAAATTGATAATTATGCTCTATGTTTGGCATTATTTAGAATCTGAGATTTAGATTAATGATTTATTTGCCATGACAACGTAATGGTGTCTTTTTCACTAGGGGGTGGTGTTATGGTCTATTTAAACTGTGTGATTCACTTGTTTGACTGAGGAAGGGTACAGTATCCACAAAACATTACACACATAAAAGCTACCCCCCTTGACCACGCTCCTGACCACACCCCCACTGGCACCGCACCAGGTGGTCCCAGTTTCACCTCTCAAAATTATGGTAAGCCTAATTATAATGTTATTATCATCCATCATCTGATTAAAAGTGGGGGCCCTTTTGCAGTATCCCCCTCTCCTTGGGTGCCGGTGCTGACTCGTTTTTGAGCAAAAGTAGTGGTAACTCCCTGGGAAAAATAATCTCCAGTCGCATGAGAGCTCTCTATAGTGGTTGATTTGTTGTCTGAATCTGATCCAGAACTGCTGCCAATTGTTTTGGTTTCTCTATATTTTCTAGGATGCCCAGAACTCCTTTGGGTAAAACCCCCTCTGCTCTTTTGTACGAGAGAGCCAGCAGTACATACTTTTTTCATTATAAATTATCTGTTGGAGTCTGAAAGTTCTTGTTCTTTAAAATTGTTAAGGCTTTCTTGTACGCTGTAAATTGTATTTAAAGCTTCTCCAACCGGTTTTCAGTCATCCTCTAGTAACAAATGAACTTTCACAGCCTCAAAGCTTCTGATTTTTTTCCAACTTTGTCCAGCAAAGCCCTTACTTATTCTGTTACCAAGAGGATTACATTTAGCAAGTACTTGTTTAATATAACATACCACTTTTGACAAATTTCAGGGTTATTTCCCCTAATGGTTGGAAGATTCGTAACCCAGCCTAAAGCCACTTGGTACATATATTGTTCTGTGGCTAATCCAAAGGATGTAATACATGCAATTTTAAATGAGTTACTTTTGATAATTGGGCAGTTACATTCATCATAAAAAGGATATCTTAAATTGGCATGAAACCACTTTTTAATTTACTTCTATTATCTAATTTGCTTTATTCTCTTGGTATCCTTTGTTGAAGAAGTATCAATGCAATTCTGGGAGCTAGCTGAAGACTGGTGGAGCCAATAATATGAGGCATATATGTGCAGCCACCCATCAGCAGCTCCTGAGCCTACCTAGGTAACTTTTTAGACAAAGAGAAAAAAACGAAAAATTGGAAAGTTGATTAGAAATAAATTGGAAAGTTGTTTAAAATCATATGCTCTTATTAAATATGGCTAAAATAAGCTACTCCCAGGTGGTAACCAGGCCATAGAACAAGCCAACAAGCTGTTGTTCGTTCCTGGCAGACTGCTTCTCTTACTGTTTAAATTTCTATCTGAATCATCAAAGAAAAAATCGGCCTTAAGGTCCCTTTAAAGTCATGGTTGTTGAAACAATATTTATAAATCACTCCCCAGGTGCGAACTCTCAATCAACTGCAAAACAACTACCAGGATACATAGAAATTACTCAGATCATTGGATCTTGATTATAGTGCAGTTTATTATTGTAAATGTGGAATTTTGAAGATAGTCCTCAGAAAAAGTTTAGTAAACAGTGAAGCAAATATCATAAAATAAATGGTTAAACTAGTAACCAATCAAACATTTGTACTCAACCAATCATGATATACAAAACAAATAATAACAATAGTAAATGTGATTATATAACATGAAAACCAAAACATGCAACATAAAAATAAAGCTGTGATATAACCATTTAAGGAGCAGATCCAATCCCTGGACAATCTGTGCCTTTTAGATGATAAAAGATCTTCCATAAAAGAAGAAAATATATAGAAAATCAATTGAATCACTTAATATCCATGCTGACAACTTTTGTGTGGCTTTAAATGAACCCCCTATGCTGTGTAATGATGGCAATCTGGGCAAGCAGTGTTGAACACATCCCACTACCTCCTTGTTATCAAGGTAGGCCACTGATTTTCAAACCTGTACTCAGCCCCCCCCCCTAACAGGCCAGAATTTGAGGATATCTGAACTGAAGCACAGGTGAAAAAATCAGCTGAATATTTTACCTACTCTCACCCAAGGTAATACTGAAAATCTGACCTATTAGGAAGCCCTGAAGACAGGCTTGAAAACCATTGATCTAGGCTGAGGTGGTGCATGATGGGCAAATAAGTCGCAAAGGGTTTTGGGATTATTACTGAGTTTTAATTATTTTAGTTGTTCATTTAATAGACATTTTTTGTTTGCATACTATAATGTGATTCACTTCTAAGACTATTGTGATTATTTATTTTTTTTTTATCATGATTATATGGGGTCAATTTATTAAATCCCCGGGGGGCCATGATTCGCAATACCGAATCATGTCCGCCCTGCATCGCTAAATGCAGACAGCATACACTATCGGCATTTAACATTGCACAAGCATTTCTTGTGAAATGCTTGTGTAATGCCACCCACCACTGCACATTCATGGCCAATCAGCCGCTAGCAGGGGGTGTAAATCATCCCAATCTTATCTGATTGCAATCTGCCACCTAAAAGGTGGCAGACAAGTTAAGTCTTACAACCCCTGCTTCTTAACTGCTGTTTCCGGTGATCTAGAAACTATGGGGGTAGATAGCAGCATCCGCTGCTTATTAAATCTACCTCTATGTTTAATAACAAATGTTTTTTTACTAGGGTAACTATTTGGAATTTTTTATTTCAATGCGGGGGAGAAGTATAATATTTAATATTTATAATATGTAAACAGATTGAGTGCAACTGGACTCTGTACACGTATAGTACGGATACTAAATCACAAAACTTTAACTGAAACATATTTTTAATTCAAGGGACAGAAAACCCCAAAAATGTCATTTAAAGTTCAGAAAAAATATAAAACTTTCAAATTTACTATATATTATTAAATAAACGTCATTCTCTTGTTATCCTTTGCTGAAAGAACAACAGCTAGCTGAACACATCTATTTAGCCAATAAAAAGAGACAAATGTATCCCACAAGTGTAGTATATGTGAGTATTCATTTTAAAATAGAACAACATTTAAAAATAGAAGTGATTTTAAAAGTGTCTTAAAAGTGATTATTGCAAGTTTAAAGGGACAGTCTACACCAGAATTTGTATTGTTTCAAAAGATAGATAATCCATTTATTATCCATTCACCAACACAGTTATATTAATACACTTTTTATCTCTGTGAAATCCTTGTATCTAAGCCTCGGCAGACTGCCCCCTTATTTCAGTTATTTTGACAGACTAAATTAAGTGTTTTTTTATTTTATAATATACACTTGCTGGACTTTGAATTTTATTTTGTTCCTGTTTCATCTGCTCTTTGGAGTTTCACCTGTGTACTACCGGAGATCTGTCAGCTGGGTGGCTGAGAAGTTCCAGCCTGTTTGGATTTCACCTGGAGGTGCTTTTTTGATGTAAGTGTAACATTTAATATTACACTTTACTAAGTCAAATTGTGCTGGACTATGGTGGTTATTTTTTCTCCTCTATAAAGGAACCACATTGGTGGCCTTTTTGGATTTGAACTCTGAAGCTGCTTGCCTTTATACAATTAGTTGGACAACTGTGAAGTACCAGGCTGCCCTACTAGCACCATCTGGTGCTCTTTGCTTGTGAGTAGTCACTTGCTATATTTATATCTCCTTTGCTTGATGGTACTAGGCATTTGGCGCCTCTGTGTTTTCTTCCTCCAGATTGTTTGTATCATCAGGATCCTGACCATCCTATGACAGAGAGCTGCCTCACCCTTCCTAGGACTCAATTTGGACTTTATTTTATGTGAACATGTTATATTTTTGTTTCTGTCTTTAATTTGTTTTTTTGTTTTGTGTATATTTAGTGCTTGTTTTTGGAGAGCACCCCCTAGAGGAGACTTTGGTTAGCACATTTTTTCTCTTTTTTTATATATCACAAGACTAGGTAACTCCACGGGCGTGAGCACAATCTATATGGCACACATGAACTAATGCCCTATAGCTGTGAAAACTGTCAAAATGCATTCAGATAAGTGGCAGCATTCAAGGGCTTAGAAATTAGCATGTGAGCTTACCTAGGTTTAGTTTTCAACTAAGAATACAAAGAAAACAAAGCAAAATTTATGATAAAAGTAAATATGAATGTTGTTTAAAATGACATGCCCTTTCTGAATCATGAAAGTTTATTTTTGACTAGACTGTTCCTTTAATTTTGACTTTCCTATCCCTTTAAAGGGACAGTTTACCCAAATACTTTATCTCCTTTTTTTACCTGCTGGAGTGTATTAAATTGTTTTCAAATAACTCCTTGTCCTTTATATTGGCATGTGAAACAACTGATTAGCCTGTAGTATTGGTCAGACAGGTAGGATTTTGAGGGATAGGATCCGTGAACACATTTTGAAAATTGAACATGGATCCACAGAAACAAAATTATAGACCCATTTTAAAGACATACATGGTGGCAACCTTAAAGATTTTAAATACTGGGGTATCAAACAAATTATTTTGGGAATTAGAGGAGGTAACATTAATAATATTTTACTTAAGAAAGAGGCAGAATTTATATTTAATTTTAAGACCCTATATCCCCACGGCCTAAATTCAGAATTGGATTTGAATACACTATTTTAAAATTAGAGCTTTCGACCATTTTACTAAATTGCTAATCCTAATTTATAAGTTTTATCATACATGATCACATCAGGAAAGACTTTTTGGAGATAATATTAAAGGAGAATTTTAATGGAATTTTTTTTCTTTTTTATATGAATTTTTTATATATATAGATTTTTTATATGTGTAGATATTTTATATATGTAGATTTTTTATATATGTACTTATAAAAACAAAGAATTTTATATGAAAAGATTTTTATATGCATATATTTTTTATTTTTTATTTTTATAATGTTTATAATTTGGAACATCTATTTTTATTTTTATTGCATATATATTAGTATAGAGTTCCTTTTAGAAATTAGTTCAACACCTCTGAGTGTAACAAAAATTGAACCCAATAATCGAAAAAACAGAAAGGCTGATGAAATAAGTGTTAAAACTTCACCTTTAATTGAAATTCCGTGAGTAAAAAACAAAGGCACAGCACACAGACCTGACTACCGCTGACGCGTTTCCTGCCCTATTGGGCACTTCATCAGAGCTACCTAACAGGTGTGTAAGGACTCCTTAAAAACAGGATGTAAGCCCTGCACATCTGCTGCATAATTAATTATAACAAAAAATGGAAATTTTGTGTGTATTGTGAAATAAACATCCAATCCAACGTGTAAAACAATAATAAACATTATGCATAATAAATAAACTTGAAAATATCGATCATAAACAAAAAAATTATATACATTATTATACACTAAGACTATGCTTTCATATAAAATTGTATCATTCAATAGGCACATTAAAAACGATAGTACAATTCAATGTGTGGGGGATAACGATTCTTACTGTAACAAAATACATGAATATTCGTCAATTAATGAGTTCCCAGTGTACTGAAGTTAATTTAAACATGTTGAAAACATATAATATGGAAATACAAAGAGGGAACTGATAATCTAATAAACCTTAGTAAATAAACGATGTAAAATGTACATTGTATATACATGTATTAGGTAACACACAGAGAGCATAAGCAGTTAAGTATACCAATGTGTATTACATCATATAAAAGTCAAATGCTATAAAGTATAAACACATTCAGAAGACATATACTGCCTGCTCTCCAGGTGACCAAACTTGGATAGTTTATCACTAAGATTTTATATAATCTGGGCGATATCAGAATTTATATCTATTATAAGATCCAGATCCTAGGTCTATGTATTGTCAATGAACAATTTGATGTCACTTATTTTATTAATACCAAAAGGAGCACCGGTTTTTAAAGTGTGAATCCAGTAAACTTCTCGTTTACTCAGTGCTGCATATCTATTACCACCTCTGGGTCCTAGTTTAACTACCTCAATCCCTTGGAATGTAAAACCAGCTGAACTATTTCCATGTAAAGCAAAGTGCTTGGCCACAGGGGTTTTGGGAATTTCTGCTTCCAGGGAAAGTAAATGCTCTCTTATGCGATCTTTGAGCATTCTAGATGTTAACCCTGTATATTGATAATTACAAGACTTGCAGGTCAAAAGATATATGACAAAAGTGGAAGTGCAAGTAATATGCTCTTTAATCTTAAATGTTTGACCTGTACAAGTCGAGGTAAAGATATCGCCACATGTGACATAGCTGCAACTCTTACAAGGTCTGACATTGCATTTATAAAAGCCTGGTTTAGATGTTAACCAATTCGTTGACTGTGTGGTGTGTAAGCTCTTCTTGCTAAAATCCTTTCTAGCCATATCACCAATGGTTTTAGCTTTTCGAGAGATAAAATTACATTTACTAGAGATGTGTTTTAGATCTGAATCCCTATCTAGGATTGGTAATCTATTCCTAATAATTCTACTGATGTCATCAAATTGTCTGCTGTAAGATGTAATAAAATTCACACCATCTTTTAATCCAATATCTTTAACCTTATCTTTCAGTAGACTATTTCTATCAAAATTACTCACTTGTTCCGATATCTTCAACAAACTTTGTTCATCATAGCCTCTCTCTTTCAGTCTAATAGTTAGATCTTCTGCATGTTTCTTATAACTTTCTATGTTGCTACAATTCCTCCGTAATCTGATATATTGACCTTTTGGTATCCCCTTTTTTAAGTGAAATGGGTGGCAAGAATCTGCTCTAAGAATAGTATTACCAGAGATCTCTTTCCTAAAGACCTCAGTAACAATGCCCTCTGCACTGTGACTAAGTTTAACATCTAAATATGGTATGGCATCCTTAGAGTGACTAAATGTAAAACTTAAGTTAGCATCATTCTGATTTAGATATTGCACAAATTCATCTAAGATTTTATCGTCTCCACTCCATAATAAAAGCATATCATCTATAAAGCGTGTGTAATAGGTGATATGCTTTTTAAATGGATTTGCAACATTGAATAATTTTTTGTCCTCAAATTCAGCTAGATAGAGATTAGCATACGAGGGGGCAAATTTAGCCCCCATCGCAGTGCCTCTCTGCTGTAGAAAATACATGCCATCAAAAATAAAATAATTATGATGTAGCAAAAAGCTGGTTACTTGCAACATAAATTCTATTAGGCCTGAATCATAGTTCGAGTATTTAGACAGCATAGCTTTCATAGCCAATAAACCTTGATCGTGTGGTATACAAGAATATAAGGACACAGCATCTATTGTTACAAAGTTACAATCTGTATCACATTTGCATTCTTGCAAAGACCTGATCAGGTGTTTGGTGTCACGTAAGAAACCTGGTAACGATTGGACAACTGGCTGTAATTGTGCATCCAACCATTCCCCCAACCTCTCCCCCAGAGAGCCAATAGCAGATATAATAGGTCTCCCTGGGGGATTGGTTAAGCTTTTATGCACTTTAGGCAAGAACTTAAAAATTGGGATTCTAGGGTGTTCTACATATAATGTATCACATATACTGTTATTTGTCCGTAAGATAACACTAAAGAAACACTTCAGCAAGGACCCAACATTGGGTAATGATGAGAGTCCACTAGATCCTCCTGTAACTATGTCTTTGAATGAAAAATGTAATTTCTCAGAGTTATGTGACATTGCTTCATTATGTGATCTTAATATGGATAATGAGAATGAGACAAATAAAACTAAACAACAGGTAGTTAAAAATTTAAAAAAAAGTACCTTTTATCCAGTAAATTCTCGTACAGACCTCATAGAGGTTTTTCATGCCATAGTGGAACAAGATTTAACAGAACTAGCTGAGAAGAATTTAAAAAGTAGTTCAAACAAACATAGAAACTTAAATAAGAGGGAATGGAATGCTCTAAAAAAAATAACTAACAATAAAGATCTGGTGATAGTGGATTCTGATAAGGGAGGTTCAATTGTTGTTTTAAATAAAGAACAATATCTTAAGGAAGCTATGAGACAGCTGAGTGACACCGATACTTATAAAAAATTAACCTTTAATCCCACAGTCAAATTTCAAAGGGAACTTTCTTCTTTGTTAGATGATGGTATAGAAAAAAACATTTTCACTAACAGTATATGTGATACATTATATGTAGAACACCCTAGAATCCCAATTTTTAAGTTCTTGCCTAAAGTGCATAAAAGCTTAACCAATCCCCCAGGGAGACCTATTATATCTGCTATTGGCTCTCTGGGGGAGAGGTTGGGGGAATGGTTGGATGCACAATTACAGCCAGTTGTCCAATCGTTACCAGGTTTCTTACGTGACACCAAACACCTGATCAGGTCTTTGCAAGAATGCAAATGTGATACAGATTGTAACTTTGTAACAATAGATGCTGTGTCCTTATATTCTTGTATACCACACGATCAAGGTTTATTGGCTATGAAAGCTATGCTGTCTAAATACTCGAACTATGATTCAGGCCTAATAGAATTTATGTTGCAAGTAACCAGCTTTTTGCTACATCATAATTATTTTATTTTTGATGGCATGTATTTTCTACAGCAGAGAGGCACTGCGATGGGGGCTAAATTTGCCCCCTCGTATGCTAATCTCTATCTAGCTGAATTTGAGGACAAAAAATTATTCAATGTTGCAAATCCATTTAAAAAGCATATCACCTATTACACACGCTTTATAGATGATATGCTTTTATTATGGAGTGGAGACGATAAAATCTTAGATGAATTTGTGCAATATCTAAATCAGAATGATGCTAACTTAAGTTTTACATTTAGTCACTCTAAAGATGCCATACCATATTTAGATGTTAAACTTAGTCACAGTGCAGAGGGCATTGTTACTGAGGTCTTTAGGAAAGAGATCTCTGGTAATACTATTCTTAGAGCAGATTCTTGCCACCCATTTCACTTAAAAAAGGGGATACCAAAAGGTCAATATATCAGATTACGGAGGAATTGTAGCAACATAGAAAGTTATAAGAAACATGCAGAAGATCTAACTATTAGACTGAAAGAGAGAGGCTATGATGAACAAAGTTTGTTGAAGATATCGGAACAAGTGAGTAATTTTGATAGAAATAGTCTACTGAAAGATAAGGTTAAAGATATTGGATTAAAAGATGGTGTGAATTTTATTACATCTTACAGCAGACAATTTGATGACATCAGTAGAATTATTAGGAATAGATTACCAATCCTAGATAGGGATTCAGATCTAAAACACATCTCTAGTAAATGTAATTTTATCTCTCGAAAAGCTAAAACCATTGGTGATATGGCTAGAAAGGATTTTAGCAAGAAGAGCTTACACACCACACAGTCAACGAATTGGTTAACATCTAAACCAGGCTTTTATAAATGCAATGTCAGACCTTGTAAGAGTTGCAGCTATGTCACATGTGGCGATATCTTTACCTCGACTTGTACAGGTCAAACATTTAAGATTAAAGAGCATATTACTTGCACTTCCACTTTTGTCATATATCTTTTGACCTGCAAGTCTTGTAATTATCAATATACAGGGTTAACATCTAGAATGCTCAAAGATCGCATAAGAGAGCATTTACTTTCCCTGGAAGCAGAAATTCCCAAAACCCCTGTGGCCAAGCACTTTGCTTTACATGGAAATAGTTCAGCTGGTTTTACATTCCAAGGGATTGAGGTAGTTAAACTAGGACCCAGAGGTGGTAATAGATATGCAGCACTGAGTAAACGAGAAGTTTACTGGATTCACACTTTAAAAACCGGTGCTCCTTTTGGTATTAATAAAATAAGTGACATCAAATTGTTCATTGACAATACATAGACCTAGGATCTGGATCTTATAATAGATATAAATTCTGATATCGCCCAGATTATATAAAATCTTAGTGATAAACTATCCAAGTTTGGTCACCTGGAGAGCAGGCAGTATATGTCTTCTGAATGTGTTTATACTTTATAGCATTTGACTTTTATATGATGTAATACACATTGGTATACTTAACTGCTTATGCTCTCTGTGTGTTACCTAATACATGTATATACAATGTACATTTTACATCGTTTATTTACTAAGGTTTATTAGATTATCAGTTCCCTCTTTGTATTTCCATATTATATGTTTTCAACATGTTTAAATTAACTTCAGTACACTGGGAACTCATTAATTGACGAATATTCATGTATTTAGTTACAGTAAGAATCGTTATCCCCCACACATTGAATTGTACTATCGTTTTTAATGTGCCTATTGAATGATACAATTTTATATGAAAGCATAGTCTTAGTGTATAATAATGTATATAATTTTTTTGTTTATGATCGATATTTTCAAGTTTATTTATTATGCATAATGTTTATTATTGTTTTACACGTTGGATTGGATGTTTATTTCACAATACACACAAAATTTCCATTTTTTGTTATAATTAATTATGCAGCAGGTGTGCAGGGCTTACATCCTGTTTTTAAGGAGTCCTTACACACCTGTTAGGTAGCTCTGATGAAGTGCCCAATAGGGCAGGAAACGCGTCAGCGGTAGTCAGGTCTGTGTGCTGTGCCTTTGTTTTTTACTCACGGAATTTCAATTAAAGGTGAAGTTTTAACACTTATTTCATCAGCCTTTCTGTTTTTTCGATTATTGGGTTCAATTTTTGTTACACTCAGAGGTGTTGAACTAATTTCTGTTTACTTATCATTACAAATGAGGGCTTAGCAGGGGAGCCCTTCTCAACACCTGTGTAACAAGCCGTGATGCTGCTATGAACACAGGCAGTATCTGTGACTGTTGCTACAAATTGCGCTACTAATAGTGAATATAACAGTTCCGTTTTCCTGGATCTCATCTGACATTGGATATCATTCTCAGAATCAAGTGAGTTTGTTATTGCTAGAACTGTCTAGCTTATGTTTTATTTATAACGATGAGTCTTGCGAATGTAAGGGGTCAACGGTCTTGGTAATCAATTGCAACAATCAACACAGGTTTACTACAATTGTTTCATAATTGGACAAAGCGATACATTGTCTCAGCTAGCACACACGAATATAATGTGCTGCTCATTTAACATTATTTTTTGCTTTTGATCCTTGTATTGAATTGCACAGCCCGAGCTGTCTGTTTGCATTAGAGTTCCTTTTAACCCAAACTTTGGAGATTTAATCAATTAATTTACAATGGTTTATAAAATATTTTGCATAAACAGCTATTATTATAACAATTTGGGTCACTACATATAGAAGAGTTAGTTCATAAAAAATGTAATTATTCTCCATTTACTTAGAATTAAGATGCTAGACTTGCAATGAATAATTGCAAAAAGTAAACGAATAGAGCATTATTTCAATATAATCATTGAAAGAATAATTTTATATACCATGTCTTATATATCTTTTTAGGGATTTACATTAAGTAATAAAACTACGGTATTCACTAATTTTTTAAGAAATAAACAGGTATATCTACTTATCAAAAAATCTTAATGGCCATATAGCAATAAATTAAGTCCGATTTTAGCGGTTTAATTAAATCAAAAAAGGTACTGTCACATATTTTTATCAAGAATATACAAACACTAATTTTTATTGCATGTTCTTACTGCATGTTTTAATTATATAAAATGTATAGGCATTATCAATATACAAGTACGGACTTTGAATAGTTAATTTTAGGAAACCAACCTATTACAGCAAAAGAACTGATAGGTCCAACTTTGACCAATGAGGACACAGCATGGGATATTTAAAAATGGAAATGAGAGCAAACAGGCATCTTGATAAAGGCCCCTGGTGGCTGAAACGCGTAGATTTGCCGATTGCTCCTGTGCACAAGACTAATATAATTGTTACCAACAGGTTGGATACGTAAGTAGATAGGACAGGTACATCGGGCAGCTATTAAAACTTGGTTTGAGCTGGCTCCATATGTGTAATTCCTGTCCCGGGACCTACTCATACTAATCCATCTGTGTAATCAACATCCTGTTTGGAACTTCGGTTCTTTACCATACCTTGTGGGATTATTAAAGAGTTACCTACACCGGAACACCCTTTGCACTACAGCCCGGAACTGTTTGTGTACATACGGGGATCACAGTATCCTCCACCGCTTGCAGAGGACACTGCACTGATTTCTAACACTGAGGAAAGGAGTACACATATTATCCGGAGTTTCTGGCTACAAGTTTGCACAAAACAGCTACTCTCTGGACTTTGTTGCGATATTTAACAGGAGGATACAGGTTTTAGAATTCTTATGTATCTCTTTTCTGTTATTATTTGTTCTAGATGAGATCATATGTTCGTACACATTTTTACATTGATATTTTCTATTGCTCATATTGTGTTTGTTTTTCGATGCCGGCATCACTATTTTCTATCCTATGTCACATATGTAATAAACATTATTTAAATTTAATTCTTTCCATCTGTTTAACTGCTTAATATATTATTTTATACCGGAATAGTTTATTGCTATTGGCCTATATTAATTCTACATATATTATAAATTCTCATTAGTGTACACACACATATGTATTTAATATTAGAGCCTTGTATTTAATATTAGAGCCTTGCACTTAATACATTATACCTCTTAGCTCTCCTTTGTTGAGCGCCATCCCAGAATCACTTTTTTCTGTCCTAGCCTGTAGTATCCCTACCTATATTGAAGTTTCTATACCCAGGTACAAGCTATTGAGAAACTATGTAAACACAACCAGTAGAAGACATTACGCTCACAGTGGGATGTGAAAGCGATAAAGCTCTAAAATGTTAATTTTTAATTGTTCTGTCTAAGTATTGTACAGAGACAGAGATAGGAAAGGGAAACATTTGAGTAATAAGATAACGAGATCTGATCTGTCAGCAAGCCAAGCCTTTTTTGATGGGTGTTGGTTTGAAAGAGCAAATCCAACTGTTTAATTTGCAAAAAGAAACATAAATGAGCAATTTCAAAAACATTTTATACACTGCTGCTGGTATAACAAGTCATGGGGAACACATTCAGGGAAACACAATTTTACAGTGAACTGTCCCATTAATGTCATAAGTAAAATACAGCATAGACATACAGATGTTTAGTGCATTCACTATAACACCAAATGAAAACAATATGTTCTTTACTTTCCCATAAATCCATGAACTAAAATACCTCACAGAACTATGTGACGCTAGAGAATAATTATGATTGTGTAGACATAGAAAAGGGCTCATCTGCAGGTGTTAAAATGACAATAATTATCAAACTATAGACTGTGATTTACTCCTCTGTATTTATCATATTCAGACATTGTGATCAAATAGTTGTGCAATTATTAGTTGTCCATAAATTGCAACAGATTTTGTAATGCTGAACAGTAGAAATTTTGAAAATGAACACTGTAAATTATTACAATGCATATTTTGTGTAAAATGGACAGCCAGACTTACTAGAGAGCTTACAATCTAAATATGACAACAATGTATACTCCGTCATGGTTGTACAAAAGTATAAAAATACAGGCTTTTCAAAAATTCGAAAATGAAAGAAAACAACTCGAGGACCAAAAAATAATTTATTTTTAACAACTAATTATATAAAGCATGAGATCAAACTAATGTTCATGCACTAAACACTTGATATCAATAATTCTTGGCAACAGATGTCAATATGAAATAAAAAAAACATACATCAATCTATAGTAATAAGTAAGAACAATTAATTCATCTGCTATTTAAGCAACAAATTCAACTGTTTTCAGATTAATGTTTTTCCAAGTTTTATAAGGTATTTCATTTAAAAAGAGTCCAAACTGCATTCTTAAAGGGACATGAAACCCCCAAAAAATCAGTTCATGCTTCAGATAGAGAACACAACTTTAAACAATATTCCAATTTACTTCTATTATCTAATTTGCTTCATTCTTTAGATATCCTTTGTTGAAGAAATACAAATGTACATGGGTGAGCTAATAGCACAAGGCATCTATGTGTATCAACCAATCAGCAGCTACGGAGCCTATTTATATATGCTTTTCAACAAATTATACTAAGAGAATAAAACAAATTAGATAATAGCAGTAAATTGCAAAGTTGTTTAGAATGGCATGCGCTTTCTAAATCATGAAATAAGCATTTTGGGTTTCATGTCCCTTTAAATTAAACACCATAATAGTTTTATACATTTACATGATCCACACTGTATATCTTGATTAGATGGGGTTAAGTTAACTACATTAATATATTCGTGAAAACAAGAGTGGCAATCAGCATGTTTTGTGGTTTTTTGATAAACAAGTTATGTCAAATTAATTGAATAAGTCACTATCAGGATTGTAAGTAGAATATAAATAAATATGAATTATTATGTGATATACTGGGAGTTTCAAAGGCTGGAAAAATGGCAAATGAGATTTAACTCTGATAAATGTAAACTTTTACATTGTGGAGCCAAAAATAATAAGTCTACCTATTACTTAAAGGTTAAACGTACTTGGTCCCAATCACATATGCGGCGTTGGGCGCAAAAGCCGGTGTCGCCAATTTTTTTTTTTTTTTTTTTTTTTAGATATTTTTTATTGAAGTCATAAACAAATACAACATAAAGGGTATGCCCCAAAACATTTACAGAAAAGTGCAAATACAATATTTTTAGATAAGTATTACAGACAAAACCCTGTAGAAAGGGCATAATGTATTCATATAGCTCAAGCATTATTATAATATTTGGGCAATCTATAGTGAGACTTCAGTTTTATAATAAAGGTAGTAAAAAACAAAAATGGTCCTCTCTGTGCCGTATAGAAAGCAAATTAGACTTTCCACTCAGGTACAATTAGGGCCAGGGGGGAGTTAGCTTTATAGTTTTATGGGTGGGGGAATGCAGCGGGCGAGAGCCGCTCGAAATAGAGTGGGGGGTGGTGGAGGGCGGAGCCAGTGAGCATGTCAAGCTTATAGTTACTATTATTGAGACACTAAGTGAACATTAGTTTTAATAGCTAAGTAAACTCTTAAAAAATATCTAGATAAAGTAGGGGTGACAAAATGTACATTGTTATGAGCTTTTCCGCACATCCTCAAAATTAAGACAATATAAACTTTCCCATGTGGAGAACAGATAGCTACCTTCCTAAATATATCAACATGATCAAGTAATGAGTACACCTAGAATATAGGGTAGTGATAGGTATTATATAAAGATAGTTGTAGTAGCGATATAGGATCACATAAGCTTTAGCACTAGAGCCTTCTATCAGATCCCTGACTACAGACCTAGAACCATCTCAGAAGTATCTCCTAATATGTAACAAACTAACTAATCTGTTTTATCAATGGTAGATACTGTGGTAATCTTTGATAATGTGTGAGTTATTGGAAATTCTAGCCTTAAGTATTATGAAATCTTAGGTGAGACCCAGACTCAGAGTTAGTAAACCTAGGCAGGTTAATCTTCAAGCTGGGGTTAAGTATGCTATGAGAGGCTTGATTAACTACAACTAAGGAGTACATGCCCACTCAGGTGCTTATTCAGTACTGAATTGGCCAACAAAACATTAAGATTAAAAGCTAGAAGTAATAGTAAATGTAAACATTAAGTATAAAAATATTTTGATTAGCCTGGAATGGAAGTACTCAGGATATATATTAATATATTTACCTCACGTTGCCCAAGATCAGAGTAGATCTTAAGAAAACAAAGAGCTTAAGCACGAGTTGAGTGATTACATATGTAAGATATAGGGCATCTATAAATATCGATATGAGAGCATAATGAGGTTAATCTCAAGGCCTAAACTGTATATCTCTTATATGTCAAGGACAGATCTATCCTCCACAACCTAAAATCAAGTGTAACAGGTATAAATATAAAATAAAACCACTGATATGGAGATTTCCCTGTATGTACAGATAAAATAATGTCCTGAGAAAACTATGTATCCCCAACTTAGACATAAGATATATAATAGTGATTAAGGTAGGTTGTAGTAATTGTTGCTCTCATAGCTCTATGGAGCTGTTATACTCATACTAAATATAAAATGAAAATGATGTGCAGAAAATATCAACAGTATCAGAAAACAGGATCTCATAAAGAAACAATAAGGAGAAGTAAATGCCTGAGCCCAAGTTGCTAATGTAGGCTAGAAACCAATCTAGGTATAACATGCCAATATATATCTAAACAAAAGTACTGTTGCTAACATTAGAATATGTAAGTATTGGAGCCCTAGAAAAAGCAGAGATGCTAACATTTCAATGCAGGTATCGTCATAGAGATATAGCAAGATAGGAGATTTAAAATATTGATGAGCAATGATATAGGAATATGAAACTGCAAATATATTAGGCATTAAGGCATTGTGTCACAGACAACAGAACTGTAAGATGTTAATATGGGGTGTTATCCAGGTTTCGCCAATTTTTAGTCGGATCTAGTGATCACATATCAGATCCTGGTGCCGCATACAAGTGTGTCACGTATATCTCACCCTTCGCCCGCTATTTTTACTCCCATAAACTAACATAGAACCAGCGTCGGCAGTCGGTATCAAATATTCAGCGCAGGGATTTAAGCGCGCAGAATGGAGAAATTATACTCCATTTTCACCTTGCCACACATAGGCAGGCTCAGCAAGCCTAGCGCTGAGTATATAAGTACCGTAACTTCCTGGAAGCCTTAAAACACCTAACGCATGCCCAATATCAACCCCTAATCCACCATCCCCCCACCGCAATAGCTAATAAAATCTATTAACCCCTTATCCGCCATCACCTCACCGCAATAAATACTAAAATGTATTAACCCCTGGGGGCGGAGCTTGCCACAAGATAGAGAAGACGCATATCTTTTAAGCTCTGTGTTCAGAGTCTCATATTGCCCATATTCTGAGAGACTACATTGCTCATTTTATCCCTACTACAGCCCCCAAACTCCCTATTAACTGGGGGACTTGATATTTCAATCCCTGTCACTGGACAAACTGTATATCCAGACTACACTTCCAATAACTGACAGGTCTGCATACTGCACTTGGATGCAACCTATACTAACTGGAGGGCCCTTGCTTGAACGCTTCACACACTCACCTAAGAACGGATCTACTCTGAACTGGGTAAGATGATTTTTATATAAACCGCTCCTTCCGACTCTCCCGACCAGCCTGCAAAGTGTCCATATAGAGGATCATACTACGGCACTTCTAACCCAGTCACCGTCTGTGAAGACTGGGGTCTATAATCGGCGCCCCTAATGTCCGGGTGGCTGAATACCATCTGGCGAGTGCAACATCAGGCCATCCACATGAGCTACCTGAAACAATCTAATGCATCCAGTCCCTCCTGATATTGTGGCCATAACATTGACTGTAGCTATGAAGGCCTGAGGAAATCCGCATGCACAGCTCTGGGGGATATAAAAACTATGTAAAATATCTTACTTGCGAAGGGCTGTGCAACCCACAACTGTCAGTGACGATCTGCAACAAAACCTATTAGTGGGTCTTCTAGACTGGACTGATGCCCTAGAGAATTTTCAAAGTAACCTACTTTTATGATAAAGGAAGAGGAGTAAATTACCTAACTTTCTCTTTTTCACAATGGATATACATGAGACCATTAAGGATCTCCTTGTTGAACTTGAAGTGAAAATGTGCGAGTTTTGACAGCCTAGGCCGATTATTAAGGTCAAGTGAGGTAATGGACGTTGGTGAAATGTTAGGGAATATTCTGATAAAGTAGCTGCAAAAACATTCTTCAAACACTAATACAGAGGTAACTTTGGCCTGGAGTTCGGAAAGAAATAAAAATCCCCAGCATGTTTCAGAGAATTCACTAAATAGGGTCCTGAAACATGGTCAAGCCTTAATCCTCCAAATAAAAAGTGAGCAGCCTGCTAAGAATCTTGTAGCTAAAAGAGTAGTAATTTAGGCTTAAACCTAACACCCTAACATAAACCCTGAGTCTAAACACACATAATCTGCTGCCCCCAACATCGCTGAGGCCTGCCTACAGTTATTAACTCCTAATGTGCCGCTCCCGATATCGCGCTACCTAAATAAAATTATTAACCCCTAATCTGCCGCTCCCGATATCGCAGCCACTATACTACATTTATTAACCCCTAAACCACCAGCCCCCATCATCATAACAAGCTAAATTATTCTATATTAACCCCTAAACCTAACCCTAACGTAACTCTAACCCTAACGTAAACCTAACCCTAACGTAACCCTAAACCTAACCCTAACACCCCCTAACTTTAACATAATAATCATATAGCTAAATTTAATTTACAATTATTAACTAGATAAAACTATTAACCCCTAAACCACCAACCCCCCACATCGCAGCAAGCTAAATTAAACTATATTAACCCTAAACCGAACCCCCCTAACTTTAACATAATTAAATTAGATCTAAATTGAATTTACAATTATTAACTAAATAAACATATTAACCCCTAAACCGCCAGCCCCCCCACATCGCAACAAGCTAAATTAAACTATATTAACCCCTAACCCTAAACCTAACCCCCCTAACTTTAACATAATTAAATTAGATCTAAATTAAATTTACAATTATTAACTAAATAATTCCTATTTAAAACTAAATACATACTTATCTGTGAAATAAAACCTAAGCTAGCTACAATATAACTAATAGTTATATTGTATCTAGCTTAGGTTTTATTTTTATTTCACAGATAAATTTGTATTTATTTTAACTAGGTAGACTAGTTAGTAAATAGTTATTAATTAACTATTTACTAACTACCTAGTTAAAATAAATACAAACCTACCCGTGAAATAAAACCTAACCTGCCTTACACTAAAACCTAACATTACAAAAAATAAAAAACTACCATTACAAAAAAATATAAAAAAACTACCATTACAAAAACAACAACAAAATTTTCCAAAAAAATAAAGATGAATCCTATTCTAATACCCTTAAAAAAACACCCCAAAATAAAAAACCCTACTCTAGAATAAACTACTAAGGGTCCTTAAAAGGGCCTTTTGGGGGGCCCTTTAACGGGCCTTTTGTAGGGCATTGCCCTGAGATAAACAGCTCTTTTGCTAAAAAAAAAAAACACCCCATAAAATATACATCACACAAAATAACAAACAAATTATCAAAAATAAAAAAATGATTCCATAAACCCCCCCCAAAAAAAAAAACTTATCTAGAATAAACTACCAATGGCCCTTAAAAGGTCCTTTTGTAGGGCATTGCCCAAAAGATATCAGCTCTTTTATTGAAAATAATTTACAAAGACCCACTAACATTACAAACCCCCACCCCCCAAACCCACAAAATAAATAAACTATCTAAAAAAACCTAATCTACCCATTGCCATGAAAAGGGCATTTGTATGGGTATTGCCCTTAAAAGGGCATTTAGCTCTTTTACTGCCCAGACCCTAAACTAAAAAATAAAACCCACCCAATAAACCCTTAAAAAATCCTAACACTAACCCCCTGACGATCCACTTACAGTTTTTGAAGTCCCGCTTGAACGATCTTCATCCCGGCGAAGTCTTCATCCAGGCAGCAAGAAGTCTTTATCCAGGCAGCCTCTTCTATCTTCATCCAGCCGGTGAAGTCCATATCCAGACGGAAAGAAGTCTTCATCCAGGTGGCCTCTTCTACCTTCATCCAGCCGGCACAGAGCATGTCCATCTTGAAGACATCCAGGGCAGAGCATCCTCTTCATGCGGTCGCCGCTGTACACTAAATCTTCAATGCAAGGGGCACGATTCAAGATGGTGTCCCTTGCATTCCTATTGGCTGAAAACTTTGAATCAGTCAATAGGAATTAGGGTTGCTAAAATCCTATTGGCTGTTCAAACCTTTAAAGGGCCAATGGTAGTTTATTGTAGGCTAGGGTTTTTTTTTTTATTATTACATTAGGTGTAATTCTTTTTTATTTTTGATAATTTGTTTGTTATTTTTCATAATTTAGTGTTTGTTTTTTGTAATTTAGTTCATTTTTATTTTTTGGAAGTAGATACTTTTTGTAATTTTAAAGTAGTATCTTTTATTGGTAGTTTAGTTTTATTTAATTGGTAGTTAGTTTAATTTTAGTTTAATAGTTATATTAGTTTAATTGTTAGTTTAAATTTTTTTTTTAATTTGACAGGTAAGTTTTAATTTAATTTAAGATAGGGAAATTGTAATTTTAATATAAAGTCAGAGGGTCATTAGGTTTAGGGGTTACTAGTTTAAACTAGTTTATTTTGTTGGAGTGGGCTTTCGGTTTAGGGGTTAATAGTTTATTTTAGTATATTTTGTTGTGGGGGTCTTGCGGTTTAGGGGTTAATAGGTTTATTATAGCGGCGGTGTGGGCGGACGGCAGATTAGGGGTTAATAATATTTAAATAGTGTTTGTGATGCGGGAGGGCAGCGGTTTGGGGGCTAATACATTTATTATAGTGGCGACATAGTCGGGGAGCAGGGGAATAGGGGTTAATACATTTCTTTAGTGGCGGCGATGTTGGGAGCGGCAGATTAGGGGTTAATGAGTTTATGGATGTTTAGTGTACTTTGTAGCAGTTTAGTTATGAGTTTTATGCTACAGCTTTGTAGCGTTACACTCATAACTACTGACTTTAGATGGCAGTACAGATCTTGTCGTTTTAGGCTGTAACTCTCACTTTTAGCCTTACCGCAAAACTTGTAATACCGGTGCTATGGGAATTCCATGAAAAAAATTCATTTTTACAAGTGCGGGACTGACGTTGCGGTACAGGCTAAAAGGTGTGCAGTACAGCTATACTTACAAGACTTGTAATAGCTGCGGTATTTTCAGTGTTAAAAGCCGCAATCTAGCTGATAGTGATTAACTCCTAAACCACCTTTACCTAATAAAGCGATTAACCCCTAAACCACCAAACCCCACATCACAAACTACCTAATTACACTAGTAACCCCTAAACCACCAACACCCCACAATGCAAACTACCTAATTAACCTATTAACCCCCTAAACCGCTAACCCCGCACAGCGCAAAGTATTAAACTAATAACTATGCCCCCTAACCTAACACCCCTGAAATTAACCCCAATTGCAATACACTAAAATAAAATAAAAAATACTACATTTAAAAATAATAAACATTTACAAAAATTAGAACCATTAAAAATTACTTTAAAAACCCTAACATTACTGAAAATAAAAAACCTTACCTTACTCAAAATAAAAAAAAACCTAAAGGTTAAATAAAAAAAATCTAAGATTACAGAAAATAAAAAAAACTAAGATTACAAACTACATTATCCAAAATAACTCAGACAGTGCTATTAGGCGCAGACTGGGTACTCAACAGCAACCCAGCTTGCTGAACAATCCAGCTTGTGTACAGGAATACCTATGGCTCTATCCTTCCAGAACTAGAAAAAGACTGCAAATCGGAGCAGCTCCACAAATCAGGACTGGTGGTGAAACTACACCCAGGGACTTCCACACAGAGCAGAAACAGTCCCAATGTAGATGATTGGTAAAAGGTTGTGAAGTTTATAGTAACGATCAGTAGCAATTCCAATATTGAATAAAAATCAAATTTATTAAAACATTAAAAGTAATAAAAACAGGAACCATAAGGTAGGGCATAAAATAACCCTCCTTATTAACATGCGACGCGTTTCTCAGCAACAGTGCTGTTTCATCAGGCATATAAGGCAAACTGATCATAGGTCTCATATATACACCAAACTTACCAATCATGTCAATTAAAAGTATAACAAACACCTGAGAGTCTCCCTCTAAGGGGTGTGTCCTCAGTAAATTAACCCTTCATTTATAGCATATACTTCACATTTACAATATACTTTATCTCAAATGTAGTTCTAAAGTGTAGATAAAATATACCAGTTATATACAATGTATTTTGTTAATACTCCGGTAAAAACCTTTATCTAAGCTCAAGATGATTTCTGGCGAACCAAGTATATACACCTTAGTAGAGAAATATGTGATATATAAATCAGTGTGCAATCGATATAATATTTTACAACTATGTCAAAGTTGGCTGAAGATAGTGTTAAAGATTTATAATTGGAACTACAATATATATATATACTGTATATATCCCAAAAATTATGTACATACATGTCTTTTTGTCTGTAGTAAACATGTTGATAATAGGAGTGACGTGAGTGAACCTGCTGCCAATAGGATTCCTTTCCGTATAGGGTCGTGTAACTATGTAGCAACGTCATACGCAAAGAGCAAGAGTGAGGGCGTGTAAAAGTATTCTTGATACTATTGGGTTATAATACAGCCATATGCGACCAAGATGGGTGTGCTTCAATTCCGTCTTGCTATTGGTGGACCCACACAGCCTGCAAGCGACACACACATCTTAAATTGCCATCCACTTTTAACCCTCCTACAAATGTTGATTTATTTCAACAATTGGTAATGAATGACTTTGAAAAGATACCACCCAAGACATTCGGTAAGTCTAAATTATGGCCCAATGAACAACAAGCTATTAAAAGTTTAATGAATAATAAAAATCTGGTCATACGCCAAGCCGACAAAGCAGGTGGGATCGTTCTTCAGGTTTATAATGATTATGTGGCTGAGGCAGTCAAGATACTGTGCAATGAAAAGTTTTATCGGAGACTTCATACAGATCAGACTGAGCAATTTAGTAAATTGCTTATTGGGATTTTGGAGGATGGTGGTAGAAAGGGGATCCTCAATAAAAAGGAAAAAAGTTATCTAATGCCTGACCATCCAAGTGTACCTTTCTACTACCATCTCCCAAAGATCCATAAGGACAGTAGAAACCCTCCTGGAAAACCCATTATTGCGGGGATCAATGGTGTCACTGACAGACTTTCGGAATATATAGACATATATCTACAAAAATATGTTATTAATTTATCTTCATATATCCGTGACACCACTGATCTCCTCAATAAACTCAGCACTTTTAGGTGCAAGGGCTCTAATTTATGGCTCACCTGCTACGTAGGAGCTTTGTACTCTAATATCCAGTTTTAAATGATGACATATATATGCCACCGTTGCAGAAAGAATTCTTGATAACAGTAATAGAATTCATCCTTAAGCATAATTATTTTCAGTTTCTGGACGATTTTTATCTGAAGGTCAGGGGTACGGCCATGGGCACCAGGTTCGCGCCCAGTTTTGCCAACCTCTATATGGGGGCCTTTGAAGAGTCTTTCATCTATAACTCTAACTGGGCGCAGAGCCTGGTGTTCTATGGCCGCTACATTGATGACCTGCTTTTTATTTGGGATGGAACCTCACAGGAGGCTGAATTATTTGTGAAACATCTAAACAATAATGATATGGGCCTCACATTTACATGTAATATTCAGCCGCAGAAAATAGAATTTTTGGATGTCCTGTTACAGTGGAAACCTGAGGGCAGTGTCTGTACTTCAACTTTTTTAAAGAAGGTTGATAGCAATAACTTCTTGCATTTTGGTAGTAACCATTTGAGGAGATGCAAGACAAACATTCCCTTCAGTCAATTCAATAGGATCAGGAGAAACGGTAGCACTTTAAAAACCTTTGATGAACAATCACTCATTTTGGTGGAGAGATTTCGGGCAAAAGGATATCCTCCTTCTCTCATTAAGAATAGTCAAGAGAGAGACAGAAATCTGAATAGAACTTCTATGCTCAAAGGTCAAACAAAAACTAAAAATAGGACCACTACACGAGATACTGAAGAGTCTCCTCAACCTAGATTTATAACTCAGTATAATTCCAATCATAGAGCTATAAGAAAGTCATTGACTAAACATTGGCACATCTTACAGAAAGATCCTGTTTTCCAACAGATATTAGAAAATCAACCTATGTTCATGTTTAGGAGGGCACCTACCCTCAAACAAAAGCTTGCCCCGAGTAAGATAGTAATGTCCAAAAAAGTTAAGGGAAAGACATCTAATAACAGATTGTTAGGGATTCATAGATGCGGCCATCCTAGATGCTCTATGTGTAAATATATTGTACCAAGAACAGTTTCCGTCACTGCAAATGTGACAAGAGAGACATTCAGGATAAAAAGCCGCCTTACCTGTAACACATCCTTTGTTATTTATGTATTGTCCTGTAAATGTGGCCTTTAAAATTTAGGCCGCACTACCCGAAAAGTCTGTACGAGATGGAGTGAACACCTGCGAAATGTGAAAAAGAAGCTACTTAACCATAGTGTGCCTAGACATCATGTACAGACACACTATGGAGAACCTTGTAATTATGTCATCACTCCCATTGAACATATTCCATCTTCCCACAAATACAATAGATATATTAAACTAAGACAGAGAGAAACTTTTTGGATCTACAAGTTCCAATCTCTCGTTCCTAAAGGTCTTAATGAAGTAATAGATTCTGCTGATTTTAATTAACTTCAATGGTGCATTGTACACTAGAGTTTATGTTTGTATATACTTCACATTTCTTAATTTGTAGGTTCCTGATAGAGTAATACAATATTTTTCAATATTCATCATTATTTTCACAGTGCTATATACACACATATATTTTCTATTACTTTCTCTATTTGTATACACATTTATTATTATTATTTTGTATATCAACATCATTATATATTAGGTACCATGTACGATACTGCTCATTTTTAATAATATAATATATAAAATCTTATTTGGATCCATTCATGAGCCTGTTACCAATGTCTTAATGTTAGCACCCTGTTTTCTTATACTATATACACATATTACACATAAACACGCCCTTACACACAATTCTATATACTTTGTCCCCTTTTTAGTAGTGTTTGTAGGTTGCATTGGTGCACCTACATAGGTTTAATTTTGACATATTCCTTTTTTGTTCTTCTTATATAGGATTATGAATATTTATACACGCTTTTACTGTTTGACCTTTTATTGTGGTCATGGTATTAGTAACACTTTATAATATTTATTTATGTATTTAATCATTCACTGTGTCATAAACACATTCACTTTATTTTCATATATATATATATTACACTTTATTAATCATTATTAAGATAGGGGCATTTTAATGGATAATTGGTTGAGTTGTATACTTTTTTACTTATTATGTAGTACATCCGATACTGATTGCGACCTAGTTTGTGGAAGTTATATATCTATTTTGGGAGCGAGTTTTCATTTTTGTAGTGACAGTAGGTCATCTCGTCTTGTGTATCATGATGATTGCTTTTGTTTTGTTTGGGTTGATATTGGATGGCATTTGTTTTTTTTTGGACATTTGCCTCTTCTCATGTATATTTGTATTTCTGCTCCCGCGGTGAGCCGGGTGTCGCTTACAGGCTATGTGGGTCCACCAATAGCAAAACGGAATTGAAGCACACCTATCTTGGTCGCATATGGCTGTATTATAACCCAATAGTATCAAGAATACTTTTACACGCCCTCACTCTTGCTCTTTGCGTATGACGTTGCTACATAGTTACACGACCCTATACGGAAAGGAATCCTATTGGCAGCAGGTGCACTCACGTCACTCCTACTATCAACATGTTTACTACGGACAAAAAGACATGTATGTACATAATTTTTGGTATATATATATATATATATATATATATATATATACATATTTTAGTTCCAATTATAAATCTTTAACACTATCTTCAGCCAACTTTGACATAGTTGTAAAATATTATATCGATTGCACACTGATTTATATATATACACGTATATACACATCATAGGCCTTTCAATTCAAACACCTTGTGATATACTATATACCATTGAACTTTTATCTGATAGTGTATATATGAGTGTAACAGTTTATTTTAATGTATTTAATTTATTTTAATGTAGGTCTCCACTCGTCAAACCCGTTGCGCTCATTTCATTTGCATTTGAACAAACACATTTACTTTCAACTTGTAATTGTAATTGCAATATCGCACCCATGCAAACATTAGCGTTCCACTTGTCATCTAGCCCTTTGTGTTTAGTTTTAACATTGTGATTGCACTGTACCAAACCTGTTCTGTATTAATAATGTATTACAGTGCAGCCCCAATATTCAAAGTAAATTTGTTCAGTGCTGTGTAAACTTTGATATATTTCTAAGATTGCAAACTAACTGTATCAAACGTGTTATAAAAAATTAAAATGATAGGCCAAATGCCAAGACAGAAAATTAGCTCATTGATTAAATATTTGCAGATGCATACTTAATTTTACATTCCCAAACAATATTTGACTTTTTGTTCTAGTCCTAGACTATTCCAGACTGAATTATTTACTTACAGATCAAATTGAGTAACCCCTTAATAACTGATGTTTTAATCAAACATAGCTTGATCGTACCATGATGCCAGCTAAAAAGACCAAGGCCTAGATTGCAAGAAGAGTGGTACTGATAGTGCAGGCCCACGCTCAGAATAGAGCACAATTTGGTATTACAAGTCCATGGTAAAATAGAATCACCAGAGAATGTTTAGCACAACCAACTTCTCTTTAGCGATCCTTATGTTTTTAATGGATAGCACTGCCACACTAAACATTGCTTTGAGTTATGTGTTGCACTCTGACTAAAAAAAATAGAGCTACCAGAGACCTGAAGTAAAGTGCTAGAGCTAGACTAAAAGTATAATAAAACAAAAGTAAAATATATTAAATGATTACACTCATATATATACACACATACAAATATACTGACAAGCACCACTCTTTTTTCATGTCTTCGTCTACTTTGGAATACGTTACTGGGAGGCTAATACGCTAATACTCGTTACAGTTATACTGAATGGAGCAAGCGGTTAGCGTCTCCCTAGGCACTCTCCCTCTTCACATAACAATGTGGTTGAATGGTAGAGAGTTTCAATGCTGAATACTATTATAAGAGTTGGTTTATCTTCGTGACTTTTTGGAGTTTCACTCAATCATAAGGCTGATCCACCCAGCACTTGTTTGCAGGTTTTTTTTTCCTTCTCACCTGGCATTTCATACTGACCTGACGTCATTCTCTGATGACTCATATGTTCCACTAGACTTTTTGCTTAATTTTTTCATGTTTATTTATCTGAATTAGTGGAACCCAATTTAATATTATAAAACCATGTATTTTTGATTAATTTTATACCACAGGCATTAAATTAAGTCGATATAATACTATTATGGAGAATATACAAGAAATAGAAACCCTATTATTTAAGAGATTGATGAGCACAATTTAGATCTCTTGGATTTGGAGGATGTGTTCAACCAATATTCCCCTAAAACGAAATTGGGAGACCTTTTTCAGGATTTTGAATATTTAAAATTAAAGAAACATAAATTGAAATGGGATAAATAGATTTTATCCAAGTACCTGGCACTAAAAATGATTCACATGGGTTTGAGGTTAAACAAATTTCCCACATATGACATTAAAGATGAGTCATTTATTGTCTGTTGGAACCAAGCCTTTACAGACTGTTCATTGACCTTAATTTCTTTGTTTATAGAGTAAAAAGATATATTGTTGAATGATGTTAAACTTAAGATTGCCAACATACAATCTGATATGAATAAGTTTAGACAATGTGAATATTACTCTCAATTTGAGAGTACTATGGAAGAATCTAAGAAACTGGTAATTCAGATAAAACACTCAAAATTTCTGAAAGATCAGAAAGATTATTCTCTTGGGGTGTTCTATGTTTGGTGGCGGCACCAAATAAATAAATCCTTGTCCAATTTGGGGACCCAAGACAAACCAACTGGGAGACAGCCTAGAAACAGAAGACAACCCAACAGGAATAATAGACAAACTACACATGAACATGTGTCCGAACCAGTTAAGAAAGTGACCTTTTCTGACTCTGATGTAGATAATACTGATGAGGATAGATTTGCCTCTAGCTTTGAGGGTGCTTCAGGAGATGACCTGGTTTCTGAAGGGGAAGAGCAGCACTATGACATGGGGGCACACTTACCACTCACTAGTGGGACCCAAAGTAAGGGTATACTGAAAGGTCCCTGTGTACAAGGAGCGAGACCAAAGACTAGTAGGTTTGGCTCATGTGTTGAACCTTCAGCTTCTACCAGTGTAAAACCTAGAGGCCACCCTAACTATCAAAAATACAATTCCAACATGCAGGTTTTTCCCGGGGCCCCCAAACCAATTTCAAGGAGGAGGGGAAGAAAACCATGGAGACCACAGATGTAGAGATGGGGAAAAAGAACCCCCCAAGTACATGTTGAGAGGAAGAACATGAAATAAAAGAAATACCAGTAAACATGGTGATTAATATATCCTCATATCCTTTAACTGGTGAGACTAAAGTGTTGAATTATGGGCTAGGTTTTGTTCTATTGAGAAGTTTTGACTTGTTTCAGACTAGTCTCGATGTAAACAAACTAGTGAGGGATTTGGCTCTTCAGAAATTATTTTCTGATAACGGTATAACAGAACACAGGGGGAATAAATCAGAACCCACCAGCTGTTGGGATCTATAATGATATGACTTTGAAGATACCTGTGCCTTGGTATCCATAGAAGAATTGCATAGTTTGGGGAGAGAAAATTAAGACTCTCAAGTTAAAGTAATAAAACCTAACTTAAGGCCCAAATCCACCTTTTACCCTCTTCAAGCTAGGGGTAGGTCTCTAGAAGTTTTTCTATCAAAGAGTTGTAGAGGATTTAACTGAACTTTCCAAATCTGTTTACATTGGTCCAATTACTTTATCTGTTAAATAAAAGGAGGCACTAGTTAGTCTGCGGGACAATGACCACATAGTGGTCACACAGTCAGACAAGGGTGGGAGCGTGGTAGTAATGGATAAGCCAGTTATATAGATGAAGCTTATATAGATGAAGCATTAAGACAGCTGAGTGATACTGAAACCTATATGCCCCTACCCAGAGATCCTACTGCAAGATTTAATAGAGACCTTAGACATCTTTTAAGATGAGGTGGTTGAGATAGGACACATCGATCAATCTACTGCAGACCATCTATTGGCTAGTAATTCAGTGATTCACATATATCACCACCTCCTCAAGGTGCATAAGAGTCTTGATAATGTGAAAGGCAGGCCAATAGTAGCCGGTATTGGTTCACATCTTGAGCCCTGTCTAAATTGGCAGGTACGTTTTTGCAACCCCTTGTTCATAGGTTACCCAGCAATATTAGGGACATGACCCAAGCTTTACAGGTTATGGAAAATATCCTATGGAAGGAGGAGTACAGTTGGCTGACTGTGGATGTTGTTTCACTGTACTCCTCTACCCCATATCTACAGGGTCTTTTGGCCATTTTTTGAACCTGTATACTAACTTGACTTCTGAAATAAAGGATTTTGTCATTGGAGTGGTTAAATTCCTGTTAGAGAATAATTCCTTTATGTTTCAGGGACGCTACTACCTCCAGAGGCATGTTACTGCCATGGGAGCTAAATTTGCTCCCTCTTATGCCCAACTTTTTATGGCTTGGTGGGAGAGGGTCCACATCTATGGAGGTAGTGGTGCACCCTCAGCATATGTTATCAAATTTGTATGGTACATTGATAACCTTCTCATTGTTTGTTCTTCAGATTCAAGAATGACTAAGAACTTTGTGGATGACCTTAACATAAATGACTTGGGTCTTCAGTTTACGTATGAGTGGCAGAAGGATAACATCAAGTTTTTTAATGTTTCCCACTATATTTGGATGGTACTGTGCTCTCTGCTCTGTTCAGAAAGCCCATTTCAGGGAACAGCCTATTACATGCCCATAGCAGCCACCCTATGCATGTTTTAAGGGCATAGCAAAAGGACAATTCATGTGGGCTAGACACAACTGCACCCTGGAGAGGTCCTTTCGGGAAGAGAGCAGAGATCGGAGGGATAGGCTTAGGAAAAGAGGATATTCCCAGAGAGTAGTTGACAAAGTGTTCTTTGAAGTGCAACATATGGATAGGAAATCCTTACTGACAGATAAGTCTAGTAGTCGTCTAAATAATATGGCATTTGATCAGTAAAAACCTAAGTTTGTCACATCATATTCCAAACAGTATGGGCAAGTTTGTAAGATAATCAATAAAAATCTACCCATTCTAATGGGTGATAAGAAGTTGAGGCAAACTGTGGAGAAGGGCTGTATGTTTGTGCCAATATTTTGGCTCCCAGTCTCCTGAAAGAAAAATGTCATGGTTACACATTGATGGAACTTATAAGTGTGGTAGGAGGATTTGTACCTCTTGTAACTATGTCTATGTATCTGAGCATTTCAATTCAAGGCCGTCAAGCGAGGTGTTTTAAACCAAAGGGTGTATCAAATGTAAAAGTGCCTTTGTAATATACCTGATTGAATGTACCATATGTTTAAGGCAATATGTAGGAAGAACAAGTATCAGGGAGCATTGGAATTCATATCAGGGAGCATGTATCTTACATCTCTGGGGATAGAGCATCTTCAGCTCTTTCTACACATTTTATAGAGAAACACCATAAAAATGTCAGTACCTTTAGGTGGCAAGACATTGAGCAGGAAAAAAAACACCAAGAGGGGGTGATAAGCTCTCTATAGTATGCAGGCAAGCAATCTTTTGGATTTTAAGTTAAAGAGCTTGATATCACAAGGTTTGTCAGGAGAAAGAATTCTGAGGTTCCAGAAGGGGTAATGCCAGGTAAAAATAGATCTACATGTTACTGTTCTTTTGCTCTGTAAGGATATGGGTTAACTCCATCTGCAATGCTTATTAGATATATGTGCTCTTCTTATTCATTAATATACCTATTGAAGATGTTATTCCAGTGTATAAGATTTCTAGCAAGTTTGGCACATTAACACTGTTTATATGTATTGTCTCGATGTGTTAGGCTCCTTTTCCTTGTAATCTAGCCAGCTATGGATTAATGTCATGTGCAGTATTTTTCAGATATATGTGCGCTTTTTATTTACTAATAACAATATACTTAGTGAAGATACTAAAAACAGCAAGATCCTAGAATCTGCTTATAAAAGAGCGCCACACGTGGTATATAAAAAATATTCAGTGATATGTATTCTGTGATGTGTAACCAAAATATACTTAAAAGTATTTTAAAGTATATTGTATAATAAGAATAATATTATCCAGAAATGTATATAAATAAATAAATACCAATATATATAAAAATCAATATAAATATAACAAATGTAAATATGAAAATAAAACTATATAAACTTATTTCAATTCATATATCTACATATATATATCCACACAAATCCAAAAAATGTTTTCATACATAGATATCCAAATGCTAATATTTGATAGCACCCAAAAAAAGGATATGTAGTGTGCATAAATCTCCAATCCGTTTCTATTTCAGTCCACACTGCAGCTTCCTGTGAAAACACACCGGCAGAATAGGGTGGTGCTGGATAACAAGCAAACAGAGAAAAAAGAACAGGAGCACAAGGGACTGATCTAAGCGTAGTAATGTTAGAAAGCAATATTTAATAAATGTTTGTACAAAAACTCACTCACACTTTTTACCCTCAAACATATGAGGTATGATACAGGCACAATTGTAAGGGGACCGACAGTCTGGCTCAGTACGAACCCCTGGTGTTAGTGTCTCTTTCCAATCACATTTCGTCAGGACTGCAGCTGCAAGCCAAGCTGTGCTGTAATTTCCAGTTTGTCCGTAGTCACTGTCACAGGTTAGTGTTCAAATGTCACAGGTTAGAGTTCAGCTGTCCCAGTCTTTTTACCAAAGTGTCCTTTTTCACAAGTCCAGAAAGGCACAAAAAACACGCTTGTTCGCCAGTTATCAGACTTACACAAGCACTCACAAGCCGGCTAGAGTGCTGTGGGTCTGATTGCTCCAAGCGTGCGTCAATGTGGGCGTGGCCTAACACATTTCATGGGGCTCCTCCCCACTTCATCAGAGGCATGCCCACATACCTAAAACATGACTATTTATACGATATCCATAATATCTGAATCGCGAATTATAGGAACAATTAACCTACGTGGAAGTTTACTTTCAGAACCATCCTCTCTATCAGTTACAGTTATAACCTAAAATACCCTAATATTGTTTGGAAAACTGCTATATACATATGTTTCGTCTGCTAGCCTCTTATATATCTTATTCCCTCACTGAAAGTAACTTACTATCTGTATTTGTAAACATTCTATTTGATTACACAATAGTAATACAAAAACAACCTAAAACATCTTAAAATATTTCAAAAGATATTTTATATTAAAAACTTTTACATTTAATTTTTAGTTTTTAATTACTTGCCAATTTTTGAAAAACATTTGAATACATACATAGAATAAATAAATAAATAAATGAATAGATAAACAATTTATACAGTCTGTATATATGAATTTATATGAATTTATATTTATACATTCTATCTCTGGAATATTTCATTATATAAGATATTAGATATTACATAAAAAAAAACATATTCATAAAATTGTGTATATATATTTGTTTCAATAAAAGGTTAAACATGTATCATATATGTGTATATATACACCCTTACTGGGCATTTATACACCAAAAAGGACCCTCTTAGTAAGCACTGATACACCATTATTTTCCCTTGTATTATTTTATTGTATAATTACTCTCTTTTTGTTTATATTTCTATTTCTATTTTTATTACACTTTCTACCTTTATTGCTGATCCCATACTTCTTAACCATATGACCTAGGAACCTCTTAAAAATAACGGTTTGGGGATAGCTGCAGTATATTATTTTTTTGATAAAGCAAAGATCATTAATGAAGATCATCGTGACTTTGTAAAAAGAGGTATTAATTTCATCTTAACAAATAATTTTTTCCTTTTTGAAGACAAATATTTCCTACAAACCACTGGTACCGCAATGGGCACCAAGTTTGCGCCAGATTTTGCCAATTTATACATGGGGTGGTGGGAGGATCTGTTTGTCTTCAATAATAGGAATCCCTTTGCAAATAAGATAATTGAATGGTTCAGATATATAGACAATATTTTGGTTATCTGGCAAGGGAAGGTAGAGGAGGCAGAGGAGTTAGTGCGGTATGTGAATTTAAATACCCTGAACCTTACTTTTACATACACCATTGATAAAGATAAGGTCACTTTCCTAGATCTGGAACTGACACATAGGGGGAACGAAATAGTAACTAAACTATTTAGGAAGGAGACCGATACTAACGGTTACCTGCATGCACAAAGCAGTCATCACGCAAAATGGCTAAAAAATATCCCCTATGGCCAGTTTCAGAGAGCAAGATGGAACTGCACAAATGTAGAAGCATACGAAAAGGAAGCAGATGTTATACAGAAAAGATTTATGGCCAAAGAATATCCTGTTGAACTGATAACAAAAGCATGAGAGAGGGCTAGGAAAATAGAAAATGACTCATCTCTACAGGGAGCGAAACAGGAAAAAAGGAAGAGTAACAATAATAACAATAATAAGGTAAATTTTATTACAAAATATAATAGTGCATATAAAAATATTGAAAAAGCGCTGAATAAATATTGGCCTATACTCCTACAAGATCCTCTGCTAAAAGATATTATTCCAAGAAAGAGTAGGGTTGTATATAGGAAAATCCAATCAATAAAGAATATGGTGGCCCGAGTAAACTTAGGAAAAAAGAAAGTGGATCTAATTGGCTGAGACAACATACCAAAGGCTTTTTTAAATGTGGGAGAAGAGGGTGTACTTGCTGTACACACATGCACCCTGAAAATAAATATTTTTACTCTAGCAAAGATGGTAAGAAACACGATATACCAGAAATAATGAACTGTAAGTCTAACCATGTGGTCTACCTCTTAGAATGTTTGTGTGGGAAAATGTACGTGGGAAGAATGAAAAGGAAAGTGAAATATAGGTTAACTGAACATCTGAGAAATATAGATGTAGGACTCACTACCCATGGAGTATCAGCACATTTTTAGAAGCACATGGGAGAGACAGTAGTGACTTAAAAATAAAAGCAATTGAACACATAAAGAGAGACGAAAGAGGCCGTGATCGCCTAAGGTCTTTGAGACAACGAGAGACATACTGGATTCATGCATTGGGTACTCTTGAACCATATGGAATGAATAGAGAGGTTGACTTAGCAGCCTTCATTGAGTCCTAGTGCATGTCTCCAAGATTGTGTGTTTGGAGTCTCTGCTTCCACAATCACATATCTGGTTTGGATAAAATGACAGTTGTATTATGTACACATAACCATTTCTTTTTTTCCCATATAAAGTAATATTATTTTTAAGAGTGGTACCTAGGTCATATAGTTAAGAAGTATGGGATCAGCAATAAAGGTAGAAAGTGTAATAAAAATAGAAATAGAAATATAAACAAAAAGAGAGTAATTATACAATAAAGTAATACAAGGGAAAATAATGGTGTATCAGTGCTTACTAAAAGGGTCCTTTTTGGTGTATAAATGCCCAGTAAGGGTATATATACACAATTTTATGAATATGTTGTTTTTTTATGTAATATCTAATATCTTATATAATGGAATATTCCAGAGATAGAATGTATAAATATAAATTCATATAAATTCATATATACAGACTGTATAAATTGTTTATTTATTCATTTATTTATTTATTCTATGTATGTATTCAAATGTTTTTAAAAAATTGGCAAGTAATTAAAAACTAAAAATTAAATGTATAAGTTTTTAATATAAAATATCTTTTTAAATATTTTGAGACGTTTTAGGTTGTTTTTGTACTGCTATTGTGTAATCAAATAGAATGTTTACAAATACAGATAGTAAGTTACTTTCAGTGAGGGAATAAGATATATAATAGGCTAGCAGATGAAACATATGTATATAGCAGTTTTCCAAACAATATTAGGGTATTTTAGGTTAAGAACTGTAACTGATAGAGAGGATGGTTCTGAGAGTAAACTTCCACGTAGGTTAATTGTTCCTATAATTCGCCATTCAGATATTATGGATATCGTATAAATAGTCATGTTTTAGATATGTGGGCATGCCTCTGACGAAGTGGGGAGGATCCCCACGAAATGCATTAAGCCACGCCCACATCGACGCACGCTTGGAGCAATCAGACCCACAGCACTCTAGCCAGCTTGTGAGTGCTTGTGTAAGTCTGATAATTGGCGAACAAGCATGTTTTTTGTGCCTTTCTGGACTTGTGAAAAAGGACACTTTGGTAAAAAGACTTGGGGACAGCTGAACTCTAACCTGTGACATTTGAACACTAACCTGTGACAGTGACTACAGACAAACTGGAAATTACAGCACAGCTGCAGTCCTGATGAAAAGTGATTGGAAAGAGACACTAACACCAGGGGTTCGTGCTGAGCCAGGCTGTTGGTCCCCTTACGATTGTGCCTGTATTATACCTCATATGTTTGAGGGTAAAAAGTGTGAGTGAGTTTTTGTACAAACATTTATTAAATATTGCTTTTTAACATTACTACGCTTAGATCAGTCCCTTGCGCTCCTGTTCTTTTTTCTCTGTTTGTTTGTTATCCAGCATACCTATTGAAGATGTTACTCTAGTATATATTTTGTACGAGACTCTTATACATTAAAACTGTTTACATGTATTGTCCCAATGTGTTAAGCACTTTTCTTTCTCCTTGTAATATAGCCATTTAAGGGTTAATTCCTCCTGGCCTATTTATTCTTAACCTATCAGGAACTGTTTTAAACTGTTTAAAGAGCCACTGCAGATGCTCACAATTAGTCTATGATTACGGTCTATATGACTGAAACCGGTCAGACATTTTCTGTGGCCATGGAATGTTTATATTTCCTGTTGTTTTAATTGATAAGCAATAACGTGATGTTTTCATCTTTATTATTGGAGGCTATTCCTTCTTCATCTACTGTTTGCAAGATGACCGCCTTCTGATGGGAAGTTTAGAACATGCAATCTTACTTACAGTTCAGTATAATCCAGCAGTATCTTAACTCAGACAAGTACCACAGCAGAGATTTGTGAATCCTTCATGCTTTAATGTTGCAGGAGAAAGAATTCTGAGGTTCCGGAAGTGGTAATGCCAGGTAAAAAGAATTTTCCTCTACAAAGCTATTAGCATAGTTCTAGTTCTATCATAGTTCTAGCAAATTTTACATACACTGAATAAACTAAAATGGAGGCAGGAAGTGACCTCAAAAAGTCAGAGGTAGAACCGAGAAATATACATAGAGGGAGCACAAGAGCTAAAATAGTACATATGAAAATATGGACAGAACACTCCCCGTCTGGTATCTGTAGACAAGACTATAAAAATCAAATAATAAACAATAAACATACAAATGTTGATTGAAGCCTCTTTATCCATGAGACCTGCAAGACAAAATAAGAGAGAGAGAGAAAAACATACAAAATGCAATTGCAAATTTAAGTCCATGCTATTTTCACATGAGTATTCTTGAATAGTAGTACTGTCCCCTGTAGTCATCTCTCTGTTATTATCATTACAAATTGTCAACCAGTGTCTATGAGTGTAATCTATTTCACAGTCCATGTGAAATAGAAGTACAACTTCTGTAATCCAAGACCAGGTACACTGGTAAGAAGTGTAGTAGCTTGAAGGTGGTTCTCTTTATCAGGTCCCACAAACTCAAATGTATTACTGGTTGATGATGTATCTGTAGAGTGTAACAAGAATGCTGATCCTGTCAACCATGTAAATTTCATGAATTGTGCTGAAATTAATGACCTGGTTGCAAGATCTGCAGTATTTTTGTCAATAGGGACGTAATGCCATTGCTCTGGTTTTGCAGATCTCCTGGTGCATTCTACTCTTTTGCTGACATATACATAGTATCTTCTTCTTAGGTTTTTTATGTATCCCAACACCACTTTGCTGTCTGTGTAGACGTTAACAGCATCAGGTTTGATGTCTATTTCACTTAGTATAAGATCAGCTATTTTGACTGGGCATTCTTGAATTAAATTCTTTAACTTCTCACTTTATATTCCCTGAATGGAAGGTGCAACACCTGTCTTTTGTACAAAAAAATGATTTCTTTGAATTCTTGAACCTTGAAGTTTCTTTTTCATGTCCTGGAGAAGTCACCACCTACTGATTTAATTTGGTTAAAGAGAAACTTGGATCATTTCTTGTCTTTGCTATATCTTGGATGAACTTACTGAAAAAGGAAACGGGAGGGAATGATACATTATTCTCTTGTTTGTATCTTGATCCTTGTGTTGCTCATTTATCTTGAAGAGCATGAGGTAACTTCACCACAATTAGATTCACGCCTTGTGCAGTATCACAATAACTCAATCCTGATAGACCTGGATCTGCTTTAGCTGCTTCTAGTTCCAGCAGAAGATCACTTAACTCTTGTAGCTTTTTATTGTCCCTAACTGTGACCTTTGAGAATTTTTGTATTTTCTTAAAAAGGGCATTTTCAATTACTTCTGGACTACCATAGGTCTGATCCAAATGTTCCCAAAACATTTTTAAACCTGCAACTTGGTTGCCTACATGGACAGCTCTAAGCCTCTTGACACATTCTGCAGATTTAGCACCTAACCACTTTACCAGCAGATCAAGATCTTCTCTAGCAGAAATACCTAAATCTTCAACAGCAGTCTTGAATGTAGACTTCCAAGATCTGTAGTTCTTTGGCAAGTCATCAAAATTTTGTAAGACTTGTATTAGTAAGCTCACGTCGAATCATATACCTTGCAAACTCAGACATCTCAGCTTATAGATGAATAGGTAGTACTTCTACATTTAGCAGAACGAATTGTTGGAGCAGCATGCATTGATCTGGATTCTAGCAAGTCTGCAATCCTGCTTTCAACAGTTGCTAATGTGCTTTGCACTAACTTCTGCTGTAGATTAGATTAATTAAACTGGGTTTGAATTTGCACAGTTTTCTCAATATTAGTTTTTGATAGAAGATTAAAATATTTGCATGACAACCTTTCATAATTTTTATAACAAGCATTAAGTCTGTCAGCAATCTTATTTAACTGTTCTCTGTCATCAGGAGTTTCATTAGTTAAAGACAAACATTTTATAACCTTCTTCCAGATTTCATCCAATGCATTCACTAATTCATCTTTCTCACTTTGATAACTTTGTATGACTGTCTCAGTGGGTTTTATTGTACGCTGTGGTCTAATGTTCTCCTTTTTCTCCTGTGACAGTGTAGTTTGTATTGCAAGTTCCTTTTCAGTCATTTTAAATCCCTAGTTGTTGAGAGCTATTTTTAACTGCAGTAGTAAATTTCTCTGAGGAAAACAGTTTATAAAAGTTTAGTTTACACTTCTCTGCTGCAGATTATCTTGTGTGAGACAGTGCAGATGCTTAATGGACACTTGTTAAAAGCAGAAACATTTACTGAGCTGTGTGCAACAAGTAAGTTTATGTAACTTCTTATTTATATAAAGTCTTTAAATTACACACTAAGCTGTGCTCGGTTTCACAAACATGAGAGTCTTTCTATTGAAGATTAATAACTCTTAAGGTATTCTTTTTACTATTCTGACTGCATCTACTGTTTGCAAGATGACTGCCTTCTGATGGGAAGTTTAGAACATGCAATCTTACTTACAGTTTAGTAGAACTGAGAAGTAGCCTAACTCAAACAAGTACCACAGCAGAGATTTGTGAAACCGTCATGCTTTATTGTTGCAGGAGAAATAACTTTACACACACTGAATAAACTAAAATGGAGGCAGGGAGGGACCTCAAAAGGTCAAATATACACAAAAATGAATACAATAATAAAACAGAACATTAGAGGGAGCACAAGAACTAAAATAGCACTTAAATATGTACATATGAAAATATAGACAGAACCCTCCCTACAACTCTCCCTCCTTCTACTGCTCACACCAAACTTCACAGAAGCATTATGTGCTTTTTGTTGGGGTACCACAAGGTCCCCTCCTCTTCTCAATCTACAGGTCATCATTAGGTTCCCTAATAAAGTCCTATGGGTTCAAATATCATTAGTATGCCAACAACACCCAAATCTACTTCTCTGCACCAGATCTATCTTCTTCCTTGCTAACCCATGTCACTAACTGTCTTTCTCCCATCTCTTCCTGGTTGTCCTCTCACTACCTCAAGCTAAATCTCTCCAAAACTGAGCTCCCCCTTCTTCCAAAATATCCTACCCCAATCTCTCTATAACTGTCAGCAACTCCATCATTACCCCTACCCCGCATGCCCGCTGTCTTGACATACTTGACTCAGATCTTTCTTTCACTCCTCACATGCAGTCCTTGGCTAAAGCCTGCTGATTCCACCTTAAAAACATCTCTAAAATTAGTAATTTCCTTACACAAGACACAACTAAGATTTTAATCCACTCTCTCATCCTTTCCCACCTCAGCTTCTGCAATTCAGTCCTCTCTGATCTCCCTAGCTGCCGCCTAGCTCCTTTTCAATCCATAATGAATGCCTCTGCCAGGCTCATCTTCCTTACACGTCGCTCTTCATCTACTGCACCTCTCTGCCAATCCCTTCACTGGCTTCCTCTTGCCTCCAGGATTAAACACAAAATTCTCACTCTGACATACAAAGCCCTCCACTGCACTGCTCCCTTGTCTCCAAATACTCTCACTCCTGTCCCCTTCACTCTGCTTATGACCTCCTACTCTCCTACTCTCTTGTTACCTCTTCACATTCCCATTTACAAGACTTCTCCAGACTGGCTCCCATGTTGTGGAACTCTGTCTCACTCCACAAGACTCTCCCATAGTTTTGAAAGCTTCAAGCGCTCCCTAAAGACTCTACTGTTCAGGGATGCATACAACCTACACTAACCTTTCTTTATACCAGTTTCTCTCCTCCATTGCTATCCCCTTGAACCCCCCTTAGCATGTAAGCCTAAGAACCCAGCTATTTGTAGATCACCTTCTTAAGAGCTGACTACAACAGTGCAACTCTAGGCAGGGCCCTCTACCCATTTGATTCCTATAAATGTTTCCTTGAATACCGCCTATGTTTATAGCGCTGCAGAATCTGTTGGTGCGCTACAAAGAACTGATAATAATAAAAATGGAGATATTGAAGATTAAATAATTACACTTTCATATAGTCAATAACATTGTATATTCCACACTCTATACATAGGTGCACAGGTAAGCCTATGTCTACAATTTTGCCATTATTATTATTCACTTATTTCTTTTTTTTCCTTTACTTTCTTCTTTTTTTACTATTTTATATAATTTTATATATAATTTTATAATTTACATAATTTCACATATTGATTCCATGGTGATATACAGTATGTCAGTATATGCTCTATGTAAAACTATCGGCTAGATTTAGAGTTTGGCGTTAGCCGTCAAAAGAAGCATTAAGGGGTCCTAACACTGCTTTTGGCCGGCCGCTGGTATTTAGAGTCAGGCAGGAAAGGGTCTAACGCTCACTTCCCTACCGCGATTCCAGGCTACCGCAGATCCCCTTACGCCAATCGCGTATCCTATCTTTTCGATGGGATCTGCCTAACGCTGGTATTTGGAGTCTTGGGAGAAGTGAGCAGTAGACCCTCTACCGACAAGACTCCTAACGCCAAAAAAGTCAGTAGTTAAGAGCTTTATGGGCTAACGCCGGAATATAAAGCTCTTAACTACTGTGCTACAAAGTACACTAACACCCATAAACTACCTATGTACCCCTAAACTGAGGCCCCCCACATCGCCGCCACTCTAATAAAAATTTTTAACCCCTAATCTGCCGACCGGACATCGCCGCCACCTACGTTATACTTATGGACCCCTAATCTGCTGCCCCTAACATCGCCGACCCCTATATTATATTTATTAACCCCTAATCTGCCCCCCCCAATGTAACCGCTACCTAACTACACTTATTAACCCCTAATCTGCCGACCGGACCTCGCCGCCACTATAATAAATGTATTAACCACTAAACCGCCGCACTCCCATCTCGCAAACACTAGAATAAATTGTATTAACCCCTAATTTGCCATCCCTAACATCGCCGCCACCTACCTACAGCCAATAGAATTCCGATCAGCCAATAGAATGCGATTGAACTTGAATCTGATTGGCTGATTGAATCAGCCAATCAGATTTTTCCTACCTTAACTCCGATTGGCTGATAGAACCCTATCAGCCAATCGAAATTCGAGGGACGCCATCTTGGATGACGTCATTTAAAGGAACCTTCGTTCGGCGAGTAGGCGTCAGTTGAAGAGGATGGATCCGCATCGGCTGGGAAGAAGATGGCTCCTCTCCGGATGGATGAAGATAGAAGATACCGCTTGGATGAAGATGTCTGCCGGTCCAGATATAATCTTCTGCCCGGATAGGATGAAGACTTCTGCCGGTCTGGATGTCCTCTTCTGCCCCATCGGATGAAGACTTTGGCCCGGCTGGGTGAAGACGACTCAAGGTAGGGAGATCTTCAGGGGGGTAGTGTTAGGTTTATTTAAGGGGGGTTTGGGTGGGTTAGAGTAGGGGTATGTGGGTGGTGGGTTTTAATGTTGGGGGGTTGTATTTTTTTTACAGGCAAAAGAGCTGATTACTTTGGGGCATGCCCCGCAAAAAGCTCTTTTAAGGAAAAGAGCTGATTACTTTGTAATGTAGAATAGGGTAGGGACTTTTATTATTTTTTATTATTATTATTTTGTTTCGGGGCTTAGATTAGGTGTAATTAGTTTAAAATTCTTGTAATATTTTTTTCTTTTCTGTAATTTTGTGTTTTTTTTTTTTAGTTTAGTTTATTTAATTGTATTTAATTGAAGGTATTGGTAGCTAATTTATTTAATTAATTTAATGATAGTGTAGTATTAGGTTTAATTGTAACTTAGGTTAGGATTTATTTTACAGGTAATTTTGTAATTATTTTAACTAGGTAGCTATTAAATAGTTAATAACTATTTAATAGCTATTGTACCTAGTTAAAATAAATACAAAGTTGCCTGTAAAATAAATATAAATCCTAAAATAGCTACAATATAATTATTCATTATATTGTAGCTATATTAGGGTTTATTTTACAGGTAAGTATTTAGTTTTAAATAGGAATACTTTAGTTAATAAGAGTTAATTTATTTCATTAGATTAAAATTATATTTTACTTAGGGGGGTGTTAGGGTTAGGGTTAGACTTAGCTTTAGGGGTTAATACATTTATTATAGTAGCGGTGAGGTCCGGTCGGCAGATTAGGGGTTAATACTTGAAGTTAGGTGGCGGAGACGTGGGGGGGGGCAGATTAGGGGTTAATAAATATTATGTAGGTGTCGGCGATGTTGGGGGCAGCAGATTAGGGGTTCATAGGGATAATGTAGGTGGCAGCGGTGTCCGGAGCGGCAGATTAGGGGTTAATTGTGTAATGCAGGTATCAGCGATAGCGGGGTTGGCAGATTAGGGGTTAATAAGTTTAATATTAGGGGTGTTTAGACTCGGGGTTCATGTTAGGGTGTTAGGTGCAGACTTAGAAAGTGTTTCCCCATAGGTTTTTTTTCAGCCCAAACTGCCCCATTGTTTCCTATGGGGGAATCATGCACAAGCACGTTTTTCTAGATTACCGCTACCGTAAGCAACTCTGGTATTGAGGGTTGAAGTGTCGGTTAATTCGTCTCAACGCTCCCTTTTTGGAGCCTAACACAGCCCTTCAGACAACTCTAAATACCAGTGTTGTTTGGAAGCAGCTGTAGGAAAAAAAGCTGCGTTAGCTACGCGGGTCTTTACCGACAAAACTCTAAATCTAGCCGTATATATTTCCCCTGTCTCTTCTACACTGGACACTGTCTGCCTCTGTAACCTAAACCACCTCATGAATTTTACGACATCCCTTCCTCTTCCTGCACTCAACCTCTGTAACACTTTCTGACCTTTTAGCCACCCTGTGGTTCAAGATATAATCTGTAAATTCCATTGAATTTGTCAGTATTGCTTCAGACTTGAGAAAGGAAGGAATTCTTCCAAAAGCTTGTCTACTTATAAATGTATAATTAGTCCAATAAAAAGTATCTATCCATGTATCATTATATATATAATAAATAATATTTAAATATATATATATATATATATATATATATATACACACCTTTGAGCCCTTCCCAGTTATGCACTTTGTCATTTTCCATATCACTTTTAAACAATATAAACAATACTTTTTTCTTCTCTCAATGAGCTATATATATATATACAAGCTCTCAGCTAAGATTTTAAAGCAAAAATGGAGCTTGTAAGTGAGTGCTGGGTTTTCTCTGTGTTTTGTATTAATTTGTTTTGTAATTTTCCCTATGGTTCTTACACCCAGACCTGTCTGGGGCTAACTGCCTGTGGCTCTGGGGACAGCACAGCTTCCTGTGAGTGCCAGTGGCACCCAGGGCTGAGCATGTTGCAGGGTCATGGGATGTGTACCCGGTCCGGTATGAGAGTGCTGTTCCCTTCCGTGTTTTGTATATATATATATATATATATATATATATATATATATTCAAGGATTGATACAGCGCCTATATGTCCAATAAACTGTTGGGGTATGTAAGGAATATAAAATGAATAAAATAAATGAAAATAAATGAAAGTCCAGCTAAAAATTACATATAAAATATATGAACTATGAAACAATGTTCATATGAGTCCTAAAAATGTATATAGTTCGTAGTGAATCTCCAGATGTAGTTGATATACAGTTATAGATGGTATATAATACCCTTACCAGATATTACTTCAATCGAATGAGGTAAGTATGCCGCACTGGGGGTATATATAGATGATTGGATTTCCTCCTTGTATCCAGCTGCAGTGCCTCTTTTAGTATTCGTTAGCCTCCTGGAGTATGCAGGGATGTGTTTCTGATGGTGAATAGATCCCTTACACTTCCTGTGGGTTGGTGGTTGGCCTCTTGGAATGCTTTTTCTGTCTTGGTATTAACTTTCTCCAGCGTAAGGATACAGTTACTGTAATTTGAAGCACGTCCTCCAGAGCATTGGCACTAGGCACTGGGGCAGGTCAGCAGGTATTTTTACTCTCTGACTGAGTCCTAGGCAGCTTGGCAGAGTCAAGACTCAGCAGTGGCAACGCAACTGGCAATGGCACCCACTCCGTCTCCTGAATCCGGATACAAGAAGCTGGATGAGAGAGCAGAAGCGGTAGCGCTACCGGATAGATGATCACAGGCAGAGACAATCCAGAAAGGAAATGCAGCAGGAATTCCAAATTAAAACAGCATGAGGATTAGCAACAGGCTTCTCTCTTCCTGACTTGGTGCACCAAGTCAGGAAGAGAGAAGCCTGTTGCTAATCCTCATGCTGTTTTAATTTGGAATTCCTGCTGCATTTTACAGTAACTGTATCCAATCATCTATATATACCCCCAGTGCGGCATACTTACCTCATTCGATTGAGGTAATATCTGGTAAGGGTATTATATACCATCTATAACTGTATATCAACTACATCTGGAGATTCACTACGAACTATATACATTTTTAGGACTCATATGAACATTGTTTCATAGTTCATATATTTTATATGTAATTTTTAGCTGGACTTTCATTTATTTTAATTTATTTTATTCATTTTATATTCCTTACATACCCCAACAGTTTATTGGACATATAGGCGCTGTATCAATCCTTGAATATACATTTACTCTTACTGTCTAGGGCTTCACATCCCTCCCAGTACTTGTCCTATATAGCTGCCACTATTTCCTATTCATTTTTTGACTAGCGCCTACTACAGAGTATCACTTGTATCAACTCAGTTCGCTGAGGAGACACATTTTACTTACTCCTATATATATATATATACACATTTTAAAAAACAAGAGAATAAATCAATAAGGTTTCAGTGCACAAATATACAGTTAGGTTGTTGAATTGCTAGGTATTGTGATTCTATGTGATTAATCAAAAAGCTATTTTGAGCGTATAATACATATATAAAAATATATATATAAAAAAAATTCTATGTAATTAAGCAATGATAAGACTGATAGATGGTTTTCATCTTACCAGAGATTACCCCAATCATATGAGGTAATGTATGCTCTCAGGAGAACCAAAGCTGGTCTGTTTCTTGGTCTGTGGTATTTGGCCTCAATAGCACCTTTTCAGAGAGGAAGGTGCTATTGAGGCCAAATACCACAGACCAAGGAACAGACCAGCTTTGTTGCTCCTGAGAGCATACATTACCTCATATGATTGGGGTAATCTCTGGTAAGAAGAAAACCATCTATCAGTCTTATCATTGCTTAATTACATTGGAATTATTTATATATATATATATATATATATATATATATATATATATATATATATATATATATATTTTTTTTATATATGTATTATACTCCCAAAATAGCTTTTTGATTAATCACATAGAATCCCAATACCTAGCAATTCAACAACCTAACTGTATATTTGTGAAACCTTATTGATTTATTCTCTTGTTTTTAAAATTTCTAACAGTGTTAATGCTGCCCGATACATTCACCTAATACATCTCTGGAACACATACATTTGTGATAATTTCCTTTCCCCTGTTTATATACGGGCATAAACCGACAGTTTAGCGCTGGTAATACTTCGTTATTTCCATATATATATACATGTATATATATATTATTATTATTTTTTTTTTTAAATTTATTTATTAATAACAATTACATTTTCTTCTGATGTGCTCAAGTGAAAGTCAAGTGAAAAATTTGTAGCACCCTATAACAAGGAGAGTTAGGCGCACTATCCGACATCCAAATGTTAGTGCACCTGAGGCTTTAGCTCAAGCAACAACATATTTCTTTCAACTTGTAATATATTAGCAAGAATAATGGTGCTATTGTTTTAACATGAGTGCTGTTAGCACTGAGTACTGCTACTATCTTTGTGCTCCACTAATATTGCAGGTCCAAATATGCCTACAAAGCCTTTTAATTTGGAGATATAATAATACTTTACTCACTATCCCTGTTATCTGGCAAAAGGTAGAATACATAATCAGCGCACATTTTGAACTTAAAGGGACATTAAACACTAAATACATGCTAGATAGAATGATGCATTCAAAGAAAAGATTAGTCCATGACTAACATGTAGATATATTTTTTAAAGTTTAATTAGTTGTTTAAAAAGTGACAAAATAAGTGTAAAGTTTTAGTGTCTATAAAACACTGGGAGCTGCCATGTTGTAACTTGTGTTACCTTCTCTGCTGTGGCCAATTAGGGTCAGTTATACATAGGTCACTAGAGTGTGCAGCCAATGGTTGTGCTGGATTTAACAGTGTTCTGCACTTCCATTTCTAACAGGAACTGAAAAGCTCACAATTTCAGAATGGAATTACAGGCAAAGAGGACAAAATACATAATGAAAGTATATTGCAGAGTTGTATTATGATATACAATTTATTATTTTATATTACCATCTCAAAGTGTTTAATGTCCCTTTAATATGTTAGGCGCTATTACACTATTGATTTTATAGGGAGCTCACAAATGTGTTGTTTTTGGCCCATGACGCTAAA